>NC_143396.1:234592214-234900714 GCF_052110815.1 Crocodylus siamensis | reverse complement strand
GCTGCATCCACTGGCAGCTCAGGGAGCCCTGGCCAGTGGTTGTCTTGTCTGCTCTGCATCTCCAGATCCTGCCACAAGAAGTGGCTGGCCAGGACAGCCCTGGCCACCACCAGAGCCATCCCCTCCCTGGATGGCAGCCAGCCAACACAGACTGTGGACAATGGATACCAGGCACAGCTGGTTGCCCATGCCAGTGGAGAGGCCCACACTGAGCTGCCAGCCTCACCAGCCCCAGACTCATGGTAAGTACCACACTAGAGGGAGGGCACTGCCAGTTCCCGCCCCTGCCCCTGTCTGTGGTCTCAGACTCTTCCCCTCCCTCCCTGCACTCCCCTGGCCAAAGATTCCCCCTCTCACAGCACAGCAATCGGCCTTCAGGTTGTGGGGGGGAGGGGGAACTGGGCCTGGAGCCATGGCAGCAAGGGCTGCCAGAAACCTGGCCTGGCCCACCCTAAACAGGAGTCAGGGGAGGCAGGATGCCTTCCATCCTGCAGTGGGATGCTGGCCCAGGAGAACAGCCACCTGCGCCCAGGCCTACCCAGCCATTTACCATAGTCCCTGGGCACCCATGCACAGCTGACCCATGATCTGAAACCAGGCAGTACACAGCCTCTCGTGCAGAGTATCTTATCTATGAAATGTTGCAAACTCTCACAAAAGGCTTCTATTTCTTGCCTCTGCAGAGCCAACATCTGGACATGGAAGGATTCCACTAGCCCTAGCAGGGATACAAGCTCTGGGTCACTACCACCCACTGCTGGACCTGTCCAGATGCACTGGTTGTGCCAACAGATCATCATGGACTAGACCCTCCTGCTTCAGCAGCTGTTGGCAGTGGTGGAGCAGGAGATGCAGAAGCAGGCCTGGTGGGCAGAGGACATCAGTCAGGTGGAGGTGTGGGACTGGGCGCAGCAGGACCACTGGGTCTGAATGGGGGCACTGGAGCAGAAGCACCTAAAGCTGCTGTGGTAGCAGGGGCACACCAGCCTCCAAGCCCTGGACACTCTCCTGGGCCCAGCAGCCACATGCATGCCCCCTACTGCCTAGCCCCCACCCATGATCCCATAGGGCCCCTGGGTCCCACCCACTGCCCTGCAGCAGGCCCCCACCTGGACCTGGGAGGAAGTCCTAGGGCACCTCCTGTCCACCAGACCCCCTGGCCCAGCCCAACCCCCAGACCTGCCACCACCTGCCTGGGATCAGCCCCACCACTCTCCCCCAGACCATGCACCCAAAGACCCAGCTGTGCATGAGACCACTACCCACTTGGGTCACCACGGCCCCTGGATCCATGGGAGAATGTATCAAGATGGGGGTGCTGGGCACCTGCCCCATTGCTCTGCCCTCTAGGCCCCTTCCATATAGCCCCCACTCTGTGTTCAAAACCCAGAAATATTATAAATAGTTTTTCAATTGTACATAGTTTCCCTATTGTAAGCGGGATTTTTATTGTTGGTGGGTGGGAGAGTGGTGGACGGGCTCTGTTGATTGAGGGAGGTAGAGATTGGGGTGGGAAATAAGGAATGGGTGTTAAGGAAATAAAGTTTTTTTGTTTTTTCTCTCCCTCAAACTAATCTATCACTTCCCTTCCTTTCTGGGCTTCACATTTTTCTTCTTCCTCTCTCTAGTGTTCATTTTATATCTCAGTAAGAGGTATACGCTTTAAAAAGTGATGACTCCTCTCACTTGCACCATCTTGTCTATAAAAACAACCACTTTGACCAAATTGTAAATGAATTTTTCCATTGATGACTTTCAAGCAGCAAATTTAAAATAAACAGATTCAAAGGAGAAAAAAGTCTCTGCTTACAATAAGAATATGTGTAGTCCCGGAGATATTATGGTTACCCTAACACTGGGAGTCTTAGGATAGCAAAGAGATGGACTTCATTAGGAAGCTTTTAAGTATTAAGTGGGACCAAGGGCAAGAATTTTTGCCTCCAGGCTTATAACACAGTTAAGGCTTGGAAACAATTCAGAGAATTCCAACTGTTCCTTGCAATCTGCAAGAGTTGGTTTATGCCCAGTAACTCCATGTGAAATGTTTAAATGAAAGACCACTTTGGGTGGTCTTCTTTCTAACAACTGCTCTTAGATAGCTACTCAGTGAATTCCTTTAAAGGGGGAGAGAGGGGAGTTACTTATAGCCCTACAGGACTCCTGTTCCTGGCCAGCAAAAGTGTATGACAGTGAAGCAATTCCACATGGCTGAAACCAAAATGAACAGAAACGGGAGGTAATATTTATGCCCTTGTCAGTAAAATAGTTTTGTCAGTTTCCTTAATGACATATTTGGAATTCTTCCTGCTCATGAATAGTGTGTTTCATTGCAAAATTAGTATTTCTTGTCCTGAGAGTTTCAATGCAGTTCCAGTTCAAAAGTCCCTATTTTTATCACTCAGCTGTAAACAATGTGTTTCCATTTCACTCAGGGATCAATGAAGGAATGACCTCAGCAGTGTAGGTGAGACTAAAATTTGAGGCTGACCTACTCCATATGTCAGGCAGTCAAGTGGGGGAGGGAAGGAGGGACTGGAGAAAGTTCCCTGTGTGAGAGCCACCCTACTGCAGGGTCCATGCATTGTGTGGGGTGACCTGTCATGAGGGCATCCCACACAAGGCACAAAACATTTGTCTGTTAGATAGGCCCCATGTAAATAGCAGTTTGGGGCAATTGCTCCTCCTGTACCCATACGCTACATATGTTTTTGCTCCTGCAACCACATGTGTTTGTGTAGAGACTCTCAGAGGGTCTCACACAGCACTGATCCCAAGTGGTGAAAGAGTGGCACTTCCCCAGTGGTGGCGACTGTCAAGGGTGCTTTCAGTGGTACAATGGCAGTGTCAGTGATGAGACAATGCATATTTTATGTGTCATTTGGTATATTTGTGAATATTTTAAAGTGTCTAATATTTAAAAGACCTGATATTTTATGTTAATTAATATTGAGAGTATTGATAGTCAAGGTAATTAATAACTAAGGGGCAAACATTTTGTAAGGTTGGACATTTCGGGATTGTTGTTTGGGAAATGTTGGACAATTGGGGCATTTCCTGTTTGATGTCATAATAGTTATAGAGTTCAAAGAGGAGTTGGATAAGGATCCATTATTTTATTAATTTATTTACATTTTAATAAACCAGTCCCTTGGTTTAAGTTGCTTGTGAGTGGGGAGGTTGTCCCTTTAGGACCTCAGTAGTATATGTTTTCCCAAGTTTCTGAGTGACCTTGAGCCAAAGCCCCCCTGTATTGGAACCCTTGTATTGCCCTCAAGGCCCTGCAGAAGGGTTACATCCATTTGCCAAAAAAGACTTTTAGGGCCCGATGCTCTTCCACCCATTTGGCCTGCAAGTAGATCTAGATGGCTACATACAATTTTATTCCATTTGAATCCCTGAAAGTTCTATTAATGCATCTACTTTTGTTAACAATCCTCTTACCCATACAACTGAGTCATAAAACAGGAACAAGTAAGAGACCCTAGCTTTTTATTAACGGTTTTTCAGGGACTTAAGCAGAGTGGTATAGAATTACACTTAGTTGGTACATGCTTAATATGTGGAATAGACTCTAGCTTCTAATGTCTAAGAGAATGTTACATTTTGGACAGCTTCAAACATTTTATCATCTTTAATTTGCCTTTGGGGCACAAGGCATGCTTGCCAGATTGATGGCGTTTGGAAGACAAACAATCCGAAAACTAAGTTTTCCTTCATTCCTCTGTTTCACAGTAGTGCAGACATATGTGGCAAACAAAACTTGTGTAACAGAGTGGAGTATAAACTCTTATATATTTAAAAAATACTGGATCAAACGTCTACTTCTTTACACTCATGTAAAGTGGGATTGCGTGGGTTTAAACTACTAATAAACCTGGCCGGAAAGTATAAAAAATATATTTTAAAGAGGGATTGAAGCCATCCATCAACTTCAAGCAAAAATATCTCTTACCAGGAAATATAATAGGCTGAGGAAAAGAATAGCATGGTAGTCTTTTCATCTTCCTTAAACTTTCCTCCTCTTTGGAACCTGAATCAAGCCTTCAGTTCTCCAGTTCATTTGTTCCTGAAACTCAACAGATTTCTTGTGGAGCGATCTCAGGGAATTACTCTAAGTAAAAATAGAGCTATGCTGCAATGAACCTATTTTCTAGAAACTGAAATAGTTAGCAACAGTTCTATCACGTATCAGTGTGTTTTCAATAACAATCCTGGCAAAATGGAGAATTCTTTTTCCCATCATGGAAATTCTGCTTTAAGAAATGAGAGTCTGGTTCACTTCATATAAATGCATTCTGGGTCCACTGCTATCAGAACTAATTTGACTCTCTCTACTGACTTTATATAAGAGCTGCCATGCCAGGAGAGATCAATGAGTTAGCTAGTTCAGCAGTCCCTCCCTAAAAGAGAGCTAATTCCTCTATCAATCTCATCTGGCCCCAGGTCCACAGATCTGGCCCATAGGCCTCCCCTTCCCCCACAGGCCAGATCCTGTGCCTACAGCATTCACTCCAGGAGGTCTGGGATTGCACATCACATGGCTATGGCTGGATGAGAATGTAAGCCACATGTAGTGCCTGGTCTACCTGGTCCAGGGTGAATGTGATATGCATAGGGCCCTGAGAAAATCATGGATTTCTTGTAAAAAAAACTGCAGCACGTGCTCAGGTAAAGTATCATTTTTCACAGAGTATTCATGGAGCTACCACTGATCTTGGCAAATGGGTCCCGGTAGTTCCGTGAATATTCCATGAAAAATTATACTTTACCTGTGCACATGCCACACGTGCAGAGGGCACAAAGCGGTGGGGGAAAATATTATTTGGGGGGTGGCTCAATCCCACTTGATCCCCAGCTCTCCCTCCCACGGGGCTGTTGTGGGACCAGACTGCACTGTGGCTATAAGCCGTAGTGGACGAGCAGCTGCATGCCAAGCACCACCAGGTGCTGCAGAACAGAGGTGCCATGGTGCTGCTGCTGTCATCAGTCTCCATGAAAAATTTAGGGGCTAAACCCCGTTAGCCTTGGCCTTCTGCTGATTATGGCAGGCAGATACATACCACCCCACCTCACCCTGACAGTCCCTAAGCCCTGGCCCTCCAAACCCCCTTTCCCCTCTGCTCCCTATACACTTACCTTCATCCAGCTGCCTGGCTCCATCCTGGCCATGCCCCCAGCAGCTGCTTGCGGGCTGGAACACTGCCAGCCTGCAAAGGGAAACCTGCAATTTCATGTGGTTTTCTGGCACAGGCTTGTGACATTTACAAAATCGCAGTGTGGTGCTAATTTCATGGTATTAATGCAGTCTGCAAAAGCACAATTTTCACAGGGCCCTGCATGTGCAGCACAGGTCCTGGACTAGCTGAAGCAGGCATTGTGTGTGGTACAATCCCAGACTGACCCTGTGCAAGGCCAGCACTAGGGGTGGATGATGTGGCTCTGCAGGCCAGATCTGGCCCATGGGCCCTATCTTTGATATCCCTGCTTCATCACAAAAATTTTGTTCACTTCATTGTCTCTCATAACTGTTAGAAACACAGGAAAGTAACAGAGAAGAGAGGGTGAACAAAGTGTACACCAATATTTTCTTTAGTGTGCTAAAATGTCTCCTTGATTTGTTAAACTTAGCATAAAAATAGGAAAAGTCTGTAGGTGAGCTAGTTCACATGGGAATATTTAGTGAAAGCACAACAGAATGTGTTTATGAAGCCAGGTCACACATTGTTAGCATTTGTAAAACATCTTTAAAATGTTACGCTTTCTGGTCCTCTCTTATCTTGCTTCGTCATTTGTTTTGAGGCTTTCTTGGCACCCTGTCTGACTTAGATGAAGCTAAGCTCAGAGTCTACTGCAGGCCAACTACCTAAATCAATTTAGAACAGCTAATAGAGAAGGACTACGTGTTCTTTGGTGAGTACGCTGAACAACTACTACTCTGCCGACCTCATTTAACAAGCCGCTCCTTGGAAAATTTGAAAACGCAGACCATCGAATCAAAAGACCATGCACGACACTCTGGATTTAAAAAAAAATGTTGACTTTCGGGAAATGCCTAAGCAAAGAGTAAAACTGTTATCAAGTTCAAGGCATAAATTGGATATTGGAAAAAATGTGTCCTGTTAATCATAGCCTCATTGTACTACAGGGTTACAGATGGAAGATTCAGAGCAAACAAATGTGTTTGCCCTCCCCCCGAAAGAAGAATTGAATTTTCAAATAAGAAATTACAGTATATTAAAGGTTCTTCCTTTTAAAATGTGGGTATGTGCCCTCAGGAGTTTTTTTGAACAAATTTCATGGGTTGAAACGTGATCAAATGACCAAAACTAAATACATGCTATTGCTCCAAGGTGACAGGTGTACATTCAAATGCAAAATAAACAAGGGACATTATCATTCAGTGCCATAACTGGCACTGGGCAACCAGGTCAGCCACCCTGGGAACCACCTCAGGGTGGGAGGAAGGGGAGAGGAAAGAAACTGCGGCTCCTGCAGCCATGTGATCAAGATCACACGGCGTGGTAGGAATCAGAAGCTATCCTTTGTGTGGCAGTAGCATCAGGCACCCTGCTGTATGCATACACGTCTGTTATCATTGACATCTGAAGTGCCAGTATTGGCAATGAAATAAGGTTGGCACAAGTACCTGGGAAAATCAGGACCGAGAAAGGAAAATATGGGTGCTCCAGCCATATGGAACTGGGGTTACAACTTCTGTACAGAACATGAGCCAGAACTAAGATCTTTCCTTTAGAAGCTATTAGCCTTGACCCCTCTGGCCCTCCTTCCAAAGACACGTACTGATCTGGAGAGATATATAAAGGAACTAGCCAATTGTCCATCCATCAAGAATGATGGGGGGGGGCGGGAACAGGGATGGAGCACCTCCACCCTCCAACCTGTGCTGCCACTGCTTCCCAGGAAGAATTTTTTCACCGGGGGGTAGTAAAGCACTGGAATGGGTTACCCAGAGCGGTGATGGAAGCTTCATCTTTGGGGGTTTTCAAGACCTGGCTAGACAAGTCTTGACTGAGATGATCTAGTTGGGGCTGGTCCTGCTTTGAGCGGGGGTTGGACTAGATGGTCTCCAACCCTAACTTTCTATGATTCTATGAATACCCTCTCCCTTTCTCTTAAGACTACTTCTGATAGCTTCTGATAGCTAGCAGGGGAGCACAGACTGTCTCCTTTTCCTGAAAAGTGAGCTGTCTTCAGCCTTCCATCACCACATTTTTGATTTTCAGAGGAAAAGTTTCTGGAGCCTGGCTTATTGCTCCTGCGAGCTGCTGTGCCACAAGGAAAGGAAACCACACAGCTTTTTTTCAATATGTAACTTAATACCATGAATGTGGAAAAGGGAGAGTGAGAACAGCAGTGTAATATTTTTTCTGTGAGTGAGTAGATTGTCCTAGCAATAGTTTATGTAAAATATGTCCAGATCACCCTGGCCGCCAGGTCACGCAGAAGCAAAATTCAGGTCCTGACTCCAGATTTTGTAACATTTCCATTCAATATCATACCCTTCACCTATGATTATGCATGCGTAAGGAATCCCCAGTATCTCTATATATACTGAAGTGAAATAAGTCTTGGCATAGCACATTCAACACAGATGAATCACGACACTCTCAACAGTTAAACCATGCAAGGGGAATTTTCTTGTTTACTTAGCATGAGTCGGTCCTAATGAACAGAAAAATATCAGTTGTGACAATTCACTATCCCTTTTTTGTTATATTTATACTAAGGTTTTCTGAGTTCATTCTGTCTCCGCAGCGGTATTTTAGCCCGCAAGTAAAGGGTTTTAATTGCAGCTGTAAGGATACACACCCAGGAAGTTCATGTCACGTCGCAGTACGAATCAGTCAAACATTCAGTAAAGAAAAACAAAATGCCCCTAAACAACATTGGAAACAAAAAGCCTGATGCATCTCAGCATGTAACCAGTTTTATATTGATTTTAATGGCATTATGTTGACATCAATTGTAAAGTGCAGCATGCAGTAGCAAAGCAGGTTCCAAACTAGCGCAGTTGCACACTGCTACTGAAAATATATATGGAAAATAAGAGTGGATAATATCCATATCACTGCTGACTTGGAAGAATTTAATTGTAACCATCTTATCCCAAAAAATATTAAAAAGTAATTCACATAAAAAATGCCGTAGCTTTTAATGTGGGAAGTAACAGACCACATCTCAACAGTCTACTTCTTTATACCGGTCGCCTGAGTCGCATGTAGTTTTTAGAAATTTGATATATTATTTTAACACAACTGTAAATATAACTTACAGTTGTGTTTTTTTATCAGCCCTGGGCTAAACTCACAGATTCTGTAAATCGGCTCAGTTCCACTTGTTTCACTGAAGCTAAGATGATTTACACCAGATGAAGACCTGATTTAAAATGTTTAATAACATCGTAATTGCAAGGGCTCAAATTTTCATCAGCATTGCACTGTGAAGCACAATAGAAACCCACCAGCTGCAGAACACAGGGAGGAATTTGACCCCTTCCTGTCACTAACTTTATTTAGTCCCTGACCCAAGGAAGCACTTACACACATACTTAACTTTAAACATACGTTAAATATCCATCAAAGTCACTAAGAACTTGAACACAGGCTCAAGTACTACCTTGAATAAGTATGATTACCTGAATTAAAAGAATGGCAAAGATCTGAGGAAAGATTTCTTGGACTTTTTACATTATGTGGGGTTGCAGATGTGGTGGCAAAGAATTTGCCTGTGAGATGCAGGCTGTATCCTCAATTGGCTCATCCCTTTGGCTTCAAATATAGCATGTAAGACACGACTATTTAAAAATAATGAGAACAGCCAAACCTATCATATACCCACCTGCTCAATACATTTCACTGTTGAATAGTAATAGAGTGGAGAACTTCTCTAGGCATTCTCCCTTTACAGACTGACTTTTCAACTAATATTATCCTACCTTTCATACAAGTATTTTGCTAAAAATGAATAAATATTCCTAAAAGGGTCTGGTCGTGCAACAGTGGGAGCAAAACTGTCTCTAGGGAGAGTACAGACAGCAACAGTGCAGGCTTCCTCCATTTGGAAGGAAATGTTCCTCATCTCTGATCAAATGGGACTTCCTCTCTGGGATGTTCATAGCTCAGCAAGGATTTTGTCATCAGCCTTTCCTGAGACAGACAATAAGAGAATGCCAATTAGTTCCAGTTGAAATTGCAGAATTAGAACTAGATGGCAGCTATTGGTTTATTAACTCTAACCCTATAGAAGAATTTTTAAAGTGATCAGGCAGCAATAAATTGGGGTTTAACTGCTTTGTCTAAAAAATACCACACAACAAAGGAGCAAAAATATATGCCGCTGCTTGCTGTGAATGACAGGCAACCCTCTGAACATTGCGGTTCTCTCACTGTATCAGCCCCCTCCAAATTCACCAATCATTTCCGATCCAGCACAACAGCTGCGATATCGTATATAGCTGCCTTAATTCACCACAGAGATGGACATTTAGGGATAAGTAATGAGCACCCTCAGGGACATATTGCTAAATAAACTTAAATAATTCCACTAGGTTTTCTTTTTATCATCTCAGTGCTGATGATTTACAGATTCACAGGAAGCCTTCTATCAGCCAAAGCATGACTGCACAATCAAAGCATCCCCATATTTCAGGGAAATGTGTAGGCCAATTGTTTGCTGGAAAAAACTACAGATGTAATCAGGGAATGCTCAGAAAGCTTCTTTTTTTTTTTTTTTTCAGACAGACATTCCTCATCTACCGGAATTTGTGTCCTTATATGTAGAAACACAAGCTGCGGCTTCCTGTGACACACATTGGAAGCACATACATGCTGTTCCTTTAACTCACCAAATTTTACAGACTGCTGCCTGCTCTTTGATGGAAAGAATGTCATTGCACATATTACGCACTGCTCCCAATTTGAGCTCTGAACAGAAATTCCCACCTGAAAAAGAATACAACTTTTAAATATGCTGCAGTAGAAATACCACCAAGGATGCATGCTGGTGAGGGGGAGGCTTTTCCAGTGAGAGATGGTAGACAACAGCTCTCTCAGGACAGTTTCTAATCTTTATACTTTGTTCAATCTTACAACCTTTTACTTTGGAGCTACAAGAGCTCAAAATATTTATATGTCTTCTTGATCCCTTGCACTTCCACAATTCATATACGCAGCCCAGTGCCCATGTATTCTGATTCTGGAGTAAGACATGGGAAATACTGGAAATCTAAGCACAGAAGAAAAGTAATGACAGATTTATTTACTATGTTGTTTACTCTTGGGGAGTGGGGGACAGGGAATAGAAAACTGCATAGGAAACAGCAATCAAACAGTTATTAGCACATATAAAAACAACAGAAGAATCTGTGCCATGTTCTAAGTTATATATTGTTTTCATCATCATGGTAAGAAATGGATATTCATAGTCTCTGAGCATTTTCTAAGGTAGTTGGGGTTCTTTCTACGACTTCCCTTTCTCCAGCCTTCAGTTCTGCTCTTTCATGACCTTTTCCCCCTCTTCTCTTTCCTAAATACAATGCCTAAACATTTAATAAAGTATGTTTACCTCCCAATAAAATGGTATACACAGACCTTGAAACACTGGGGCAAATCTTCAGTGAATGGAAACTGAGCTACTTTGATTACTATCAGCCACTTGGTTAATGCTTTTGATTAAACTACAGCTTTGGGAGGAACTCCGTTAATTTTCTTAAGATTGCTTATACTAAGCAATGGGAAGCATGAGAGCAAAACTAAAGTTATTAGTAAACACATTTAAAGTGGGCTTGTCCATTCTGATTAAGAGATATTGGAAAATCGATTGAAAAAACAAATGCTGAATCATATATGAAGTTTGAACAAATTCTACAAGAATATTGTCAAACAGTTGCTTTTGCAAATCTATTGTAACTTAAAAACAACCATAAAATATTAGGAAATGAATGTTTTTCAGATAAGTTACTGAATGAAGGGGAAAAGGAAGGAAATGGTCAATGACAATGCCTTTGAAACAAAGATTATGAAGCCACAAATAGGTGCATCAAGCTTAGATCTTTGATTCTTAATAATATATACCATATGCAAGGAAGAAAAGATTTGCAATGCTCTCAGAAAGTACTGAAACATTTAGCTACTCTTGCTACAGCTATGAAATCTGCCCATGATGCATCTGCTGCTCGTTTCATAAGTGAAAAAATCTCTAGGGTGAAGGGTGCATTCAGTTTCCGCCATAATTTTACACAGAAATGGAACAGCTGCTGTAAACGGGCACCTAATGTTACAATCATCACTGCTTGACACTTCAGCGCTGAGAAAATATAATAAACCAAGGGAAAGTGCTTGTGCAACATAGTTGAGTTTCACTGACATGTCTACAACTCAGTTGCATAGAAACACAATTCTTAAAATATATGCATATTACCATAGACATAAGCACTGTGATATAAGCTGAAAATCAGCTAAAGGGCAAAGCCTCAACAGCGAAACTATGGATGATCCCTGAAGAGACAGTGCAGTAAATTTGTAAAATAAATGATTCATTGCAATGTTTTATTCAACTCAGATTCCAATCTGTGATTTCTTATGGTCATGGTTTGTCTCTGTTGAATGTTTTGGACAACGGGTCAGATCTTCAGCCTATCCACTAGTGATTTTCCAATTAAAGAAGTTAACTGGACATTTTCGTTAGCTGCCCAAGAAAAGTGGTGAGCAGGATCTTTTTATTTCCCTCCCCCCGCCGCCAGTGCCTGCCTGCCTGAGCCGTGCGGGGACCTGGTGCTTCCCCCCATGGCTGTGGTGCCTCCCGGGACCACCCGAGTTGGGTGTCTGCAGGCGGGTGCCACCTGGGGGGTGAGGATACAGCTGCCACAGAAGGAAGCACCAGCCCCCCCCTTCCCCTGCCTGCAGCCCAGGGACTGCTCTACCCACCGGCAGCTCCCCCTCCCCTCCCTGCTGGAGAGGCAGATAAGTCAGCAGGGTGTGTGTACAACACGGTAGTTTAATCAGCCCTAAATTGAAGCGGTAGTTTTTAAAACCCACCACTTCAATTTAGGTCCCCCGTTTCCACACACAGCCCAAGTCCCTGGAACTGCCTTTTGGGTGAGCCAGACTGCCTGGGCATGGGTGAAGCCTCCCCAAGAGGGTGCAATCTATGAACTATGCCTTGTAGTTCGTAGTGTTTTAAATTGTATTCAGTATTTTCTTTGCCTTTTTTTCTGTAGTAAATTTGTTCTCTGTGTTTACACTGCTTGCAAGGAGGGGATTTTGTTTACGCAGGACACCTTAGTGATTTATGTAGTGTTTCCCAGGTGCTCTGGGTTGGGGCTTGAGCCAAGATAAAATATATTTAGACCCCAAAATTGAACCTGGCCCTTGTTGCTGCCAACTAGTGCCTAGCAGAAGGGTTACACATATATATGTATGTATGTATATAGATGGGGGGGTGTAAATAAAATTAGGACAGAACTAATCTTACCTTTTATATTGCATAGCTCCCAATTTGGGGTATGAAAAAAACAAAAATACAAATAATGAAACAAACCAAGCAAACACAATTTAGCCTTTTAAACACAATAAATAAATCTTCTGGATCAGATTTGTTAATTTATATATTTCAGCAATAGCACATTATTTTGAATCAATCAGATTGTTACTGGCAGTCAGGTTCTGCTGTGTAGCTTTCACCTAATTCCATATCTTGTCTTTGTTTCTGTTTGCATATTTTTAAGTCAGCTTGCACAAGGGACTTTTCAGGGTTTAAGACTGCCTGCCAGCACACTGATTGGATCTTCGAGCTCTCTTCTGCAAACTTTGTGTTTACTGGACAGTTAAGTCACATTTATACCAAGAACAACTAGGTTTTGTCCTTATGAATCCTTGTCACCTTCTCCTGCCGTTTTCCCTGTAACAGTGAGGGACGTAGCAATAACCTGGCAGGATAAAACTTTTATTAAAGAGAGGTGTGACTGGGTGCCCACTAGTTTGTTTGGTTATTTGAACGAAAGAGCCAAAAGGAATAAAAAAGATCACATGCCACCCAGGCAAAGGCATGGCATGTAGTATTTATGCACCTCCTAGAGGGGATGGACGTGTCCCAGATTCTCAGATGCAATCCTGCCCTGTTTATTATGTTTGGAAATTTGTTCAAGTTCTCCAGGTTTTTTCGTCCATCTCCAGGTTCTTTTTTTCCATGAGTAGGTGCACGCGGCATGTTGGAAGAACTGTTTGAGATGGAAGAAAGAACCCAGAGAACTTAAATGAATTTACCACAGTTTTTGTGCAGACGTGAAAGGTTGACAGTCCATTGTGGTCAGGAAGATAATTGAAGGGCTGACACATAGCAGCTTTCAAGCTGAAAGTGAAGAACAAAATTTTTGTGGAGCATAAAGCACAAGGAGGGGAGATAACGTATGACTGATCTAAAATGCACCAAAACCAATGGGAGATTCATACATATCGCAAACTTAGTCAGATTGTACTGGGAGTACAAATGACCAAATATTTAACTAAAGAATTATTCATGCTCATGGAAGCTCATCCACAAATATACACATGCAGGTGCAAACAGCCTGATCTCCTGAAAATGTCCATCTTTCTCTTTGCATATTAACGAAAGCAGTTTGTAATCTAAAACACCAAAAGGCTGATGTAAATCCAGGGTTCAAATGTGTGGGAAGGTGGAGATGTTGCAGTAATACATCCACCTTCTCTCTAAGCATTCTTCTTGTGCCCATACTTAAAGCTTTCATTGTCAAAACACTGAATAGCAGTTATGGTTACAAAGAAAATCTTGAGATATGAACTGAATGCAGTCAGTTAAATGATGTCTGTCTGAGTTTGCAGCAAACCTAAAACAATAGTTCGGAGAACAATGAACTTTCCCATTCAGCTGTACAGAATGTTAATTCAGGTGCCCAGTGATTATACTTTCATATCAACATTGTTAGGTAAGACAGGAGCTTCTTTCATGTGATAAAAATCTGAGCAATTAATCCTAAGTGACTTTGAGTGCCACTAGTGGGTGCCGCATGGCAAAAAGCCCAGCAGGACATCTCAGCACTGGACAGGGGGAGCCATGCCAAGAAAGCTTTGAAAAAGTATTCATGGTCATGAATTGGATATCTGTAATCATCTTCTGTGAGTGGCCTTTTATTGTCACCTCTCAAATGAGTCATTAACATGTGGAGTTTGGAAGTGTAATACTACCTGTCCCCTCATGAACTGCAGTCCAAAAAGGACAATTGTAATAAAATGGGAAAATCCCACAACTGTCATTAGAAATTTTTTTTCCTAAATCTTATTTTCTTTTATCCTTTAATCAGATTTAAGTCAACTAAGAAGGCTTCAAATAAAGCCTCACCCAGGAAGCCATTTGCAGTGTACAGGAGTTTTATTAGTCCCTTGAAATATGAAACTATGGAAGATATTCTTGAATGTATAGGCGATGGGAGAAAAATGATTTGTGGGGGCTGAGCATGTGCGTTCCCCGCCCCACCCCACCCAGCAGGTAACTCTGTGAGAGAACGGGCAGAGAGGAGGAGAGAGGGGGAAGAGCCATGGTCGGGGCAGATTGAGGTCCCCACAGTAAGCAAGTGGGGTAAGGGCAGGGGCTGAGGTGAATGGAGCCCCAGCCGGGCTGGGTGGTGGGACAATCGGAGCCCAGGCGGCTTCGTCCACGGGTGCAGGGGGGCTTCCATCACTGTGCATACCCCAGTGGAGGCCCAGGGGGCACATGCTCCTCCCAACTAAGCATGGAGCGGAGGCAGTTGCTGCTGCACATTGTGCTTTGCACCCTGCTGCCCCAGGAGTGGCACGATGCCTTGTGTGTCCCACCTTCAGGCGGGCAGGAGGCACAGAACAGCCCAGCAGTGGCAGGCATGTGGCATTGCACCATGCCCAGGGCAGCTGCAGTGGGTGCAGAGCCCAGCGTGAAACAGCAGCCACCTCCACCCCATGCACAAATCAGGGAGGCACGTGCCCCCCAGGCCTCCACCAGGGTGGCCATAATTTGGAATGGACTTCCAAGGGAAGTGGTGCTCTCCCCTACCTTGAGGGTCTTTAAGAGAAGGCTGGATAGGCATCTGGCTGGGGTCATCTGACCCCAGCACTCTTTCCTGCCCAGGGCGGGGGCTCAGACTCAATGATCTGTTGAGGTCCCGTATGACCTTAGCATCTATGAATCTGTGAATCTAGGGTGTGCGCAGTGGCAGGAGCCTCCTGGGCTCTGATTGTCCCACCACCCAGCCTGGCCAAGGTCCCATTCACCCCTGCCCCTGCCTCAATCTGCCCCCTGCCCCTCCCCAGCCCCTTCTCCTTCACAGAATTGACTGGTACTTGCCTGCCATGCTGGGCAGCCAATGATCCACACATGAGCTGCAATGCTGGGTGGATGTGTGCCCCTTTCCACCCCTGCTACAGCCACCTGGAGCACTAAAGCATGGCACAGTATGGATGGTTACTGCACTGTGCACGTGGCACATGAGTAAATTTTGCTATACCCAGGGAGCGCATCATTATAGCAACATAGCTGGCGATCATGTGTAGACACACATGATGTCTACGTCACCATAGCATGCCATATGGTGATGTAGCATGTTGCTATGTTGCCACATGGCAACATGTAGATGTGCCCCATTTGAAGTACTGCAAAAGAAGTTTACCCATTACTACCAAATAATACAGTGAGAGTATACTATGATTATAATACAGGGCTCCTGACAGTAAGTAGACAGCTAACCCTCTGATGTTTATCATGGGCAGGGGGAAAGCCGTACTGGATAACATGGAAACATGTTCTAGGAGTTCATGGAGATGCTCTGCGTCCAGCTTATTTCCCATGGATAGCTAAAGATAGCTCAAGTAGCTAAAGAATCCCAAACAAATTCCATCTTTCACTTGAAGCTTAGCACAACAGTACTTAATACCCAGGAAACATATTGGTGCTGCTTGGCTGTCTAAGTACCTTATTATCTCTTTGAACACTCTACAGAGCTATACTCTAAAAATAACATGGTCCATGTATTGCAAGTTTTCAGATAACTCAAGAGAGTTGTACCTTGTTGCTCAAAGCCGGGGGTAAGTTTAGCTAGAGGATTTTTTAAACCTGGGAGCTGCCTTAAGCACTGAGAAATGAGGCAGAGCTCAAGTGGAAGAGGAACTTCTGATGCTTCCCCAGAGGCTTCTGTGAGAGGATGAGAGGGAAAAGATCTTCCAAAGGTAGAGATGATGACATTAAACAAAAAGCCCTTTCACAGCCAAGCTCCCTTCTCATCACAGACTGAGCCCAGCATCCTATGTCTGTCTAGCCTAGACTGACCCAGTCTTCAGAGCTTGCTCTTTTTATTGGTGCAGGATGCAAATTACCTGCAAATGAGCCTAGTCATTTCCTTCATGGCTCAGTTCCCTGGCAATTGCTGTAGTAGATCCTCTGCTCAGCAGTTAACTCTTCCCTAACTCCTCACTGCATGCCATCTACATACTAGTCGCACTCAATACACTGCACCACAATGCACTAGACATGAGATTAAGGTAGAGCTGTGACTTAGATGTAGTCCTCAGTATTTATGAATTTCAAATGCATTTGATACAGCAAAGATTCTTTGAACTGGGTCAGGTTTGCCCTTGCTGTGGATTGCGGAAAAGTTTTGGGTTTTTTTAATAGATATACGGGCAAGGCTAATGGAGGCTTCTAGGATGCAAAATGGACAGTAGGATTAAAAAAAAGTGAGGTATTCGAAGACATAGGTCCATGCGGGCCATCTGTTCTAAATTCACTGTGTGGCTGGCTTTCCGGTAGCAGCCTGGCTCACTGGCTTGAGCCGGAAGGCTCAGAGTGACTGGTGGGGGCATTTCCCTTCCCCACCAATCAGGAAAGGGAAAGAGAAAGGCTTGTCCCACCTCAACCTAGGGGCGAGGTGAAGAGAAGGACCTGAGAGGGAACTAACCCCTCAGGTTTTCCTATTGGTCCGCTCCCAAGCCAGGGGTGGAGCCTTCTAAAGGAATAAACAGGCAGCATGCCCAGCACATGGGCAGTGTCGATGAGGGGCAACAAAGAAGGGCTTGAGAAGAGCTGGTTGATCGGACCAGAGGGTGAAGCAGTTGCCCCAGAAGCGTCCTGAAAACACCAACATCTGAACAGGGAGCAGCAGGCAGCTGCGTCCCTGCCCTGCCGTGGAGGGAGCCCCAGAGATGGTGCCCAGGTTAATGCATGGAGGATCCAGGAGTGGACGGGACCTCAGCAGCTGCATGAGGTAGCTTAGGTCTCCAACCATGCGTGTGGCAGAAGCTGAGCCTCATCTGGTGCAGGCACCAGAGCACAAGGGCTGGAGCGCCCAGTGCATAGGTCAGTGCATGGAGGGTTCAGGAACTGATGAGACTGTGGCAGCTGCACAAGGCAGCGCAGGTCTCCAGCCCTGCATGAGACAGGAGCTGAGCCCCATTCGGTGCACAGAGCAGTGCATGGGGGCCGACAGAGCTGAAAGGGACCGTAGTGACTGCACAGGGCAGCACGGGTCTCCAACCCTGCATGAGGCAGGAGCAGGGCCATCAGTGTATGGAGCAGTGCACAGGGCCATAGTGTAGATGGGACCATGGCTCTGCATGAGGTGGCGCAAGTCTCCAACCCTGCATGAGGCAAGAGCAGGGCTATTGGTGCACAGAGTGGTGCACAGGGCCATAGTGCAGACAGGATGCTAAGGGCTGCCCTAGGCAGCTTGGGTTTCCACCCCCACCTGCGTGGGGCAAGCACCCCTTCAGTACACAGGGTGATGTACGGGGTGGGCTGGCAGGCCTGGAGATCAGCACAAGGTGGCTTGAGCCTTCCCGCAGAAAGAGGGGATGCCTTGCCACTCCAACACGCTGCAGATGAGTCCAACCCCTTCAAGCCCAGAGGAGTCATGAGTCACCTGGGAAGGGGATACCCACAGGGGAGGAGGGCCCCTCCATGCTACAGGAGGTTGAGGGGAAGCCTTTGACAGGAGGGGGAAATTCACCCTGGGGTGTAAAAAGTGACCCAGGGCTTCTGCTTGTCAGGGGGGTTGCCAGGTTAAGGGCCCCACCAGCTGAGTAACCTAAGCGAAGGTAAGGGTGTCCTATGATGTGACGGGGTCCCTGCTTGGTATGTCATTTCTTTGCTGGGCACAGCTGCTGTGCCACTGTTGCATTCTGTTCTTCCATGCTGCTGGGATTTCTGTTGTAAGCCTGCGCCTTTATTATTGTATTAGAAAAGGAGTATAAGTTGCCCTGTGTTGGTATTTATTGCATTGATTATTTTATGCGACTGTGTTCTATTTGATGTATAACCTTATTGTATATGATCATATACTGTCCTATCATTTTCAGGTATTCCTGTCATTGGTTTGTTATGGTTATTTTTAAGTATGTATGTTTTATTTGATGTAACCTTATTGCATATGTGTAATTATTGACTCTTCACTGCCTGTTATCCTTGCTATTGGTCTATTGAGTAACTTCTGTTTTACCCTTGAGTGCCCCCGTTCCCCTGTGGCCTGGAGGGCCCTAACTCAAAGGACACCAGGAATCAGGCCTATTCTTGAGTTTCAGGGTTAATTACAGCTTTTATTTGGGTAAATTCATATCTGTAAATACCCTGTGTATACATGTAGAAATAGATATATATTATGAGATATTGATCTATATTATGAAAGTTTGGGATTATAAGTTGTATATTATTTTGTAATATTAAACCTGTACATAGCTAAGAAGCACTGTGACTGCTGGTCTGCTCTGCTCTGTAAGGAAAGAGGTGAGCTGGGCAGCCATGTTCCCCACAACATACACACTCCCACTAACATCCCTTCCATCTGAAGAGGGGGTACCTCCTGCGTACCACCCAGGTTACAACTGTTGTTTTTTGGTTGTCTCTTTTGGGGGTTTGGTTTTGTGTTTTAAACCATGGGAAAATGCCATTTTCCCCAGTCGGGAGGATCAAAGGGGAATAGAATGAGGGGATGATTCATAAGGCTGTTTATTAGAAAAGGGATTTCTAAATATGTTTGCATCCTTACCTGTGGGACAGACTCTCATTTGCTTTTGCCAAAGGATGTCATGCCTTTAGGCACTGCATATTCTTAACATTCACCAGAATAGAGCTTGACCTTCTGGATTGCTTACGCTTTGGTTTCAGCTCATTGTTTTGCTGCAACTATCTGCAATACAGGAGGGAAATGTGCTTTGTTTTTGTATCTGGTGACATACAGTTTTGCTAGAGCACACCACAAGTTTAAGCTTCGACAAACAATAGCTGCTAGGAGTGAACACATCACACAAATGTGGCCTGGTTGTTCCTTGTGATATTAGGCAAGCTAGTACATGCTACCTTGGCAATGTCCCTGCAAATGTTGCATTACTGTCTTATTTTGTCATTACAGATATACATGCACAGATTCCCTTTTGCAGTCAGTAAGTCTTGATCCAGATCTTCCACCTGTGCAAGTCGTCAACATACCTCACTGGCTTGAGCATCAAACACCTATTACAAGTGTCCACGCACACGAAAATCAGCTTAAAAAGCAGGCAGAGCCATGCAGGGTAAGACCCCTGTTCCATGTGCAAATGAAAAGGAAATTTAGGGGAAACATGAACATCTTGATAAACCAATATGTTTTATGCATTTTTTCATGTTTTTTTCCTGTTTCCTTTCAACACAGTTTTTAATTCTTTCCAATCTTTTTGGTGTCCTTAATCTCTTTTTCTGTATTTTCTTCTCTAATTCCTTTTTCAAGTCCTTCTCTTTTCCAGTACCCTGTTACCAATCAAAATTCTTACAGGATCAGAAGTTTAAATGACAAGACCATGTCTCTTGCCTAATGCCCCTGCATCAAACTGGGAAACCCCCCTGCTCCCCAAACTTCTACTCTTATCATCTTTAACTTCACTTTACAGTTGTGTTATACCGCAAGACCATGCCTATGCCACCTCCATTCCCAGCCCAGGACCACAGCACTAACCTCTTGCTCCAGCTCCTTACATACCAAAGCCTGGCAATTAAGCAACTCATGTCCTAGAGCAGTCCTGGCAGCATGATCTGTCCCTGAAGGCTCAAAACCCAGAAGAAAAATGTAGGAACCCAATGTATGCTACGTAAAAGAACACCTGTAGAAAAAGAACCCAGCTGTATGATTTGTGGGACCTGCATCATGTTTTGTGAATGCTTATTCAGTCTTATGATTTGTGGTACCTGTCTTCCAAATATTAAATTCTCACTGAATATGGTCATTTAATCCTCAATTTCTGGTTAAATGAAAAGAGAAAAGCAAATTAAATGTCCACTTGATTTTTAAGTCTATCCTTACTATTTATATTCAGGATTGTTTCAAGAACATAAACTGTTAGGAGCGGGGGCAATTTTCATTCTCTCCAGTTGCAGATGAGGATTAATAATTATGCAGGTGGGGATGTACGATTACAAACCAAAGTCTGCTCTTCATTAAACGGGTAAATATTTGGAATAGCTCCACTGAACTCATTAATAGTATTTCTTAGTTTTCATGGTTGGTTGCAAAATTGGTCAGTGCTTCGTTGCACTGTTATATTGTATATGCCACACACAGTTTACAAATCATTCTGATATTCTGCTAAATTGTCACAGTATAAATACATTAAAATAAAAGTGCCCCACCATGTTTCACGAACTGAGGTAAAGACTAGTCTCATTTGCAATCAGAAAACAAAGGCAACAGAAAAACTATCAATCAGCAAGCAGCTGAAAAGCATTAACCAGCATGTTCTTTAAGGGTAAAAGTATGAGGAGTCCTAATAGTCACTGGAGTGAATGTTTACAGCCTTCAATGTCTGACAGAGATTAATGAAGCCATTCTGTTATACAAGACATGAAGGCAGCTTCTGTAGGCTGCACAGAGACTTACAGTGCTGGTCCCCTTAATATGTTCATGCAGAATGGAAAGAATCATTTTGTGTAGGTGGCAACTGTAATAGAAATTGCAACTTTAGTAGAGATTATATTGCAGTCAGTTTCTGCCAATCCTGTCACTCTTTGGGGTGAACACTACTGTAAGATCACAACACTCATCGGTCCTACAGGAAGTTAAACAGCAAATTCCCATATCCTGTGCTCAATCCTTGCTCCTAAAAAGTTTATGTATCAAACATAAATAAGTTTTAGTACATAAGAGAAACACTTCGTCATATAGGTAAAACTTCAACTGTAATTATTGCCCATTGATACATTAATGGAAGGTGCTACTCCCATAGCTTGCTCTACCTTGGCTATTTTCTGCCATGATTTATCAGCTCTGAATTCATCTCTCTGCAAACATTTTAGGATTGTTTCCAGACAGAATTATGAGCTGGGAAAGAAATGTTATATTTTTGCATATCCTCATAATGAAATGGAGAATTTATCCAGCAATTAGGGTTCATGATATTCAATATTACCCTTTAAAATGGTAATTTCCTGTGTAAAAATAAACCACTGAACTCTTTTGCATCCCTATAGATTCAAAACAGATTTCCGCCTGAGATGGCTGTTTAAACTGTAGCTATAACCATTCAGAGCAAACATACAGGATGGCAAGAGACCTGTACTCCTTTATACCTGATCTATGTAAAAAATAAATGATAAATGAAATACAGAAGCTTTTAGTTTTCCCAATTGTGTCATAGTATATGTTTTTATACAAAGAGCGTTATGTTGCTAAGTTATTTCCCATTCACAAAAACAACAGTTAAGGAGCATTATAATTCAATTTAAATGGAAAAGGTTGGAAACTCTCAGTTAAGATTTTTTATTGATTCTTAACAATCTGATAGTTGAAAATTGGTTCTTAAAATTAAACCTTAAACCTTGCCTTTAGAAAAAATGGCCGCTGATTTCACTCCCATTTTTTATACAACTTGGGCTTCATTTTCAGTGTCATAGAGTTTCCACTAAAATGGGTTGGTATCGTAGATCATGGGCATCACAGCCCAGGTATTTAAAGGTGAGCATGAAAAAAAGGAAGCACCCAAATGTGGTGGTTGCTCTTCAAAATTTGGTTTCAAATTCAAAAAGCTATAGAGCAAAAAGAAAAAAAAACTGTACAAATACATGCAGTCAAGACCATGGGAAGAAGTAACACTGCTGTTTGGACTTTGAATGGAGCTGCAAGATGAGGATACAGAGGTGAAAGCAGCAGAGAGAGACCTAACATTGAACTTCTGATTGTCCCAGAGGCACAGAAAGGGAAGAGATCATTAGATCTAGCAGAATTTTCCAACTCTCAGAAGCTGCCACTGAAATTTTATTTTTTCCTAGGCAAACATCTCCTGCAAACCCCCTGAAGTTCATAATAACCTTGTTGAACATTATGAAGTGTATTACCATTGTGCCTAGAATGGGAAAGAGCTCAGCAGTGTGCAAATACTGGGAGAAGCAATCTTTGCCTAGAAGAGTTTACAATCAAAATAGATAAGGCAGACAAAGAGGTGAAGTGATTTGGTGCAAGTCACACAACAAATGAAAGGCAGAGCTGGAAATGCAATCTATATTCCCTGGGCCTTATCCAGAGCCTTATTCATTACACCATACTGCCTTTGACAAACATCAACAAGAGGGTAAGGTAGATATGCACCTTTATAAACTACCTAAACAAGATATATATATAGAGAGAGAATACAAGCTTTCATGAACCCAAGTTAATTCCATCCGATGCTGTGAAAGGACATGCACAAGACCATGCTCTGCTATCCTATAGCTCACCAAAAGACAGGGAGACTTCTTGTGCTCAAAAGGGCTTTGTTGCAACAACTAGCATGCAACCACTCATGCACACATGTGCGCACACACGCACACACAAAGATGGCTGACAACTTCCTGTTGCTGTCATCATGTCAGCTCTCATCACGTCAGCTTGCAGGAAGAGTCAACTCCTACTACTACACATGTTGTCAGCAGCAGTTAATATTAACAGTGGAGATACCTGGCCTCCATGTAATCAAATGGAGGGACAGTTTATGATAAGAGCTAAATTGATTGCTATTTTAAACACATCTGCTAATCTTGAGCAACATTTAGCATTCAGAACATATCACCTATCATGAGTTGAGGAGTCTCCATCAAGCGTCATCATTTGCCAGCAGTAATCATAGTACCTAATGTAATTTTCTGTTCTTCATATAAGGGCATTCTGTTGGCCCTTACAAAGAGTGAAGAAGAAATTACAAATTAGAAAATAATTAAATATCACAGCTGCTTCTGTGTGATAAATGTTGACGCTTGTTGGCAATTTAGAAACAAGCAATGGTAATAAATTAGCTGCTGTTTCCATTCTGTTCAGTTCCGTGTTGCTTTCGTTTTTCACTGTTTTACAAACAGTGTTTGAAGATTTTCTAGCATTAAATTCAATCAGCAAATTCAAAATAAGTCAGCAAATTGTTCTGTTCTCTTTTCTCTATGTAAATAAACTTGAACTTGAATCACGGCAACTTTTCACCTTGCCTGGTCTTCAAATAAATCATTGTCAGTTGCTCTGACCCGTTCCAAGCACACAGTTTGCCTCTGTAACCAGACCCCAACAATACCCCTGCTCTTCATTTGGCACTCAAATTTGCATTTGTCCCATACTAATCTGTCATTTTATCCTCTCTCCACCTTTGTAAATTATTTACAACAGTAATGGTGACTCCGGAAGCAGAAGCCATACAAAATGCGATCCATGTTAAAGAAACAGATCGTTCTAGGCTGCCTCAGCAACTCTTTCTTTAAGTTTCAGTTGGAATCTTTATTCTACACTTGAAAATATTTTTTATTCTACTGGTAGAGCACTATGCATGATAAAAAAAAATAATATTTGAGTGTTATTAGTGGCCAGTTTGAGAAAAACTGCAATGTCCTTTACTGATGCCAATAGTATAGGACACCAGAAAAAAAAAAAAACCTCGGGAAAATGGAGAGTAATAACAGAACAGGAATCACACGACCAATTTTACCCTCATTACCCAGGCAGAACAGTGATTCCACACTCCTATAAGAGGCATTGTGTGTAGGGGAGACCACCTCAAGATTTTGCTCCACATTTACAAAAATCTACGCCCCTGAGGCATAGATGCTTAGGAGAATGATAACTATGCTATATCCATTTGTTTTTTCTTGCTGTTTGGATAACAGTCAAAACAAAAACGATGCTTTGCTTTTTTACTTGATCTGCTCAAATTCCACCTCGGGGAATAAAGGCCTGTAAAATAACCAATCCTTCCAACAGCAGAATATGACTTTTGATGTGGTGATCTGTACCTCTAACAAACATAGCCTGTTAGCATGCCTAGCTCGTGCCTTTAGCCATAGAGAGGGTTCAGATTCTGTAAGTGAATCTTGGGGTGAGCTGTAAAATCAGAGTCTTCTGAACCGATACGAAGGCTTGAAACCTTTCCTGGCATTCATATTTTGAGAATTTTGCTCTATATGTACCACAGCAAAGCATAAACACAAACATATATTTTGAGAAATGGAACTGCTTAATGTAAGCACCTGAACTGAATTAAGAACTCTAAATTATTGGATGAAAATTAGTGCTTTTTTGCCATATTCTCTTCCAGACAAATGGCCTGGGAAATACATTGAGAGTCACTGACTCAGTATTTTCCCTGTGTTTCAAACAGGACATCATTCAGAATGAAAGATGCTACCATGCAGACAGGTAGGCAAGCAGTTAGATTTGCATAGATTTGCCAATACTTCCATATATCCACTTGAGACTTTTTTTCCAGATGACACTTTTATTATCTAATCCCTCACAAACCCTCTACCATTTGCCCACTTGGCCATTCTATTCCTCTTCTTTGCTCACTCCAGAAATTCATGGCAAGAGCTGAGAGGCCCAAGTGCTCATGAGAAGAGGGTTTCTTGTTATGTCTAATATTCAAATACTTCACAGCTAATGTCAACTGTGCAACTTCACGTGTGTAAGGCAGCAGGGAGAGCGTGGCTTGAAGTTCACAAGCGTGCAGCATCCATTGAACCCCCAGCTTCCAAAGGGTTAAAGAGAGAAACAGAAAAGTAATTGTTCCAGCTCCCCAAAAGGAACGAAACCCCATGGAAAAATACTGGACTTGCGTTAGGGATACATTTTGCTGTGCTGCAGTTAGTGTCAGTACGTGCTCACACAACTGCAACTTTAACGTGAGATGTGGCACAAAGATGAAGAGAAAAGCAAAGTGCATTCAATTAGGTCTGCATGCAAGGCATACGCCAGAAAAAAAATCTGCAGTAGGATGAACCATCTGGGAGAGCATATGAAGGAGAAAACAGAGAACACTCCAGCAGGGCAGCAAGTGTTTCTAACAGCATGCGACACAAACCACATGAAAGAGACGCTGCCTTCTCTGCAGTCAAAACTATAAAAACAAACAAAAGCTGGACAAGCATGGGCCATAAGGAGGCTAGAAGCAAATGTTACAGGTTTTCTGATAGAAAGGGGATGTTCCAAATATTCCAAACAAGTGGAAAATCACAGAACTGGCAACACAGGAGAAATGAAGCCTAACACCGGTTGTGTGAATTCAGGTCTGGGGCGGGGGCAGGGAGGCAGTTGAGGAGCTCTCTAACTCATCGCTGTTGCTGCTGCTCTCGGGACAGTCATGGAAGGTAGGAGTGTCTGCAAGATGCGCAGTTCCTCTGGTTTATCTTTTGTGATAGTACAGCTTCCTCCCAAGTTGTAATGCTATCATAGAGAAGCTTTCCAGCATCTGTACTGAGAGTACCCACTTGGGAACTGCAACCCTGTGCTCAGTGGTTGTCAGGGACAACAGAGCTTAGAACTGTATTGACATAACACACTGTGTACCATATGGTCGCATATACCCAATTTCCATCAGCTTTCTACATGTTACAGGTAAAGTTCAGCAGGCTGAGTTTGGGTCAGCATTTCAAAAATTTAGTGCTTTGCCTAGTTTCTTTTTACATGTTACAGGTGAAGTTCAGCAGGCTCCATTTGAGTAAGCATTTCAAAATCTCAGTGCTTTGCCTAGTCAGCCAAATCTTCTTATGCTTCTAGCCGAAGATTTTTTTAACATCTTCAGCACAGCTCAGCCCACCAAGTGCTATTTGTAATGTTTTGCCTCTCAGATCTACAGTGTGAAATCTTTGGTGGGGGGAACTGTATCTGGTTTGTCAGTAAAATACTACATACACTGTTATAAAATGTGATGATAATTCCCTTTCTGGGTTGCAAACTTGCAAAATCAGGCTGCCTTACTACAATCCAAGTTCTATTTTCAGCTTGACTAGACTAGAACTACCACCAGAATAGATTTTTTTTGATTGTTCAATATTTTCTCTAATTGAAAGCAAAAAAGTATAAAGATTAACAGTTGGCCAAACTCTTTCAAACCTAGAAAAAAATGCAGTTCCTAGTTTGAATAGTCTCGTGTCTAGTGTTTTATATCCTGTAAGCAAACCTGTACAAAAATTGGCATGAAAATCCCTTATAGAAGGCTAAAGCCATGTGCCAAAGGTAAACAACTCCACTGAATTCCAGCATGGATATATGTGGTCCATTAAGCATGGCTGTAAAACAAGGTCACTGAGGATGAATTTGGATTTATGGAGGGCATTACTGCTATTTATACATGCCATTTATTCTTATATGTATTCCATTTCCTGTTCCTACAGACCCCTATTATAAAACAGAAATGTAAAACAGAAAAACAAAGCTTATATAACCAATTTTTACTGCATTCCTTTCATTGCATTGTTCAAATTACCCTTTAAGTTAAAGGAACCCACACACTGAATTGAGCATGTCTTTTAAACTGTCATCATAAAATAGACCCAATGTACAACATTTCCGGTTTTCAGTTAAAGGGAAGGATCACAGCTAGCTGAGCCCAGTATTGTTCTACGTCATGATATAGGAAAGCATGTACCTCCTCCAAGCACGCCTTTGGAAATAACTAAAAGAATTTTTAGGCCTCATTTTTTCAAAGAGCATTTGAAAAATGCTGTTGTTGTCATATTCAGAAATACAAATGTGTTCAATGAAAGAATTAAACCCAATTTTCCTTTAAGGAAGATTTTATTCCAGCCTAATTTGTAAGACAGGGCAATCCTGATCGTGTGGGGTTTGTTTATTGAAAGCTTCTCCAAGTCTTTTGGTAATTTATACATCTATTAAATAAATAAGTAAAAGTTCTTTAAGTGGGCCTTTAAAAGGATGTTATTCCCATTGCCCAGTAAGTGTTTGCTTCCATCTTCATCACATCTGGCTCAATTCACTGCATGTCCAGAGACCAATATACCTATTGACTGAAGAGGAAATAACCTGCAAATGTTTTTGTTGAAGATGGTACAAAGACAATGAAGACAGATGGCAGTTAAACAGAGGAATGTAGGACTCAAAACCTTCTAGAATACATTTCCTTCTATTTGAGATCAAAGAAACAAAGCTTAATGTTTGCTGCCATTCACTGTTGTGTTATATAAATGCAGAGATGTCTGTTTCTTCCTTATGGCAATGGGCCCTGTATGTTGCATATGCCTCACTAGTATTAAGTGCACATCTGAAAATAAACTCCAGCCCTACAACCTGTGCTGTGACCCATTAAGCATGAACACTACTACTATAAATTCTATGCTTTGAATGACAGCTGTATGCCACTTTGAGCATCCAATCGCTACATCCTGTGTTGGAGATCTCTCTTCTGAGAGTTAGTTGGCTTTGTTTTTCAGGTATCCACTAGCACTTGTTATTTTAATTGCCTTTTACTAATTATTATTTGTAATACAGTAATGTCCAGAACCCTCAAGGATATTCAAGAGTGCAAAGCTCTGGACAAACATCTGGCGAAAGCCAGTTATAGTGTAAATAAACTTACAATATAAATGAGAACAAGATGTTACAGTGGAGTGTATCACTGAAGCAGACAGAAGGGTATTAAATAAAAGATAGGCAGAAGGTATGGTAAGAGATGTACTTTATAAACTAACAATCAGAGATGCATAAATTTTCATGAGCCACATGTCACTTCAGCAGATGTTATGAAAGAACATGAAGAGAGCAGGCTTTTAAATAAAAGTAGTGATTTAATTAAAAAAGGGAGACAAGGGAGAAAAGAGGGGAAGGAAGGCAAGAGGGCACTGCTGAGAGAGGCAGAGGGGAGTGAAAGAACAACAAACCAGTAAACCTGTAGGGACCTAAAACCTAATCCAGGTAATGGGATAAGAATTAGCAGTCCCTGGTTAGACCATGCTTAATACAATCCAGTCAATGGATGATGTCTTTTCTGTAGTTTCACATTCAAATCAATTTTTAAAATTCTATTGTTTGAGAACAGCTCCTTGGAGGTCAATGTTGCAAAAACCAGGGAGGTTGAAGTTTTTGCTATAAAGGTGTATATTTCTGGATTTGATGTCACATTGGTGTCCTTTCATTTTTTCACAATGTAGACAGTAGGGCTGTGTGAAGCTTCAGTCCCTAATTCGATTTGGCAGAAATTCGGCCTGATTCAGTGGCCGACTCTCCAAATCTAAATCGAATCAGAGGACCCTTTAATCTCTCTGAATTGAATCGGAACCCTCTGAATCAATTCGGAGAGATTTGGAAAGATTTGGCGATTCAGACATAGACACAGCTTTAAATGTTTTTTCTACATACCTCCTGGTACCAGGCGGCTTGTGAATGCTGTGATGCTGAGGCAGATGGAGCATCCCACAGCAGGCCCTGAAGTGAACCAGAAGCACTTCCAGTCCAATTTCAGGTCCACCGGGGAGTGTGCTGAGGGCCCCCTCCCATACCCCTCCACCTCAGTGACTGGTGCCTCCTGAGTCTGGGGGGGCACCCAGGGTCCCTCTGTGGCCTGTATGTACAAAAAACATTTAAAGCTGTGCCTGTGTCCGAATTGCTGATTCTCTGAATCAGCATTGAATCTTCAAATTTGGATTTGGCCAAATTGAATCAGGGATAGTGATCTGAATCAACTAATTGAATCACTGTCCCTGATTCGGGCCAAATCCGAATCGAATAAGGCCCACTTCGCACACCCCTAGTAGACAGTAGAAAGACCCTATAAGCAGGTGATGGCATAAAACATTGGTAGAGGAGCAGGTGAATGAACCTTAGCTGTTATTTGATTTAGTGATTATGTGGTCTGTATTGGTGAGAGAGCACAGTTTGCATCTGGATTTTTTGCAAGGCCTGGTGCCTTGGAAAGAAGAGATAGGTAGCCTGTTGCTGGAGAGAGACCATTTGAGGTTAGAGAGGTTATCTGTAAAATAAGACAGGTTTGTCCCACATGGCTACCTTGAAATAGTAGGAGAGGTTGGAGGTCATTAATATGTGTCCAAGGTATGCAAGCAGGAGCTGTAGGTAACAGCAGAGGGATTGTGTTGTCCTTGTCTTGGGGTTGGTATTGTAGCAGGTTGGTGTGGAGTCTGAATCTGCCTCTGTTTCCTTGAGTGGCTAAGATTTTGAGATCATGCTATAAATGTAGGAATCCTTGCTCCAGATCCCTAAGGTGTGCATCCCAGTTATTGGGCATGGCTACAGGTTCATTAATGTGCAGTGGTTACTGAGCATTTAATTTAGTAGTTGTATAATCAAGTACTAAATAAGTGCACAGTAGCCAGAATTACTGCACAATAGCACCAGCTCTTGCTTTTTCAGTAATGGGACTGTGCAGTAGCCTAATTATACTGTACAGTAGCATATTAGCACTGTCCATGCTGTGACATGTTACTGCACAGGATTATTAGGCTGCTGCACAGTTAGTGTCTTGTGTAGATACACCCAGTGGGATCAGAACAGATATGGTTGTAATGGAGAGGTTGTCTATAGATGCTGGATCTAGTGGTGTGCTTAGGCTGGAAGCTGCTGGCATAGAGGTAACTGTAGTAGTCAATTTATGCTGTATTTCCAATACAGAGTGGTGGTAATATGGCTATTGCATACTTTCACCAGGGTGGCTAAAATAAATTTATTTCCTGAATCAAGTATTCCAGAGTCAGTTTGATGGAGGGATGGAAGTTGTTAAAGTCCTGGCAGAATTTCTCTACAGATTGCTTCCCATGGGTCCATATAATGAAGATGTCATTGATCATTGATTTGCCTCAGGTATAACAGAGGAATGAGAGAGCAGCTGTGGAGGAAGCAAACTTCAAGGTCTGTGTAACAGGGAACCCTATCCCTGTTACCAGAAGGCAGGTTGGTCCCTTTAAGACCAGAACTTTCCAGGCACAGCCTGCTAGCAGGGAAGGGGTTAAAAGCTGAGCCTGGCCAGCTAGGCAGGTGACTGGGAGGGGCAGGCCAGAACTGCAAACACCCTGGCCTTGGCAGCAGTAAGGAGACAGCAGCCAAAGGGAAAAGTTGTGCCTGGGAGCTCCACAGAGAGGCTTAGCTGTTGGTCTGACTGCCGCCAGAAGGGAACTGCTGCTGATCCTCAGAGAAGCGGCAGAAGTGCCACCGGAAGGAGTGTCAGAGGCAGTGAGGAAGCAGAAGCACCAAGCCATGAAGAGAATGTAAGCTGGCACTGCTTCCTTCTTCAATTTTTATTTTTTTTTGTTGTAGTTAGAACCCACTCACTGACTGTGTATGTGTATATATATATATATATATATGTTGACTGATAGACCGGTGGTTTGTGGACGAGTCTGTAGGGGTGGAGGAGGCCTCATTAGCACCTTAGGCACAGTCATAAAAAGCCAGGGTGGCCTGGTGTGCAGTTGTGTGCTTTTAGGCTGGGACAGTTGGGGTTTGGGACCACTGCCCAGCTGTGAACTTGCAGCCCCCTGGCTGTGGGCTAGTGAATGGGCCTCTAGGCCAGAGAGTCTGGGCTCTGTATTAGAGGCAAAGAGGAGGGCCTTGAGCCCCAAGGTCAAGGAGCTAGAGCCTTGGAGTCAAACCCTATCTGGTGGGTTTAGATGGGAGGCCTAGCTAGAGAAAGGCAGGGGTAAAGGCCCATGGTGTCATAGAACCCCAACATAAAAATACAATAGGCAGTCTCCCACTTTCAAGAACATCTGTATAATATTTCCATCAAGACGTGGCAGGCGAGTAAAAGTGGGACACGAGAAACATTAAGGGATTTCAAAGGTGCCCCTCATAGGTCGCAGATAACAAGCAAAAAGATGCCACCGGGAAGGGTGCCCTCCTACAGTCTGTCATAGATACATTGGTATTCTGGAGGGCATGCATGTGCCCATGGCAATGCTGTTCATTTGTAGGTGTAAGAAGTGTCCAAATCTAAAATAGTTATGTGTTAGGATACAGCAGGAGTGCAATGGAAAAAGAAGCAATGTCATTGTCAGGGATCATAGGCAACGCATAGGGAGTTCACGGGGGTGCATGTGCATCCCCTGAGAGTGCTGGTGCCCTGCCCTGAGAGTGAGCTCTCTCAGCTTAGGCAATGGTCGGGGTAGGGGCAGGCGGAACACTGGTGCCCCTCCCAAGAAGTGCCGCTGGCACTTCCAGGCACGCTGCTAGTACTTCTGGGAATGGGGGACCCCCCCCCCAGTTGGTAATTGACCGCCGCCAACACCACGGATTGGTGCGGATGAGAATAGGATGGGGTTTAACACTGATAAGTGCAAGGTGTTGCACATGGGGAGGAAGAACCGGCACCACACTTACAGGTTGGGGAACTCCCCTCTTGCCAGCACGGAGACGGAAAAGGATCTTGGAGTCGTCATTGACTCCACGATGAACATGGGCCGGCAGTGTGGGGAGGCAGTCAAGAAGGCCAACCGTACCCTGTCATGCATCCACAGATGCATCTCGAGCAGGTCCAGGGAGGTGATCCTCCCCCTCTATGCGGCACTGGTCAGGCCGCAGCTGGAGTACTGCGTCCAGTTCTGGGCGCCACACTTCAAGAGGGACGTGGACAATATGGAAAGAGTTCAGAGGAGGGCCACTCGTATGATCAGGGGTCAGCAGGGCAGGCCTTATGAGGAGAGGCTACGGGACCTGAACCTGTTTAGCCTCCACAAGAGAAGGTTAAGGGGGGACCTTGTGGCCTGCTACAAACTGGTCAGGGGGGATCAGCAGGTATTGGGGGAGTCCCTGTTCCCCCGTGCGCTGCCAGGAGTGACCAGGAATAATGGTCACAAACTGGCGGAGGGTAAGTTTAGATTAGATATTAGGAGACGCTACTTCACAGTCAGGGCGGCTAGGGCCTGGAACCAGCTTCCAGGGGAAGTGGTGCAGGCTCCTAGCCTGGGGATTTTTAAAAGGAAGTTAGATGAGCACCTTGCCGGGGTCATCTGACCCCGGTGCTCTTTCCTGCTAAGGCAGGGGGTCGGACTAGATGATCTACCTAGGTCCCTTCCGACTCTAGCTACTATGAAACTATGAAACTATGAAACCACCGCAGCCACCAGTGGATGATCTCCACTCAGCCAGCCCTCCCCACTGATGTCCGTGTCACCGCCTATGGGTTGTCGCCGTCCCCCACCCAGCCTCAGGAGACACTCATCACCTATGTAAGGGGTTATGTTCTTTACGCCTTGTAATCTTTTTTCATGGTGGGGGGTGTTGTGTATAGAGATATGACATCCATGGTAACTATACGGTCGGTGATGAAAGCTTGTCAATGAAGTTTAGTTTTCGTTAGAAAATCTGTCATATCTTCTAAATAGCTAGCAATCCCAGTGGCATGTAGTAATAGGATAGTGTTAATGTAGTCAGAAACTCCTTTCATGATGGTGCCATTGCCAGAGACCATGGGGTGTCCTGGGTTGCCAGGTTTGTGGATCCTGGCTGGTTTATGCGTAATAAGCAACAGTTACCTGGCCCAGGTTCCATTACTCCTCTGCTGTGTTTCCAGAGGTAGCATCTTTAAGAGGTTGATTCTGTTGTAGAGTCCTGAGTCTGGAGTTTGTAAAACTCTGTGTTGGAAAGTTGTCTCTCAGTTTTCTGTATATCTGTACTATGTGTCACGGAGTCACATGGGTGCCCCGTGAGTGTGAGGGGATTGGCAGTGCTGTCAATCACCCAGGCAGCTCAGGTGCCTGGTTGCCAGGGCAACCAAGTGGGTCACATGGCCGGAAGAGGGCAGGGCCAGGCCTTTATAACTAGCTGAGGCCGGAGCCTGACACACAGTTCCCTTCTGGCTGCCGCAGGAGCAGGAGCTCTGCGGCTGAGCTGAGTGGCCTGGGCTAGTGGTTGCTACTTTACCACGCTAACCGGCTGCAATGATGCAGGGAACAAGATCGCCCTGATGGAAGGTAGGATTGAGAGCCCTGGCGGGGCTTGGAGTTATTGTTAGGCGTGTGGAGCCTCTGTTTATGTTGCAGCCAGAGGGCTGGAGTTTAAGTTACAGTTTACACCGGAGGACCGGGTGAGGCTGTAGGGGAGCGAGGAGGCCTCACGGGAGCTCCCCAACAGTTTGGGGGTTCCCAGTGCCCAGTTGGGACACAGTGCCAGGGGCACTATTGTCGGTGCTGCAGGGCACCATATTGCGCCAGGGAGGCGCGGTGTGCGGGGTTACAGACCCCAGCCCATGAGGGCGGTGTTTGCCCAGTCGGCAAACGGACCCAGCGAAGGATCAAGGAGACAGGCACGGCGGCGAGCGCCTGTGCCCCTAGCGGGAGGCACGCAGCGTCGGCCCTAGCGAGGGCAAGGCCCCGGAGCGGGGCAGAGACAGGGCGCGAGGCGCGCGGTGTCAGCCCTAGAGAGGGCAAGGCCCCGGAGCGGGGCAGAGACAGGGCGCGAGGCGCGCAGTGTCAGCCCTAGAGAGGGCAAGGCCCCGGAGTGGGGCAGAGACAGGGCGCGAGGCGCGCAGTGTCAGCCCTAGAGAGGGCAAGGCCCCGGAGCGGGGCAGCGACAGAGAGCGAGGAGCGCGGTGTCAGCCCTAGAGAGGGCAAGGCCCCAGAGCGGGGCAGAGACAGGGCGCGAGGCGCGGTGTCAGCCCTAGAGAGGGCAAGGCCCAGAGCAGGGCAGAGACAGTGCGCGAGGCGCGTGGTGCCAGCCCAGAGTGGGCAAGGCCCCAGAGGGGGCAAGGCCCAGAAGGGCGAAGTAGCCAGGGATAGCGAGCCACCCAAGGGCGCCGAGACTCGGGCGGCAATAGCGCCGGCCCAAGGGCGCCGAGAGTAGGGTGGCAATAAAGCCGAGAGTAGGGCGGCGATAGCGCCGAGAGTAGGGCGGCGAGAGCGAGCCGGCCCAAGGGTGCCGAGAGTAGGGCGGCGAGAGCAAGCCGGCCCAAGGGCGCCGAGAGTAGGGCGGCGAGAGCGAGCCGGCCCAAGGGCGCCGAGACTAGGGCGGCGATAGAGCCGAGATCAGGGCGGAGGGAGCGTGCCGGCCCAAGGGCGCTGAGACTAGGGCGGCGAAAGCGCTCCAGACCCAAGGCGGAGCCGGCGATTAGCCGGGCGCCGGCTAGAACCCGGCCCAGGGGCGCCGGTATCAAGCGGCGCTAGCGAGTCGGACCCAGGAGGCGCCAGCGAGTAGCTGGGCGCCAGCGTGACAGGCCCAGGGCGCGGGGAACGGGCTAGAGATTGGGGCCCGACCCAAGGAGGCGCCAGGTGGGCGAGGAGCCCCGGGGCCCGAGAGAGAGAACAAGGGCACCCGAGGGGCGAGGGACCATACAAATGTCCCCCAGAACAGCTGCGAGGCTTGGGGCGTGCTGAAGGGGAGGTTTGGAGGCACGCATTGCCCTTAAGGCGGGACGCATATCAAAACCCCATTCTGGACTAGGGACAGGACACCAATACCGTCCATTAGGGAACAGGCAGCCTCCATAATATATTTAACCATCAAAGTCGTGGCGGGCGAGATTCTGAGGGTGCTACGTCACCCTAACGTGACGGTAGGGGGCGCTAGGGGGTTCACGGCCGCCCCTAGCCGCCGCTCCCTCACACTATGTATAGCAATAAAAGTTGAATAAAGCCTCAACCTACCTTGTGAAACACTGGAAAGCATTGCTAAGCTGGCATAAAATGTACAGTGTGGTACTACACTGAAAAGAGGATATAAATAAATGGCACCTTCTCACACAAGAATCCGGACTTTGGGGTACCTTAATTGTCCTTTCTGTTTACTTTCCTGACACTCAAAAAACCCCAGATTAACCAACGAACCACACAAACAAAAAAAGTCTCCACCTTTTTTGTAACCAAAGTGACAGGATAAATGTTTCAATACCTTTAAAAATCTTGCATGCAGGTAAAAAGCTCTTTGCATCCAGTTCATTTAACTCGTAGCTCTTTTCCTATATATCATAGGGACCCCAAGGATGGAGGACTTCATTACAGTACAGCAGGCTAACACCTTTTTAGTGACACTACTGTGCAGTAGCCTAATAATACTGCACAGTTGCATATTAGCCCTGTTAGTGCTGTGACACGCTCCTGCACAACATTATTTGGCTATTGTGCAGTTAGCATTTCATGTAAACATGCCCAGTAAGACAGGAAGAAAGCTCTTTCATACAGCACACTATACATGTTAGGTCCTATTTATATCATTTTAACACCAACATCTTTTGTGAATATTTTTTTCTCAAGATCCATAAAGGGATTACAAGTTTTATGTAGTAGTTCTTCCAGTCTAGAAATCTAACACAACATTGTTTGTTAAGAGAACATAGAATGAAATGCTAGTATAGGGATATTATTCTAGACAAACTCTTTACTGAAAGCACCCTTATGAGTTCACACTCACCATCTTAGCATCTAGAATTCATTTGTCATAGACGATACAGAAGCTATACTGCAACTAGAGAAAAAGCTTTGTTCATCTCTGCTTCACAAAGTGTTCAAAAAAGGGCAGAAGATCATTGAAATAATATAGTATGTTTCTATCCAGCAGTAAAGAATGAAGTTTCACTCCTTTATTTCTGTCATAACAAAGAAGAAATTGCCATTTTTGACTCCTTGGTCTTTCTTCTCTGCTTCTGCATTTCTCTTTTCTGAAACTGCTCAGTCCCATGATTTTTGGTCTGTCTTCCACAGCCAAACAGCAAGTTTGTATGTATGTATGTGTATATACACACAAAAATGCATATGCATTCACAGTTATAAGTATATGTGTCCATTCATATATTATATTAAATATGAGAGGCAAGGATACTTGTGGGTGATATATTTTATTGGACCAACTGTATAGTTGATTTTATGTAATATTTTAGATATTATAATCATATAGTAGGCAAGTCTTGATCCTCTGGATCATGGTGTACATGTAAAAGGTCTAGTCACCAAGACCTTAGATGCGTATACCTAGGCAAAAGTATGGAGGAGTGGAGGCTGCCCAAGACCTATCACCCCACTGTAGATCACTGAGTCAGAATCCAAAGGTCAGACTAAGTCCAGATGTTCAGTGCCTCGATGGTTGTTGCTTCTGCCACAGAACAACAGATAAGAGCTGCTGCTGACTGCCTAATGCCTCAGCGAGGGTGCATTTTTGTCAGGATGATGTTCCTTAGCCTTTCTCCAAACAAGGAGTACCCACAAAGCAGTAGGGGATAGGGTTTTGAGGCACCTTATACTCACTGTACTTTGGAAGTTACAACATTGTGGTATTTTATAGGAGCTACCCTGCCATGAGTAGCCCCACCATGTTGCCCCCAAACCCTCCAGTCGGATGCAGTTTATGGTCATACCCAGGACTCAGTCATCATATACTTTTTAAATAAATATTATATGTAAATGCACTTATATATAAAGTATACAGAAGTGTGTCTGTGTCTATAAATAATAATAAAAAGGATTTCTGGGACTTGGTTACATTGAAAAAGCAGGCTTGTAAACCCAGTATTGTACTAGCTTGGGTGTTTTAGGTGGGATGGCAATAGAAGACATGAATTTTCTTGAAAACTCTGAGTACGGATAAAACAAAAAAGTTGTTCCAAATAATTGCTTCTCAGAGAAAAAAAACATTCACCTCTGTATTGGATCTGTTTTTTTTTATCAGGTGGCTGGTAAATTAATGATCGGAGGGTACTAGTGAGCTACAAGTGAGGATATGCAGAAGGGGAAGTTTGCTCTGCTGAGAAGCCTGACAGATATGTTGGACTTCCTGCTGCATGAAACGTTCTCCAGCATCATTACCCAGGAGTGGACTAAAATTCAGGCCAGTATAAACAGGATGCTGAATTAGGATGCAGGAGCATACAGCCACTGTTGATGTGCCTTTGCAACACTTCCACTCCCCTCCTTTTCCTCCCTCCCCCCCACAAAAACTACTTTCCACCCACGGTAGCCAGATGCCGGACCTGTGTTTCCAAGGGACTTTGCAAATAGGCTTAATGCCATCACAGGCCATGCAATGGATTTACTTCCTAGGCCAGTGTTGTTTCTTTTAAATTCTTGGCTGCCTCTGAAAGCACTATAATGCTAATGCCAGTTTGAGAAAAAGCATATGGCAATGTACGCAGTTCACAAGTGCTCTTGGAAAAGGTAGGGGAGAGAAGCAGGCTGCTTCTCTTGTTGGGATCTCCAGCAATGGGGACAGGCTGCCACTGACCCTGCTCTGCTTTCATTTCTCCACAATTTTGGGAAGCCACCACATGTTGCTGTGTGCCTGTCCCTGTGTCTGATACAATTTTTCACAGTATCTTAATGCTCTGCATTGTGCACACCTGAAGCAGTGTGTATCCTAAGAAATCATTCCTTGCATGTTTCAAATTGCTTTTTCCTTCCTAGGAACCCATTTTTAACTGTACATGGATTGGAAGTTGCCCCTCAGCATCAGAACTTCCTCCCCCTTGAGGCCTACCAGAGACATCTTCCAGAAGCACTATAAGACCACCTTATTTGGGCAAGTATTTAGCAAGCAAGGCTAATCTGGGATATTATTTAGGGAGTTTTTGTTTTATATCGCATTTTAATACTTTACTTGCTTCTGTAAAATAGTTTCCTCTTATTGTAAGCTGCCCTGAGCCTTTGTTAGGAAGAACAGTGTATAAATGTGTGGGACAGGAAGGAAGGGAAGAAGGAAATGAAAATCTTTCTACCATCAAGAGAGGCTACAATGGGCATTGTATAGTATGTTTCACCCTTCAGCATGTGACATCAAACAACATCATAATAGGAATTGGTCCTGAGTAGGTAATGATGCCCCCCCTTACATTATTCTCTTTCCTCTATAACAGTGGTGATGCATCTTTCCCTCATCCAGTTGAGGTGATGTGGGTTCTCCTGCTTCACCCTCCCAAATCAATGCCTCTCCCTAATCTGTTACTTCATCTCCTCCTACATGGATATTGGGAGTTTGTAGTCAAGCAGTAGTAAGTACTTGTTCTACCTCAGCTGAGATGGCTGTGGTAAGTGCTAGCACCTGCCATGTCTACACTTCCTCTTCCAGGTCTGCACAGATCATCTGAGGCACTGGAGGTGTTAAAAGGTACACACAGCCTACATGCTTGAGATAGCTCCAGTCCAGCTTCGGATGGAATAGGGATGTTGTAGAGGAGTTACTGGACTGTGAGTTCTGTCCTTTGCAATAGGAGCACTCAACACATTTAACACATGTAGAAAACTACATGATAAGATGAACATCTCCAAAGTAGAATATTTATCACAGCTTGGTGTAACTCTGATCTAGAACTTCCAGTCTACATAGATAAGCACAACAAAGACCCCAGGGCATTTTGGGAAGTCACGGGAGACGGATAGCATTCAAGTAGGTTAGCTGCATCCACACAGCATACTACAGCTTGAGCACCAGGAACATTTGAGATTCAACCTACAATCCTTATAGTCCCCTACTAGCCTGAGTTTAATACACCACAGTTGAGCTGGAGCTATATGGGTGTGGATAAGAGTCAGCGGCAACACCTGAAGTATAACTTGAGATAACTTTGCAGTGAAAACAAGCACTTTTGATCTTTCAGACTAGTCCTGATTCCAACCACAAATAGACAATACAAATCTACACACACACACACACACACACACACACACACACACACACACACACACACACACCAGCTACTGGCCATATTGGCTGGTTAGATATAGTTTATCATTGGGTATTTGGAGTTTATGGGCATTCGAATTCTATTTCTCAAACCAGTACAGCCAGGGATGTAACAGTTGTCACTTTGCTACACATCCCAGCCATCTGAAACTTCAGAAGCAAAGCAGAAATGGAACTCTGATCTTCCTACTCCAAAAGCCATACCCCCTTGTGCTACCACTAAGGAAAAATCCCATTGGTTATATGTGCATATGTATTTTTTTTATTTTAAAGTTCTGAATACTACATTGCTGGAATAGTGTTTGTTATGCGTGCAGCAGTACCTTATTTGCATCTCTGAACATTAACCATATACAACACCAGAGTTAAATATTTCAAAGAAAACAAATAATGTAGCAATGATAACATACTGCAGAAAAACAATAACCATTTTCATTGTCAGGAATCTCCTTTCATGAAGGAAACAAGGAATCTCCTTTTTGCTCTTGTAATTGGCATGGAGAAGACTGCATTTTCCATATAACTCTGTACAATATGGCCAAGCTGGTGTCAGACACAGATTCTTAGGCGGATTCAAATCGACATTTTTGAAAGATTTCCAAATATGTCTGAACTGCTATGGCTAAAATATCCAGTTTGCTAAGAATCTCCAAGCATGTGTGGTGTGCATGGTGTTTAGATTTTCCAAGATTATTTAGGACTCAGAAGAGTAGTAATTACTAATGTTAGTCTAACTGTAAAGAGCTCTTACTGCTCCTAACATCTTTGCCAGCTTTCACCAATTAACACCTTTTGTGAAGTCATAAGTTTTGCCCTTACACACCATGATATTTAATGGTAGGTTTGGACTATACACACCAGCATCTAGACTTCCAGGGTATGCTCACTGCTTGCTATGCATTTGTTTTGATGCATCTAACTGAATAATTAAAAAGTGGTCCTTTCTTGTAATTTAGCTATAACACTCAGTTCCACTCTTATCCTTTAAATATCCTGTTTTGGGAACTTGAACAAAATTTTCACTGAATATAACTCTCTTAAGATGGAGGTGGCTCCTGAAATGGTGATGGTTACACGGCCACAGCAGGATTGAGCCCAGTAGCTGCCTATAGTTCCCAAAGCAGGCTAATGTGGGGGGTGGTCTCCGAACCTGGTGCTCAGTGCGGTCGGCTGGGGAGCAGTTCCCCGGGCCCCAGAGCACCTCACTAACATCTGGGAATACCCATAGTGCAAACCCCTTTTGCTGGCAGCCTCAGCTGTCAGCTACAACCACTGCCACATGGTATAGGAGTGGCATATGCTCGGGGTGAACAGTATCAGTCCTCATGTTCTGAATAAGAGTCCCTCTTTTCTCCAGGCAACTAACAACCATTGACCACATGGTATAGTGTTTGCAGACCCTAGCCACTGCTGGGACTGGCTGGCAGAGACCAACTGTCAAGCCCCACCTGGGCTGGAGGCAGTGCTTACAGCCCACATAGGGTGTTAAGTACTGACAGTCGTTTGGACTGGCTGTGCGTTTAGGCCTTCCCTTAAGTCCATTGAATAGCTGCAGCTGGGAGGTGTCTAGCTCTTGTGAGTATTAAGCACTGATGGTCATTTGAGGAGACAAAGGTCAAGGCCCTTAGGTCTCTGCTGCCATCACTTAAGGCCTTCAATCTGAAACTGGAATTTGATGGATGTCTGAGCAGAGGGTGGTTCTGTATGGCTTATCTTGGGTGTCGAGCACTATGGTTGCTTGAGGGAGGTATGCTTCCCCTCTCTCAGGGCCGTTCATACAGTGTGCCTCTATACCTGAGTCCAGGGGGTGCTGCCCCAGCTCATTGTCCAGGATCAGCCCGTTGGCTGTTTGAGGGGTTCATGGTCTGTTCTTCTCTTAAGGTCCATGGGATGGATAGATCTGATCAAAGCCAAGCTAGGAATGGTGCTGATTAGCTTGATGAACTAAAATTTGCTAAGAATCCTGCCTTGCCCACCTCAGCAACAGGTTTCACATCCAAGTTTGGCTGTCCCCCACTGCTTTTCTCTTTCTTGTTGTTTCATATGCAGGTTGCTCCTTTCTGCTGTGCTATTTTATCTACAGATGGCAGCCTGGTAATAATTAAAACAACCGTGCAGTCAGGAAATGACTGATAATGGATTCATGGCAGTTATCACTGGACTTCTGCCTCAAGTTAGACAGACCACCTGGGACTTTGACCCTGAATAACCCAAAACAAGTCCCCTTCTCGGGTCCTCTTAAATAGCCTTCATAATATACAATTCTGAAAAATAAATTGCTCTTCAGGACATCCTTACGTATATGCTTAAAATTAAGCATGCACTTAAGTCGTATAGGAGGAACCAGAGCAGAGACCAGGATCTGGCCAATGTAGGCATGTAACGCATTAACAGCATATGTTGGACTATACAGAAAAAAGTCACTTCTATGAGAATAACAAAAAAGGCTGAACTTATTTAAAGAGAAACTTTTGTAGATAAGAATGAGAAAGTCACAGTGATGCAACAAGGTGGAATTAAAACTAGCTGTTTGTGTCATATGGTAATCCCAGATAAGCAATATTAGGAATATAAATTAAGAAATACAGAAAGGAACAAATACTACTCTTGTCGATGCAAGTCAACTGCTGGCAGTAGTTCTGAAGAACATCGTTTCACAATATTCATGAACATTTCATTTTATACTTCAAAGTAAAAGGCTGAATCAGGCACTTTTCTCTGTTCAGCTCCACCGCCCCCCCCCATATGCTATTATCATGTCTTCCTTTATTTTTATTACTTTCCCCATCCACACTTGAAATATCATCTGCACAGTGTAATTTACTTTAAAGTAAATCCCAAAATCTAGTGGCCATAACAGTCCAAGACAGGGTGATTCCAGTGTAATTCCTCTCTTGAGTAGCTGTCAACAGAAGAATACCGTTGTTTTGTAGCTGGTTATAGTGTGGTGGTTTTGTAGCACCATCATGGAATACAAATATTTTCATCCAAGTTACAAGAGTGTTTAGCTGTTTGGATGCTGTTTGAATATCTGTCTGGAAAAATAGCTCACATTAAAATTCTGAGAGAAACCACGGAACTAATTCTGTTGCAGAGCTGAAAAAAAGCATAATATATGTGGAAAAGAACAGCACCCATTTAATCAAAATCAGAATTCAGCGCCTCTTACAAGAGCTATTCAGTAAGAATTTTAAATAATGAATTCAATAAACAACTTCTGAAATCATCATTGACAATGACATGATCTGACACGGAAATGGGTAGAATCCTTTTTCCTATACATTTTTAGGTATCCATTCTCCTAGGTAAGATACTCTTTCATATGAGATGCATATCTTAAAATAACTAAATTCAGTGCATAGCATTCTGCACTTCCATATTTAAAAATACTTATCTGTGGTTATTTAGCATTAAGATCAGACAATTGTTCACCACAATGCAAGGATTTCAAAGGGGATCTACAAAGAGATATTTTAAAACTCCAGCCCCTCTTAACCATATATGTTGGCTCTTGCCAGTAAGCAGTCTAATAGTTGGACTTACCACATTTGTTTAAAACTGACATTTCCCTTGCATTAAAAATAATATGTGACAATGTAACTGAAGACAGTATCAAACTGTAGCTGTACAAAACAGCCAAATAAGGTTGTTCAAGTTATATTAATTTTGACATTTTCTGATTTTTGAGTGCTTTGCAAGCATAAGAAATTTTTTTATGTAATGTACAAGAAATAAGCCACTACCCTCAGAGGAGGATCCAGGCTCCTCTTTGATCCCTGCTCTGCTCACACTCTAGACCAACTGCCTGGGAGGGAAAGTGGTATTTCTATTCAGTAAGCACTGGGGAAGTCAAATGACTTCATCGCTCATTGAAGTCTACCTGATTCCTGCTAATTTCTCTTTACTTCACAGGTATGAATGGTTCTTTTTAATGGCCTTGATGTTCCACTATTCTTTCTTCTGCAATCAAATCTCCAACAAGTCAAGGCAGAGGTCCAAAGGAGGACCTGAGATGTGAAGAACAGATGGTAGGAAGACAAGGCAAAGGAGATTCAATGGTTCGCTGACATCCACAATAAGCACAGCTTTTTCAATACCACCAAAGCCATTTATGGTCCAAGCACTCAGGGACTATCCCCCTTGAGACTTAAGGATGGAGAAACCTGATCAAGGAAAGGGAAGCCATCAGCACCCATTTCAGTAAGCATTTTGAAGACCTTCTCAAGTGAGATTCTGTTGCTGATGAGAGTGATCTCAACTCCATCCCACAACACCCAATCAGAAATGATCTCAGAATCCCTCCAACCCTTCATGAGGTGAGGAAATCCATCAAGCAAGGGAAAGGAAAGAGGGAGAATTCAAGATCAGTCAGCTTTACCTCTGTCCCCATAAAAATCATAGAGCAGGTCTTTGCGGAATCCATTTTTAAGCGTTTGGAAGAGAAGAAAGTGATCATGAGGGATCCAGATTTTTCGTTCTCCGTGGGAAAACCCAGATTTTCTCATTAAGAAGAAAAACCTGGATTTTCTCCTTTAAAGGAGAAAAACACAGGAAACAGTGGGTTTTACCTCGCAGGCTGGCAGAGTTCCAGCCTGCAAGGGGCTGGAGGGGAGCAGGTAGAGGGCAATCAGCAGGGAGCACGATGTGCATGTGCACATGTACACATGTACACACACACATGGCTGCCAGACAGCCTGGAGAGCAGCTCTCATAGATAAGTCTGGTGGCAGGTGACGTGGGGATTGAGGCCCCCATAGTGAGGAAGGGAGGCAGTTGGGTAGGGCTGGGGCTGGGGCTGGGACTGGGGCTGTTGCCCAGCTGGGGTGATGCTTAGAGCTTTGGGCTGGGGGCTGGAATGTGTGGCTGCAGGGCCTGGGCAAGGAGTGGGATTTGGCCATGGGCAGCTTGTCTGGGGGGGGGGGGCTGATGGGGGCTGGTTCCCTGCCACTGAGCACACTCCTGGGGAGGTATGGGGGGCACATGCCCCCAGATTTGTGTGTGGGATGGGTGTGGGCTACCTACTGCAGGCTTGGCCTCCCCACCCTGCCGCCCTCCCCCAGGAACCGCCACAGCCCAGTGGATGGCTCCCAGCATGGCAGGGCAGAGTGGGGCAGGGAAGCTTGGTGCCACTACTGCAAGCCCTGTGCCACCATGGTGAGGTGCCCCCTGCCCACTCAGCAGCAGTGGCATGAAGTTGTGCCCCCCCACTGCTGCTGATTGGGCAGGGGGCACCTTACCATGGTGGTACAGAGCTCCCAGTGGTGGCAATAAGCTTCACTGCCCAGCTCTGCTCTGCTCTGCTCTGCCCTGCCATACTGGGTCTTGCGCACTGGACTGCAGAGCCCATGGGGGAAGGGCAGCACAATGGGAAGCCCAGAGCCCATAGTGGGCAGCCCACATCTGGACCCACCACAGGCTGTACTCCAGCCATGTTGCCCATGGGGGAAGGGAAGCCAGGCTTCATACTCCACTCCACCACAGCCACCGCCACTTCCCATGCATGGCAGCCAGAGCTTGGGTGCTGCTGAGAGGGGCACAAGGCTTTGGACCCCAGTCCCAGGCCCCATAGTGCTGGCAGTGGGGCAGCCCCTCCAGCACATCTGGGGGGGCAGCGGGATGTGGGTGAAGAGTGAGAAGCAATGGCATGGGCAAGGGACCATCATATCAGGGCTGCTCAGTGCCACAAAGCAGTTTTGAGGGTGTGGGGGGCGGGGCAGTCGCAGCTGGATCCACATCCTGGTGAGCAAAGGGGGCAGGAGGAGCTTTGATTTTTCATGATAACAAACCCAAAATCAAATGCCAAAATGTATAGGTATTCATAATTGATTTTATTATAATGATTGCGGCACTGGTATGATTCCAAATTGCTTTTAAATAGTAAATAGATCAATAAAATATTGTGTTCAACTGATACCTATATATAGTGACATTTCATTTTAATCATGTAAAAACATGGATTTTGCAGATTTTGATAAAAGAATTTCATAGAATCATAGAATCATAGAAGTAGGGTCAGAAGGGACCTTGTAGATCTTCAAGTCTGACCCCCTGCCTGGGCAGGAGAAAAACTGGGCTCAAATGACTCCAGCTAGGTAGACATCAAGCCTCTTCTTAAAGACCCCCAGGGTAGGAGCCAACACCACTTCCCTTGGAAGTTGGTTCCAGATCCTAGCCGCCCTGACTGTGAAGTAGTTCTTATGGATGTCTAATCTAAACCTACTTTCCAACAACTTGTAGCCGTTATTCCTTGTTATGCCAGAGGGCACTAGGGGAAACAAGGTCTCTCCCAAACCCTTCTGGTCCCCCCTAGTGAGTTCATAGATGGTCACCAGGTCCTCCCTCAACCTTCTCTTGTGAAGGCTGAACAGGTTCAGGTCCCGCAGTCTCTCATTGTAGGGTCTGCCCTGCTGTCCCCAGATCATGCAGGTGGCCCTCCTCTGGACCCTCTCAATGTTGTCCACATTCCTCCTGAAGTGGGACGCACAGAACTGGATACAGTACTCCAGCTGTGGCCTGACCAATGCCGCATAGAGGGAGAGTATCACCTCGTTGGCCCTACTTGAGATGCACCTGTGGATGCACAACAAGATCCGGTTAGCCCTGCCAACCGTGACCTCGCATTGTTGGCCCATGTTCATTTTGGAGTCAATAATGACTCCGAGATCCCTTTCTACCTCCATGCTCTCAAGGAGAAAGTCTCCTATCTTATAAGTGTGCTGCTGGTTACTACTGCCCAAGTGCAGCACCCTGCACTTGCCAGTATTGAAACGCACCCTGTTTTTGTTAGCCCACCCCTGCAACCTATCCAGGTCTTGTTGCAGTCCTTCCCTCCCTACTAGAGTGCTCACCTCACCCCAAATTTTGGTATCATCAGCAAATTTAAAACAGGGTGCTTCTAAGAACAGGTTGCTGATAAAGAAATTGAACAGCCCGGGTCCAAGGACTGAGCCCTGGGGGACTCCTCTGCCCACTTCCCCCCAGGTCAAATATTACCTGTCCACCACCAGCCTCTGAATACGACCCTTCAGCCAATCTGCAATCCATCTGACTGTATAGGCAGCATCAGTGCCACAGTCGCCTAGTTTTTTAATGAGGATGGAGTGGGAGACAGTGTCAAAGTCCAAAAAGACTACCTCCATGGTGATACCAGCATCCAATGCTTTTGTGACCTGATCATAAAAGGCAATCAGGTTGGTCTGACATGACCTGCCCCTAATGAAACCACATTGGTTGTCCTTCAGCATCATCCCTGAAGCCGGCCCATCACAGATGTGCTCCTTGATGATCTTCTCAAAGAGTTTCCCTAGGATTGAGGTAAGACTGACAGGCCTATAGTTGCCCGGGTCCCCCCTCCTCCCTTTTTTAAAGATGGGGACTACGTTGGCTATCTTCCAATCATCTGGCACCTGGCCTGAGCACCATGAGCACTTGTAAAGCCATGCCAAGGGCCCTGCAATGACCCCTGCTAGCTCCCTCAACACCCTGGGGTGGAGAGCATTTGAACCCACTGATTTGAACACGTCCAGCCCCTCCAAAAGCTCTCTAACGTGGTCCTCCCCAACCTGAGGTCTGGAGGCATTCCCCTCAAGTCCATCTTGCATCACAGTGGGGAAGTCCCGGTCCCTAGACAAGAAAACGGAGGTGAAGAATTGGTTATAGTGGTCTGCTTTCTCCTCTGGCACTATCACCAGATTGGCCAGTGTATCTTGCAGGGACCCGACTTTTCCCAGGGCCTTCTTCATCCTCCCTATATATTTGAAAAAGGACTTTTTATTATCTTTGATCTTGGATGCTAGTCCTAGCTCTATGTCCGCCTTAGCTTTCCTGACAGCCCCCCTACAGGCCCGACCAGAGGAGGTATACTCCTGTTTGGAGATAGCTGTGATTTTTCTATCAGAGAAGTTGCAATTTTTAAACAAAGAAAACCAGGATCCCTGGTGACCAGGAAGCTTTTAGCGTAAGGTGTAACAAGACCCTAAAATTCTGTAGAGGCTACAATGCAAGAAGAGACCTTTCAAGTCCAAGTACCAAATTGTGCACTTTCTTTTCAAGACCTGAAATAATAAAAAGTAAGTAAAAAGTACCCCATGCATAAAATATTTCATTAACTTATCAGTAAGTATAGAAATAATTGTAGGCTTCCTGGCTCTTTCCCATCTTTATAGTCTTTGACAGTAACCATCTATTTCTGTAACACAATGCAGAGGAGGGCACTGGCAAAGAAAGTAAGAAGAGGATTACTGTCTTTTTTCTGTATGTCTTTAGAGAATTCTCCCCCTTTGCCTTTAAAATGCTGCCTACTCTCTGAGTAGCTAAACTATAGAAACATCTGTGTACCAAATATACATATCTGTAACCAGATACACATATCTGTATTATATGTGTGGAAGTGCAGAACCAACTGAAGAACATGCCATAGGCTAGCTATTTAACTTAGGTTAGGTTTAGAAAATCTATTAGGACAGAGAAGTCAACTGATGACTCCATTGGTGGTGCCACCATGAAGGCTTCAGCTTCCTGGACCACAGCATGCACTTCAGGGATAGAGGACTCCTGAGAAGGGGCAACATCCACCTCACATGGAGAGGTAAGTCCCTGTTCTCAGCCAGGATGAGATAGGGCTCTAAACTAAGATTGCTGGGGGGCGGGGAAACACTGACTGGAGCTTGCCCGTGAACCGACAGATAAGAAAGCTCCATAGATAGGGACATTAAGAAAACCATGCTTGTGGGAGATGAGGGAATAGTTCCCCTTCAGCATGGCAGGAAGCCAAGGGTCTCAATAGGAGGACTCAGGTGCCTGTACACTAATGCCAGGAACATGGGCAACAAGCAGGAGGAGCTGGCCCTCCTGCTCTCTGGTGAACATTATGACCTAGTAGGGATTATGGAGACCTGGTGGGACTCCTCACATTATTGGAGCATAGCCATAGAAAGCTATGCCCTGCATAGAAGGTAGGGAAGCAGGTGGAGGTGTAGCTCTCTATGTGAAGGAACAGCACACCTTCTTGGAAGCCAACATCAGCTCCATAGTTTCATAGTTTCTAGGATCAGAAGGGACCTGAACAGATCATCAAGTCCAACCACCTGCCCTGGGCAGGAACAAGTGCTGGGATCATAATACCCCAACCAGATCCAACCTCCTCTTGAAGACCCCCAAAGTAGGGGAGAGCACCACTGCCCTTGGGAACCCATTCCAGAGCCTGGCAGCCTAACTGTAAAATAATGTCTCCTGATATCAAACCTGAACCTGCTCTCAATCAATTTGTGGCTGTTATTCCTTCTTATCCCAGGTGGTGCCCAGGGGAACAGAACCTCACCTATTTTCTGCTAGCCCCCCTGGTGGGTTTCTAGATGGCCACCAGATCCCCTCTCAGTCTTCTCTTGTGGAGGCTGAATAGATTCAGGTCCTTTACTCCATCTTTGTAGGGCCTGGCCTGCTGCCCCCTAACCATGCAAGTGGGCCTCCTCTGGACCCTCTCAAGGTTAGCCACATCCCTCTTGAAGTGCGGCACCCAGAACTGGATGCAGTACTCCAACTGCAGCCTGACCAGCACTGCATAGAGAGGAAGGATCACCTCCCTGGACCTGCCTGTGGTGCACCTGTAGATACACGACAAGGTGCAGTTAGCAGAATGGCTCCAAAGCAAAATGGCTTGAAACCCTCTGGGTCAAGCTCCAGTGGGTGGGAAATGGGAGGGGGGCGGTAAGAGACACTTAACTGTAGGTGTATACTACAGGCCACCAAACCAGGGGGAAGAACTCTATCTAGAGTTTGCCTGAGAACTGGCAGAGGCTGCACATGCAATTATCCAGACATCTCTTGGGAGGCAGCCATCATGACTTCATCGCGGGCAGGTCTTGTCTTACCAAACTCATCTCCTTTTATGATCAGGTAACTCACCACCTGGATAAGAGACAGGAGGTTGACTTTGTATATCTTGATTTCCAAAAAGCCTTTGATCTGGTGTCCCACAAGGTTCTCATGAGAAAATTGGAGGACTGGAGACTTAACTGCAAAACAGTTAGGTGGGTAAGAAGCTAGCTATGGGGTAGGACCCAGAGGGTCCTAATGAATGGATCTATGTCATCCTGGCAAGAAGTGGGCAGTGATATGCCACAGGGGTCAGTGCTTGGTCCAGTACTTTTCAACATCTTTATCGCTGATTCGGATGTGGGGGTGAAGAGCTCACTGGCAAGTTTGCAGATGACACCAAGTTATTGGGAAGTGTGGTCACAATTGAAGATAGGCTACAGATACAGGTGGATTTGGACAGGCTGGCAAGTTGGGCAAGTCAGAACCAAATGAAGTTCATCACTGAGAAGTGTAAAGTGCTCCACCTGGGAATGAACAACCCCCTACATGCCTACAGACTTGGCGGCACCAAACTGACCAGCACCATGAATTAAAGAGACCTTGGGGTAACAATAAACCACAGTATGAATATGAAGCGGTAGTGTGACACTGTTGCCAGGAGGGCAAATAATACTCTGGCATGCATCAACCGATGCATCACCAGCAAAACCAAGGAAGTGATCCTTATACTCTACTCAGCATTGGTGATACCCCAACTGGAGTTTAACAAGGACGTGGTAAAGCTTGAGAGAGTCCAGAGAAGAGCCACCCATACAATCAGAGACTTGCACAGCAAGCCATACGAGGAAAGGCTGAGGGACCTCACACTCTTCAGCCTGGAAAAGAGAAGGCTGAGAGGGGACTCGGTAGTAGCTTATCACTACATCAGAGGAATACATCAAGGGCTCAGTGAACATCTGTTCACCAGGACACACATGGGGAAAACCAGGAGTAATGGCCACAAACTCCTGGAAGGCCATTTCAGGTTCAACATTAGGTAAAGCGTCTTCACCCTGAGAGTGTCCAGACTGGAATAAGCTCCCTCCAGAAGTGGTGCAATTACCTACACTGGAAATCTTCAAGAGGAGACTGGTTGGGCACCTTGCTGAGGTCACCTGACTCCAGTTGTCTTTCCTGCACAGTGAAGGGGGCTGGACCCTATAATCTTCCAAGGTCCCTTCCAGCCTTACAATCTATGAATCTATGGCAACCTATTAGGAATTTGTTTTATTTTTGCCTTCCTATTTTTATGGTAATGGAGCTGATCAGACACTCCATGGTGGTACCTAAAGCAGCAATCTAGCAAGCTTTAGCATCTGCCTCAGATACAGAAATTCAGTCAGTCTTTAGGCTTCATGGGTACCAAACAAGTTAAAATGATGAATTAGTCCAGGGATGGCCCATGTCTTTTGCTAATGTTACTCCACTGAGGTCAATGTATGATTATTGATATACATCAACTGGATACATTTGATTGCTACTGTCAGTGACTAGGCACATCAGATATCTTCTGCAAAGACTCAAGGGCTTTTCAAAAGCAATCTTTCCTTGGTGAAGGCTGATCTGTGTAATAAGATTCACAGGCTCTATTATGATCACTTGGAAAACCTTAAAGTGAACAGGATGTGTTTCTTGTGATAAAAAGTTTTTTTCTCTGCTCCAAGGAGGTAATGTATTACTCCAGCAGCTTACATCTTTCCAGTTCATTACCTTACAAATATCAGTAGTCACACTGAAAAATACCCTTGGCACAGGTACAGTACAAAATTGATTTTAGGAGTACCTGCTGCCTTTAAAGTGGAGCCTACTTAACTGTAATACATCTGCCAGGAATATTTAAATCATTTGTGTAATGAGTTTAACATGGCATCTAGGCAATACCCTATGGACTAGGGACTTTAGCCTGGTTTCTATGATCCCCTTATAATCTTGCATGTATGGATTTTTATGGCACAGGTGCCTAATGTACACACACACACACTTTACACTTGCCTGTGCCTAGGATTTGATGTGTGTATGCTAATGACATTTCCACATGCAGCTGTAAAAGCACAGATTTTTTAATCTGTTAAAACTACTCAGGAAAGAGCAGGTTTACAAAAAGAAACATCATTTAAAAAAGACAGAAAAGTACTGTTTTCCTGCATTTTGTTAGTGTCCTACCAAGATAGGCTCAAATGCCTATTTGCTGACTGGCCTTTCTGATGCAGCTACAGAGGTTTCAATGTTGTTATCTTTTTTAAAAGAGCAGTGAACCCATATAAGAGGCTTACACGCACACACACACAGCAGTATTCCTTTGCTGAACATAGATTGTTTTCTAGTGTATTTGGCAGCAAACAAACGGATCAATTAAAGCCAGGTCAGACAAAAAGAAAACTGTTCCAGTTTCTCTGGGGGAGTTTTAAAGTGCATGTGACATCTATGAAGAAAATAAAATAACTGAGAAAAACATTCTATAAAGAATCAATTCTGCTTAGACTTCAGCTTTTCTCGGAGAGAGTTTCTCCACTCATTGCTTATTATTGAAATATTGGCATAAAAAGGTTCTTTGTTTGTTCCAAATCCATCTGTTCTTGCTTCTTATTCCCCATAGGTGAAATCCACCCTTGAACAGAGATCCAGTACAAGGCCTAGCACTGTCTAAGCCCCAGGAAATAGGATATAAGTGGGACTTCAGCAGTGCACCAGTTACTGGTTATCCCGAAAGGTATTTCTACTTATCTGTAAGTAAAAGGGGTAGTGTCATTATTGCCTATCAGCAGAACATGTAGGGCCAGATAGGGCCAGAAGTGCATGTGGGGTGAACCAGCTTAGTTCTACTGGAATCAGTGTAGCTATGATGATTTACAGGATCTTATGACTTGGCCCTACACATTAACAAACAACCACTACAGACCATTTATAGTATGAAGAGATGTTTGTTAAAACACATGGCATTATAACATTATTCGGGCAGCAAAATTAGCTAGTTTTAAGTGAACACTTAACCATTATACTTTTAAGAATAACATTCAGGATTAAATGAGACTTTTGAATCAGCCAGGATCTGCAGTAACCTATTTATCCAAGTTCACCTTCTTAAATAAAAGATACAGAACTACAGATTCTGCCTACCATTTGAGGCATTATCCTTAACTTGTGTAATTCAGGATTGTACCACAAGCTTCAATTTACACAAGCTAAGACTTTTTAGCACAGGTTATAGCAAACCAGCCCCATAAGAAAAAGATGTGCACTGCAAAGGGAGCTGAAGTTGCTGATCACCTGACCTACCATCAAAGGATAATAACCTAAAGTTCCCTCCCCTTGTTCCAGAATTTTGATGAATTATCCATTGATATAGCTAAATGACAAATGTGTTGACTAGTTTATATATTCTGAATAGATGGTACTGTCACAGAATAGACTGTGATATTATGTGTCTTTGAGACCGTGCTCTGGTGTACTTACTATAACAAATACAGGTGTCTATCCAACTGAAAAATTTAAGACAGTGCATAGGAAAGATTCTTAATGTTTTATTTTGTTTGCCTAATGGATGTGCGTGTGTGTGTGTGTGTGTGTGTGTGCACGCGCACGTGCATATTTGTGGATTTGGAACCAGTTTTCAGGTAATGAGTTCTGAGTCAATTGTATTAACATATTTTTCTGTCAAGCATTTCCCTACTCAGTATAAGAATTGCAAACAAGTATTTTCTAGTTTATATATAGAAATGAAAACTAGAAAATACTTGTTTGCATTTCTTCAGCTAGACTTTTGATATCAACATACTGAGATCCTTAAATTGTCTGTCTCCTTATGCTTGGAACAGAATCCTTGTGGAAGGAAATAAATTCATTCCTAAAGTTTAGAAGAGGCAATTTTACTTTGTAAAATTCATTAAGGAAATGGTGTTTCTGCTCTGCTGTTCCCCAAGGGTTTCATGTGACTGTCCCATGAATAACCACAAGTGTCTTCGCCTTAACATCCATAACGTCCTTACCCTTTAGGAGACTCTGAATAATTAGTGTTCTCCCAGGCATGGACATTTCCATACAGAATGCCTGTTGTTATTCCTCTTGAGTTGTTCTCTGCATTATACTATTTTCAAGTTGTGATGGAATTCTCAAATCTCTAAAATCCCTAAAACAAGTTAAAGGAGAACAAATGTCACATATTTGCTGTATCAACTCCTAAAACCAGAACACAGACAAGAAATGAGCACAAGCCAGAAAGGTTGAACCACATCCAAGATATGAGCTGTTACAAAGAATGTGGATTCAGATCCACTGTTCTGGTCTGGACTCGGCATGATTGTAGAAGATAGTTATTTATATTGGGCATGTTTACATGAGATGCTTTACTACACATTAGACTAATCTAATGAGCAGTAAAGTGTCACTGTCTATATGTGTGCAGCAATTACTGTGCAGTAGATTAATTTGAAGCAGCGTTTGCTAGTACCGAGTGTGGCAGAGCACAAGTTGTGCTTGCCACTTTAAGAGGTTTAAGCAGGTTGTGGAGCAGCCAGAGCAGGGTAGAAGCAGGCTATAAGCCCAGGACCTAGGAGCAGAGCCAGCATAGCATTGCACAACCTAGGGAGAGCAGCGTCTGGAACACATGGAGGTTAGGGTAGGAACTATGGGGTTGGAGGAGGTTCCTGTTGGTCCTGGGTAAGACCTGAAACTCCACCCTGCTGAGGTTGAATGGTGTGGTGGGGCTGCCAGCGGTGGGGCAGTCTCCAGGAAATGCCACATCTGGGCCTCCCTAGTAAAAGGCAAGGATGGGGTGCTGTAAAACCTCAGCCTCTGCTGCCCAGTGGATACCTCATGGAGAGGAAATGCTGGAGGGGCACCCCAACAGAAAAACACAGGGTCCAGGCTCATGAAGTTGGGCCTGAGGCAGGGACCAGGCCCATAGAGGGTGGGGCCTGAGACAGGGGCCAGGACCCACTGAGTGGGGCCTGAGGCCCAAGGGGCTTTAGGCCAGGAGCCCGGTGAGGGCAGAGAGTGGCCTGGAGAAAGGGCCAGGAGACCAAGGTCCACACAGTGGGTCCTGATGCCAAATGTAGGCCATATGCCGAGTGCGGCCCAGCAAAGTGGCCAGGGGAGTTATAGTAGTGATTGGATACTATCTGTGAGGTATAGGACATTGTGTAGGGGTGGTTTAGAGTCAAGTATTTAAGCCCTTGGCATCTGGGCAGTAGAATGGGCGGCCTCCCACATGTTAACAACCATTATTGTAACATCAAAGGCATGGCAGGAGATGCAGGATGGACTGCCCTAGGCACAGGGTGGATCAATGATGTGAGCGGCCTGTGGGTGGAGCTTGTAGCCACCCCCACCGTCACATCAATACAAGTATTAGAAAATGGTGCTTTAAACTAATCTGTTGAAGTACACATGTAGACGCTGACCAGGACCAAATTCCTCTCAGTTAGACTAGGCAAAAGGGAGTCACAGAAGGTGCGGAGAGCTGTCCCCAGCTCCAGGAGCAGCTCCCAGATGCACAGAGCTCAGGACTGGTGGCCCTGGCTTGGGGCAATGACCTGTTCCCAAACGGCAATGCCAAGTGCCTGGGGGAGGCAGGAGCTGAACAGCACTGGGATTAGGGGGACTCATGTCTCCCCCATGGCAGAGAAGGATGGGGTATGTGGGGGTCCTGTGCTGTGCCATGGGGCATGAGCTTGAGGATCCCAGCTCATTGCTGCCCTTGCTCCAAGCTGAGTGCCTTGGGAGACAGAGCAAACCCCAGGTGCAGAGGTGGCACTTGCCAAGAGCCAGCCTCTGAGACCAGAGCAGGGCCTGAGGCCATCATACAGATGAATGCTTCCTTACCTTTCTTGATGATGGACTGATTTAGCAAGTTCATCCCAGCCTCCTCCACCACCTGCAAAGTGAGACCAGGGCACTGCTGGTGCTCAGGCACGGGGCATCACCCCAAGCCAGCACTGTTGAGCCAAACTGTGATCCTAAGCTCCATGCAGCTGGAAGCTGCCCCCAGAGCTGGGGATAGCGCCCCCTGCCCTCCAGAGCTTGGGGAAAGCCTCATGACCCCTGCCAGCCCAGGGCTGCCCACAATATCCCCATGGGAGCCTGGAGCTCCCCCTGGATGCTACAGGGGGCACAGCAGGACAGGCGCAGCCCTGGACTGGGCTGCTCCTGTCTAGCCAGATTTGCTTCCAACATAGGTACACATGTCAATGTGTGCCTGGGAGCACTTTAATGAGCCTAAATTTACTGCACAGTAAATTCAGGTGCATTAATTCCACGTGTAGATGCACCCACTGAGTAGGGAACTGTTTGACAGAAAAATACGTCAATACAATTGACTCAGACCTCATTACCTGAAAACTAGTTGCAAATCCACACTATATTTAGGACACACAAAGCTGTTGTATTCATTGCAGGGATTCTGGCTGACTTCCAACCTGCTACCCGCTTAATGCCTTTCTTCACCCACACACTGTCCACCTGATCCTCTATATACTCCTCCCTATTCACTGCCTCACTCCTCCACTCCTGATTTAATTTGGTCAATCCTAAACCATACAAGGTTTTTCTAACCTTGCTTAGTCTGTAAATTGTGGACCAGTCACCTTTGTATGGTCACCGGCTTTTCCTCTCCATCTTTTTAACTATTAGACAAAAATTGTACATGTTCCTTCTTTAGGTCTGCAAAAACCTGGAGGAGGAAAGGAATGCGTACTGGCTTACTCAGCTAACTGTTCTCAGAGGTTCTTGCAGGATGGGGCTAATACATTTGCAATAACTCTCAGCTGTTCAAAAAATTACATCATCTCCCAATAGATCAAGAGACCTGAGCAGCCATCTTTGGAATGGAGAAAAATGACCACAATCTTGCTTTTGCCGTTTGATGATATTAGATCTCAATGGAAATGTTATTCATGTTATAAAGACAATCAACTGTCTTCCTTTATTAAACATTGCATGCACTTATTAAGAGGTTCCATATGTGAGATCCCCCAAGACCTTATTGGATGGAAGCTGCTACTTTGGAAGACAAAGGGTTGGTTTACAGTTCCCTTGTTTTCCCTGCATCACAGCAAACTGCTAGCATTGATTGCTTTGTAGCTGGAGGTAGAAAAGGGGTTAGATTAGGATGGCTCTTGGGGACAATAATGGAACTGAGAAACTTTCACATCTGCAGCTAAAATGCCACCTGTTCTGAAAGTGATTTCTGGTCCCACAGAGTCAAATCTGTGATATAACACCACGTTCTAAAAAGACCTTCCCTTCCTGTAGGCCAGGGCAGACAGGCTGAGGAACTAGATGTTACAGTTCAAAACTATCTAGGATCTAAGGAGAAATCAGTGGAAGTTTTTTTCAGTGAATATTTATTCACATTCTAAAACAGATGCTGCTTCTATCATTTTTGTGACCCTTTTTGTCTCCTGAGCAGTCCAGCTAATAAATACGAATTCTCATCCAAAATGGGAGTGAAGCTCAGGTGTTCATTTGCTGAAAGCAAATTTTGAATTGTATAATTGACTGCAAAACTGGAATGTCTGGTTAGTTGCACAAGACCTTCAGTGAGGGACACTCAAGTAGTGTCATGTGCCTGGGACACAAAGTATGAATATGCTCAAGAAAGTTTAATTGTCACCACCCATGTTAAGTATAGGATTAGGACCTGTATGTAAAACTATTGAGAGAAGTGGATTTCCATTAACAGCATAAGCCTTAAGCTTTACTGGTAGGCCTATGAGAAGACAGATCAAGAGCAACTCCATGCCTTAATACTGAAGTTGAAGGAACTATTATCTATTCAAAGAGGGGAAAGGATACAGGAAAACGAGTACATAATGTAGATTTTCTCTTCAGAGTGAAGCCTCCTGAAAACTATATAAATATGCCTACCACCTAACCCATTACTTTATATGCGGGAATGTAATATCTGGCCTTCCTCAGACACTGGTCTTTTGCTGGGCATCTTTCTGGGACAAGGGGCATAAATGTGCCAGCCATGAATCAGCAAATTGGAATCCTCTTGGGAACTGTTGCAATTTATAACATCAGCAGCAGTTATTGTTAAGCAATAGATTGAGTTGACTTAGTGAACATAAGAATGTACTGCATTGGAAAAGTGTTGGAATGGCTTGAAATTACTCTAGGAACTTCTCATAAGCCTTTGTGTCCCAGGCATTTTTAAATAAGCCTGTGACCCCAAATCTGTATTGATGATAGATTTATTACTCTTTTCTTGCCGCCTCAAGCTGACAGAGGGGCTGGAGTTGAAGCCACAACTGCCAAAAACACAGGAAATATTTACATGCTTTTTTATTTATAATTTTAAAAATGAAAACAAACGAATGATCCAAGACTTGTATGAGAAAAAGCAAATGGAAACATTTAAAAATGTGGAATTAAATTGTTTGTTTGTATCCTACAACCACAACAGCCCCATGATCTACTACCAGTATAAGGACTAGTAGATCATGGGGCTGTTGATTAATGGGGCTATTAATAAGCAGGGTATGTGTCTGGCTCCTGCTACTCTAACATCCCAGTGACCTACAGCATAAGGAATGGGAATCAAAGAAAGTTTCCTAGGCAGAACACTAATAAGCACTCCCTAAAAGCCCAGAGGACTCTGAATCATCTTATCCTTTGCTTTCCTTCTCCCACATGCAAGGCGTCATGTCCAAAGGCCCATCTTTCCATCAGAGAAAGGCTGGACACAGCTTTTCTCTTGAGCCTGAGTAAAGTTGCTGCTGAATTGGCTGAAGGGATTGTTGCAGAGTGAAGAGAGGCTGACTGCACTACCAAGCTGGGAGCAAAGACAGGAAAGTTGAACTTCAATTTCCCGCATCCCTGTACGGTAGCTTAGGGCTCAGTCAGCTGCTAAAAGTTGTTTTCAACCGTACGTCAGATTATTCCAGCTCTTTGCAGATGAAGGAATGCTAAGAAAGTAAACAAAGTCATTTTCCATTATTACGCATCTGTCCTTCAGAAAAAACCAAAACAAAATAGACTTGTTTAGTGCAGAATGCCAGAGTTTTCCAATCCTATTTATCCTGCCAATTTCAGCAAATGCACATTCATGCAAAACAATGTCAGGTCTATTTCTGGAGAACGTTCCTGCCATCCTATCTTTGCGGTGGTGGGGATTATAATATTATTTGATATTTAATATGCCAGTTCTTCTCAAGTAATCACAAGCACTTTACAAATGGATATATACATCTTTCCAGGATCATTTCATTCATCAGTACAGTTCAGACACTATGGCAGCAGAACAGGCTGTTTAACAGTGCATAGCAATAGTAATTACTGACATCTAAGGCAGAAATTGAAGAACCATGCACCAGATTGAAACAGGTTTTGGTGGGCAACAAATGCAGTAGTGTCAGCTACTGAACTGCTGCTATATTTTCTTTCTTTACCTGTGGCTTCAAATGCTGTTGTATTCTTTATCTTGTGTTGGAAGCACCTTACTTATTTTCAGGCTAGGCAGGATAAAACTATTCTGAAAAGTTTTCAGAGAGCATTCATAACTGAAACCATATCCCACTGTTTTCTAGTTGGAGATGATGCCTGTTTACTCTCCTCTACACATCATAGATGGGTTTGAGTTGCCATGATGACTCAGTAGGCTTGCAAGTTTGGATCTCTACGTAAGAGTGATTCTAATGGAGTTTGACGGTTGGCATTATAAGGCTGATTTGGATGATCAGTCCACTTCTTTCCACTGTTCACGCTTTTTACACATGAAATTTTCATTTTATCCCCCAGAGAATTCTCTTTGTTTGTCTGTTTGGCAGCATTTGAGGTAGATCACACAAGCCAGTTATGAGACAGCTTTTAAAATAATTGCTATTCTGCTTTCTGAAAAGTCATTTGTATCTGCCATCACCTCTGTCAAAACTGTCTTGATCTAGAAAAGCAGAATCTGTTGTATAAAATATTTAAGGAACAGAGTCTATTTAAGGGATGTACAAACAGCAGGATGACACCTGTACATTTCTTTTTTTAATAAGCTACACTGAGATGAGTAAACCTATAGGCACAAAGCAATGTAATACTTTACTATTTCTCATGCTCCTTGTCATAGAATTACATCTTGCCTCATTAAGGGATGAACTCAATGATCTAACCATTTTTTCCATCTGTAACTCCTAAAACAAGTCAGTCTTCAGTGCTAAGAGATTCTATTTTGCTGTCATGAGTGGAGAATTCAATCCACATATAGGTTTTTTAGCCCTTCTGGGACTAGGGATTCATGAACTACCAACAAAGAGTTCCATGAACCCATTCTGTTTGGGAAGATTTTCTCCATGACATAATAAGAAAAATCTTTCCCCTCTTAAGTGTATAAGTCCATGATAATTAAATGACATGTGCATGGAGTAGTACAGTATAACCTCATGAATCCGGCATGCTTGGGACTGAGCACCTGCCGGAAATGTGAAAATTCCAGATTTTTGAAACTGGAGCGGTGGGCAAACCCAAAGCGGCGGAGATGGGGCGGTAGCAGCAGCCACATGCAGAGTGGCAGTGTGGGGGGGTGGATGGTGGCGGCAGCCGCTGCATGCAGACTTCCCCCTCTGCTGCTCCGGGACCACCCGCCGCTACTCCCCAATGGAGTGTAGTTTTTTAAATGATGGATTTTCAATAATTCTGGATTTTTGATTTCCAAATTTATGAGGTTACTAGCCAATTGCCTGTCAAGAATGATGGGGGTGGAGTGCCACCACCTAATGCCCCATGCTGGAACTGCTTTGCCTCTTGCAGGGCACGGGGTGAGGGAGCTGAGGCCAGAGCGACTTCAGAATCATGGTGACACTCCCCCATGCTTGAAGCACTCTGATTGGCTGTTTCCACTGGCCAATCAGAGCGCAAATAAAGCATTACAGACAGACAGACTTAGGCTTTTATAATATTAGAATACAGTATTTGCTGTACACAAGTTTTTTTCAGATTTCTTATATCTAGTAACTTATGGATTCCCAAATGGTAGGTTTTTGCTGAAGTAAAGCATATTTGGACACACTGCTAAATGAATCACATATTCCTCTTGAATTAGTCTGAAGTGGCAGGACATTTCATGCATTTCAAAATGTAGCTCTGCTGTAGCTTTGGTAAGCAATAGCTTCTGACTAGAGACAGAGACGGTACTTCCAGGGCATGGGACAATTCCAATCCCAGCGTTGTGCCCAGCAGTTTCTCTGGCACAAGAGAATGAATGAACTAGGCAGGATGGAGATGAAACAAGTGATACTGAATCATAACAGCTAGGAAGCGATAGCATAACTAGGGGTGGGGAGGGCAGCCCTGGCTGCCAATTTAGGAGGGGCCCATAGTAGACATTTCTCCAGTTCACTTAAAATTACAGTGGCATAATCAAGGAGTAGAAGTTACTTCACCTAGATTTTTGCATCAGGTTGTGATGTACTTCTTTGGCTGATACGCTGTTTAAAAGTCAACAAACACATGGCCGTAGATTGGAAAACAGAAGAAAAATGGAGAAGTAGCCATTCTAAAATGAAGGACACCCTGAAGGCTATGAAGGAAGACAGTAGTAGCATCATCAGTATGGTGTGACGGTACACATAAATCTTAAACAATATTTAGTAGAAAAAATACCAGAGTATAGATTAAAGGAAAATAAGGCAATAAATTAAACCATCTGCAGGATACAATAACTAGTCATGATACATTTATCCCCTCAGTAAATTAACTAGTAATGGTCCAAAGTCAACAAAATGCTTCAGAGCAAGGCTCTCTTCCTAAGGAATATGTCTGCCTTCTTTGCAAAGCATTGCAAGAATTCAGCCTTGGAGGAATAGGCCTGAGCACAGCCAGCGATAAGCAGGAAGAAGGACACTATGCAGAACAGGGGACAAAGTATAGGATTAGGACTGAAATAAGAAGAGATAGATTCACCCTGAGATACTGGAACAACCAGCCTGGAGCAGCCTTCTGGAGTTGTCCATTGAAAGCATACAGGCTACGTTCTCTTTTCACTTGCACTGACATCAGTCTGGCGTTGACATCAATGAAGTCATCTGAATTTTTGTGAGCGTAACAGGACTGCATTTTGGCCCTCCGGGTGGGCTATGTCTTGTTTTCTGTTTACAAGACCCTGACTGCAGAACTCTTATTTGTTTATTTTTGGAAGTCAAGTTTTCTGTGTGCCTTTAACTCTTGTGTCTGAGGTTTGTGCATAAGAAGTGGTTTGTGAATCTCAGACAGTTAGCTGCTTTTCATCCACTCAATAACTCAGCTCAGTGGAGCAAGGTGTTCTGATTCTCTCACAGATATATTTTATCTCTCTCTATAATGAAGCTTCCAACTTTTGACACCAACAACAAATACCGACTTTTATTTTCTGTTACTTTGCCAGGAATAAAGATTAGCAGGCTTATTGAAATAAAGTGCATTAAGATGGTCACTGAAGATTTAAAAAAAATGCTAATCCCATAGAAAGATGAATTGAGCCAGTTACACATAAGGCCACAAAGTGCAAGAAAAGACAGAATATGTTATTCTCTCCAGGAAAGCCTTTTTGAGGGTTTAATAGAAAAGTAACTGTTGCTCAGAGAACCTGTATACTGTAACAGTCGCTCAGAAAAGAATAAGGTTAAAGCCATGGATTGTAATCCTGTAGTCTCTGTAACTCTTCATTCTTTATTCTGTCATAAACACATTGGCTGAGATCCATTATTTTGCAGCTGCCAGAAGCACTAAAGCTTCCAGAGTAGATGCTTATGTTCCCAGCTTTTGCTTACTCTGAAACAAATGGTAAAAGCAAGACGTGTGTTAGTAAACAAGTCCACTGTAAACTGAAAATGTCCTCAGTTTTCTTTTGCCAAATCCCTTTCATGGCATAGAAACTATGCTAATCCATCTACTTTCAAATACATTTTAAAAGTGTGGTTTTGTTGTTGTAGATGCTGCTGTTGGCACAACATGTTTATTTTAAAGGCCCAAACTCTCAGTATTTTGGCTTTGTCAAAGGACAAACAGTGACGATGATGGTCAACCTTCAATCCAGAATGGCCAAGCTACACCCTAACATATATTGTTTGGGACAAGCAAGAAAAAGGTTTGTCAAGAATATTCTTGACCTTTGGAAAAGTCTGAACTTTATAATCTAGGCTCCTTTCCCAGACAGATAGTTCTATTAAGCTAGCATGTGCTCCAGCAGATGGATGAATCATTCATTACTCTATAGCTATAGTATATTAGCTGGAAAATATACCAATAGTCTGTTCTTCCATCAGAATCTGGAAGTGGGGAATCAGTTAAAGAACTATAATACAATAAGGGTTTGATTAAAAGTCCATTGAAAACCACAGGAAACTTTTTATTGTGTTCATTGGCCTCAGGTGAGGTCTAAAATTAATAAACTGGATCTAGACATTATGCTGAACGTGTCTTGGAGAAGCCCAATGGGCCTGTAGGCCTACTTCAAGAAAGTTTAGCATGTTTAATCTTATTTTCAGTAGTTATATTTTCCCTTTCGCTATGGTTTCTTCTCTGTTTTCTCTGGCTTTCTTGCTTGGGCTGAATACACACATTCTGGAATCATAGTCATTTCACAGTTTTGCCTTGAAGTTGATTAAAAATGAATGGTAACAAATAACAAAATGGGATAAAAAGCACATGCACACACACATACACTTGACAAGAAAATTGTGGCAAAGCAGCAAACCACACTATATAAAGATCCCAAGGGTAAAATGACTTTAAGGATATGCTAATAATATCTCTGAAACTGTTCTTTAAGTCTAAAGTTTTAGTTAATGCTTACTCACAACTGGAGAGTTTCACGGCCTATGAACCAGCCAAGAGTTCTGTGGTCAGAATCAAATCTAAATAACGCTTAGAAAAAAAAATTCCAATGTGACATACAAAATAAGTTTGGTTTTGGTAAAATGTATGCAAAGAATGAAAGCTTGGGACATAAGTTGAAGATAATATCAGCTTTCCCATGGAGGGACACACACCCATCCCAATAAGGCAATGATGAACTGATAGGAAGTTTGGGGCTCTTACTCATGATTACCAGTTCAGTTTTAAAAATGGTCCAAATTTGTGGATTCAAAATCAACTTAATGATGATGACTCCTAAGGAAACAATTTAAAGGATGTGAGAGAAATGGAAGAGATCCTGGCGCTTGACTCCATTTTTTTTGCATGGATTTGATAGTATAAGAGGGAGAGACAATTGTACTAAGAGGTCATTCAGGGATTCTGGCAGGGGTATGTCCACACTACAGTCATAAAAGCAGACTAAATTAACTCAAACCAGGCTATAAACTTATGTGGACAGACTCCTACTGGTAACTAAGGTAGCAGGTTTAAAGCCATCTTGAATATCTCTACATCATAAAAACGTATGCTATTTTGACTACAGTGAAAATCCATAGTAATGAAAAATCTCCACTTATTCCCCTTAGATATAAGCATGCTTGGAAGGGTTTGATCTTTTTAATCAATAAATTTCCATTTCAACTCACATTCACAGACTGATGGAAAAATATTTCGAGTGATAATAATAGAAATTTACAGAAAGGGAACAGGAACAGGGAACCTTTACCCCTCCTATTGGATAGTGGAGAAAGAGGGACAGAGGGACAGAAGGCAGAGGGGTTAAAGAGGAAAACAATGGATGGCCTAATGACTCATTAACTACGCAATAATTAAGCAATTAGCCGCTCATTCGTAGGTGGAGGGAGATAACAGGCTACTTAATAAACCCCCATCCAAAGCCAGAAGGGAAAGAGGGAAGCAGGAATTGTATTTGAGGCTCCAGCCCTGTGGCAGCAGGGTCCTGCCCAGGCTGGACCAGCTAAGAGCAGAGGGCTAAGAGTGGCTGGTGCCTCTCCCTATTTCTAGAGTACAGGGATTGCCACTGACCCCTTCTTCTGGTCCCTGCCTGCCTGGCTCTTTCCTGATGAATAAACAGAATAATTAGTCAAGCACTGGAACAGGTTACCCAGAGAGATGGTGGAAGCTCCGTCCTCGGAGGTTTTCAAGACCCGGTTAGACAAAGCTTTGGCTGGAATGATCTATTTGGGGCTGGTCCTGCTTTAAGCAGGGGATTGGACTAGATGACCTCCTGAGGTCTCGTCCAACCCTAATTTTCTATGATTTCTATGATTTAAAGCGGGTATGATTTATTGATGTATAGATGTATGTATGATTTAAAGCAGGTATGATTTATTGATGTATGGATATGTCCTTTTTATATTTTGACATGTGACTATATAGCTTCTAACAGTATACTGTTATTACTAAATTGTCCCACACCCCTAATTTTGCAAAATCCTGAAAATTTAAATTTATAAAATCAAAATAAATCTATATTTTAAATCAATATTTATTTTTATTATTATTACTTTAAGCACTCAAAAAAAATTTAAAAATTAAAAATTTGAGTTTGGTCAAGCCTAAACATAAGGCAGGGAGTAGACAGAGCAGAAGGTGACAGGGTAGCCAATATAACTAATAGATGCTATAAAATAATCCAAATTATGTTGGGGCTGTTTTGCTCTATAGCCAGCTCCAGGATTGAAGAAAGTACCAGAAGTCTCACTTGTACTAGGGGGTAGCTCAGTCTATTTCGGTTATGTCTATTTGCTTGTCCAGCTATAACCTGCTGTCTTGCAAGCCAAGATGATCTGCAGAAAGTGTCCCACCACTGCCTTTCCCCAGCTGCTAGCTTGATCTTGCTGATAAGACTTTAGGCTGTCCAACCTTGTACCATGCAAGCTGCTTCTGCCATTTGCACTGTATATACAACTAGCTTAGTTTCTCTTGCATGTGGTTGACAATCCTGATGTATCAGGTTGATGGGCAGAAACCTAAAGAACTCAAGTGACTCACCTGAGAGTAGCATTGCTATTAGCACTGTTTCCTTTTAAAGAAGAGTTTCTCTTAATGGCAACAAAAGTGCACAAATTGGAGCAGTTGTCTGATCAACATAATCCTACTATATTGTAAGATCCCTTCTGCAAGTATCGTTGGTATGTCAAATCCACTTGGCAAAAATGTGTGGGAGGTCATTCTCAGCAGTTGTTCCTCAGTTCTGGAACTGCTGCCTCTCGAGGCTTGCCAGAGCCTGAGCCTGGACTTCTTCAGAAGCACTACCTGACTTTCTGTTCGGGCAGGAGTTTAGTAACCACAAGCAGACTGGGATGCTGTCTAGTGGATCTCTGATTAATTTTGCTTCGTTTTGTCATTTTATTTTAGTTGCCCTTTTACATTTCTGTCTGTCTTGATGTAAGCCGCCCTGAGACATGCTGCCATTTCCAGCACAAAATTAAATAAATAAGAACCTGCATTGGTTTTTTCAAGCTATCTAGGCCCCGATTCTTGTATCCGGTTGAAATCTGACTGGAATAGTGAACTAAGATTGCTTAACGGCACCTTTATACTGTCCAGTCGTCAACACAAGTTAGATCAGCTTCCTGTAATAGATGAGATAATAGTTTTTACCCGCTGGTAGCAGAAGATTCGTAATGCAGCAACACCCTGGCCAGCGCTCTTTCCCCCAAAACACTGCTCACCCACACAGAAGGATTAACACTATCCAAACATTCACTTCTTCTGAAGGAATCCTGAGATGACTAATCTGTGGGTTTTTGTGGTGTCTTTGTGCCATCCAAGAAGTGCAAATGAAGTTATATTATGGCCAGTGATCTGGCATATGGAATATGCCTCTCCTGCCAGCAATATATTTAGCTATATTGGCCTTCAGGAAGCCTCCAGAGATTCAAAGCATTGTTTTAATTAGTGGAGGGCTCTGACAAAAACATCCAAAATAAAATGTGTTTGTCATATACCAAGGAGAGGATGAAAACCTAGCTCAGAAATCTGAAAATGGGGGGCAGAATTAATGAGTAATATGAAAACCATACACATTGTGGAAGGGAACAAAGCCCGACATGAATGAACTTTAACTTTTTCTGGAAAATGCTGACCACAAGATCTTTGGCATCACTACCAGAAAACCCCTCATCAATGGCATTTTATGTGTTTAATTCTTTAAGCTGGATTTGAGCTAATGAAGGGTCTTATATCACTGTCTCTTTTCTGCTTAAATGGCAAACATATCTGGTGGCACAATCCCTCTTCTGTTTAAGTACAGTTACCTTCTATAGAAATATGAAAGAGGCAAAGTTTATTTGCCAACCAGCAGCAAAACCTGTGCCAGATTTCAAGCACTCATAGTAAAACTGCTTAATGGGTTCAAAAGTTAGGTAGCAGCATGTGGTCACCTCTTCTAAATTCCAGAGTAGGCAAGAAATTAACATATCCCTCTCATTTAGATATTTATTAGTGGCACTCAGCACTGATAAAGCACAAAGAAGTTTGTGTGTCTACAATCTTTATGAACAGTCTTTTGCTGCAACTATTTTTCCTCTAATAATAGCAATAATTCAGTCAGCAGAAGAAATGGCTCTTTATGTCCATTGTATCACTAAGTTATCAGCGTGTAAATGACTGAAGGAAAAAAAAGGGTTCTCATTCCTCTTCATCGTGTATTAGAAATAATTCAGATAATTTAAAATCGTCATGGGTTAACAATATGATGTAGCAATGAGAAAGGACTCATGTATTAGTCAAGGTATTGCTAAAAGAAAGAGGAGAGGCATAAATGTCACAGTTCAAGGTAGTGACATAATATACCTCATCAGGTATATTATGTACAATTCTTGCTACCCACATTGAAGAAAAATGAACTCCAGTTTGAACAGGTGCAAAAAAGTGGTATTAAAATGATAAGAGAAACTGAATCTCTTATACAATCAAAGGCTTGTTTAGCCTAACAACATAAGCTGAGTGGAAATATCACTGATGTCTACAACTAATTTTGGAGTGGAGGAGCACCAAAGAGGGAGAAGAACTTTTTAATCTAAAAGTCAATGCTGTCCAAAATATATGGATAAAATTTATCTGTGAATAAAATTAGGCAGGAAAATATAGGAGGTTCCTAACCATCAGAAAAGAGAGGTTCAGGAACAACCTTCCAATGCAAGCAGCAGGCACAAAAAATATAACTTCTTTCTAAGACGGAGCCCTGTGGTGGGGCACTGTTTGTGCCTGCCACTTTAAGGGCCCAAAGACAACAGCTGGCAGGTGCCAGATTAGGGCAGCCATTTTGGATTCAGGGCTGCCCATATAAACAGGGCATTTTGCTACTGGAAGGCCAGGCAACAACGTTGCCTGGCTGCAGGGCTGCTAGTGTCATCAGGAGGTAAGAGAAGAGCTGTAGGGGATGGTCAGAAGGCTCCTGGTCCTGGGCATGACCTAAAACTGTGCCCTGCCGGGAGTGGTTGGCCTGGTGGGGCTCTCAGTGATATGGGAGCCTAGAGGAAATCCCAGGCCAGTTACCACCCCAGTGAAAGGTGGGTTGGGGCACCTTAACCCCAGCTCCCACAACTGGGTGGGTTACCCCCTTGTAGGCTTTGGAAGGTGAACCTCAGAAAGAGAGTGGGGCCATAGACTCAAACCTGTTTTGACATCCCCCGACTGGTCTATGCTGGGGCCAGGACCAGAAGAGTCGAAGGGCCAGGGGCCCACCGTGAGGGACGCCCAGAGCTGAGGAACTGGGGTTCTGAGTGTCCTGGAGCTGGGCCAGGGCTGGTAGAGCCAAAGGTCACGAGGGGACCACACCCGTAAAGGGGAAGCAGCTCAGGGAGCTATGCAGCTGGGAATGAAGGTAGAATAGTTTGCCGGAATGGAGGGATCCAGGTGGAGTTCAAAGAGCAGGATTCTGGGGCCCAGTGTGGGGCTGGTGATGTGGATAACAGCTGGATGCCATCTGCAAGGCTTGGGCTGCGGTGTAGGGGAGGAATGGAGCCGCAGATAGCACCCCCTGGCATTGGGACAAGAAATGGGCAGCCTCCCACTTAATTAACATCAATCAATCAATTAATAACAAGGTGTGGTGGGCAAGAAGGCAGGCGGTTAGCCCAGAAATAGATGGGTGGGCCACAGGGAAATCAGCCCCAAGAAGCCCCCCGTTACAAGCTCCTGCAATAGCAGGGGGCTGGAATTAATAGCCCGGGATGATCCTTCCAGTTGTATATTCCCATCTAAAACAAAACTAGTAAAACTGTTCAAATTTGCTTAAAAGAACCATAATCTAACATCATATTAGCAGATATTTGATTTCAAGTTTAAACAGCTTTAATTTCATGCGAGAGCCTTAACTGGGGTTATACATTGCCACTGTACAGTATCTTCTTCCGTAACACTCCTAAAAGATAAGCATTCTTACTCCCCCCAATCTCAGCAATATCCTGTATGTCATAGAGAGGTCTTTTGGAAAAAAAAGGCCCCCCTCAATCGGCATTTTCTGAGTGCAGATTCTAAGTACATTTTTTAGAAAACTGTTTAAGTGCATCTACTTCTATGTTAATAACTTCTACATTAATCCGCTTTGCTTTTCCCACATGACTGGATTAAGGTTTTATAGGGCCCAGGGAAAAACTGAACAATAATAATAATAATATTGTGCAATATTATATAATATGAAATAATATTGTAGTTGTCACCAAATTTCATAGAAATTATATTCTCATATTCTTCTACCCTTTCCTCCTCCCTTTCTGTAGGTAGGTAATGACTCCAATAGCTGTCTCTCAGTTACAACCCTTACCGTTACCCATATGAGATTATGTAAGTTACTGGCTATTGAACAACCTATCTGCAGGCAGATCATGGTGAGGTTGTATACAGGGGTAAAAGCAATATTTTTAAGTCAGTCTCCCTACTGCATAGATTCTAAGAGTATGGATACACATAACACTTAACCTGGTCTAAACCTGAAATAGACATACAGGGCACTGACAGACACGTAGCTCCTTGCTGTAACTCAAGGCACTTCACAGGAAGCTTCATGAGTTTCAGCATTCCCCCTGACCCAACAAATGTTGGCTGTTGGGTCCAGGTGGTTGGGGGATCAAGCTCCAGTTTAAAGCAGCCACTGTCTCCTAGCTCTGCCCCTTCCCCTTCCCAGCTCCACTGCTGTCTTCAGAATGGGAGCAGGGGAAAGGAGCTGAGGAAGCTTGGTCTGTGTGTTTGCCCAGCCTGTGTGGAGGGTGAGATGGGTGGATTGGAGCCCCCCTGAGGTGGAGCAATTCCAATCCACCCATACCTGCATCAGCCCAGCTTTGCTCCCAGCTCACACTGACAGAAGTTAATGAAGGTGTTTCATTTTTGAGTGCCTTCATCTGAACCCTTGCACGATTGAGCATTTTTAAAGTGCTCTGTAGCCATGCACTTCTGTCAGTGCACGGCTGAAGAGCACTTCAGGGGTCTGATCATGTAAGGAATTGCCACTTCCAACAGTGCCCACAATCCCATTAAAACAGTTTAAAGTCACTTGGAAAATCATGTACTATTAGGTACTATTTTAAACTGGCTTATATTGTGAAATGGTTTAATGTTATGTGTGGACGCCAAGCATTCTGTGGTACAGGGCTGATCAGTCCTTCAGGCATCCCACACTGCATTGCTCATTACCCCCCCACACACACTGCTGCAACTGACCACTCTTGTAAGCAAACCGAACTCTACTGCCTCTTCCCCACTATCACCCCACCCTTTTCCCTTTTGTTAGCACTTTTTAGTAATGTGGTCTCTTGCATTGTTTGCTCAATAAAAGCTGTCTTTCTAACAACTCGCTCTGTCCTCACTCCCTACTGAACCACAACCCCTCATTATAGTTTTTGAAATGCCTCAGTAACTCCTCTGTCCTACAACCCTGTTCAAATGCTACATCAGAAGCAGTGCTCATGTCATTCCCAAACTAACTGCATGGCCATATATCTGTTAATAACAGAGAGACAAAGTTGAGGAATCCTTGCAATAGTTATATTTCCCAAATTAATTATAAATACTTTTCTTTCATATATACTATCTCTCTATCTATCTACATGGATATACATAGGGTGTATGTGTGTAGGCAGCTACATGACTCTATAGCTATCTAGAGATATAGATAGATAGCTATATCTGCATTATAGATATGAGTTAACCTTTGACATGAAATATCACACTGAAAGTCCTGGTCATTCTAAAGGACGTAGAAGGCCATTTTCTGTACCACTCTATTTCCATAATGAGTGATCCACAGAATGCAAAAAGGCCTGTGTTATGGCTTTCATTAATAAAATAGCTAGTGGCAATGCCTAGGGGGTGCACAGGGCTGCACATGCACCCCCTGAGAGCAATGGTGCACCCCCTATCAGGCTGCGCTCCCCATTTAGCTGGCAGGCAGGGGGCAGGTGGGAGCACGAGTGTCACCCCTGCAAGTGCTGGCTGAGGAGAAGGACCACCAGCAAAAGCGGGCTTCCGTAAGCGGCACAGCCACTTTTTGGTGAGATCAGGGGCAGGGAACCCTTCAGTCAGCACGATCGGCTGGGAGACCCCCCCCGGTCAGTGGAATCTACCACCAGGTAACCCCCACTCCAGTCAACACACCAGTCAGTGGGATCGATGACCAAGGAACTGCCCCCCCAGTCAGCATGATAGGCTGCCGGGGGACCCCCCTGGTCAGCATGACTGGTCACTGACTCAAGAGGCACCAGTCACCCATGAAAATAATCTTCCTAAAATTTAGATAGAAGGAACAGATGTCCAAAATTTGGGGAACTTGTGTTCAGCTAAGCATCTTTTTGCCTACCTGAAACTCTTGAGTTTCTTTAGAATTCTGAGTCTTAAAATGTCCTGCTGGATTAGGAACATTGAGAGAATATGTGCATTAGTGATTTGTGGTTTGGCTGCTATCAGAAAATGGAGCCCATGTCTATAGGAGTTACTATGTTGGAAAAGATCGACATATTAGTTAGTTCCATAGCCCATCTTTAACAGTGGCCACAAAGCTGGCTGCTTTAGAGTGAAGTTAACTATGAAATATTCATTACCCATTTTAGTTGTAAAATGAACTACTATAGGGGCAAAGGCAGAATTTGTTTCTGACAGTAATATTTACTGCCAAAATATTTCAGTTTATGTCATTTTAGTACTCAACAATACCAGTCTTCAGACAGCTTGACTTAAGTTGCACATGCCCATTTCTTTAACATGGTGTGCCATTCACTTCTAATGTTGCCAGGCTTTTCAGCTATAGCTTATAACACCTATCTATCATGCAAAATAACTGCATTGTTTATAAGCTTATGCATAGCTGTGCTGTACACTGACGTTTCATATATATATGAAACATATATATTTAAGGCCCTCCAGCCTTAAAATAAAACAAACAAACAAAAATCCTGAGACTTGAATGCTGCTCCATTAGGAAGAAAATATGAATCAACTCTGAATACAAGCTAGATGACAAAGCAATCTGTGCCCTGAGTGACTGCCAGGCCAACTAAGTACATGAAGCTCAAACATGTTTGGGCTCTGAGTCCCAATAAAATAACACACCCAAACTCATTGCCTGTGGTTTCCTCAAACTATGGTGAATGCCTAGGAAATAAGGGATTATAACTATAAGCCATTGGAGCTCCAGTTGGTGCATACAAACAGAGGCTAGGTTTCTGACTCGTGTTAAGAGAGGGGCCATGGATAAGAGTCTACTTGCACTACCCCTAGAGTGTATGTGTGTGTGTACATGTGTGTATGTATGTATGTGTATCCATAATCTGTGCAGGTTTCACCCACAACAAAGGCAAAACCATTACAATGGCAAATGCAGCTAAATATAGATATCTACTACCATCTAACAGTGACCAAATGAAGCCTAAACATCTTAGGGAATTTTACTACCCGAGAACTGCTTATAATTGTCCCTGCTCCATGCCTTTTCATTGTGGCTACCAACAAGTTTTGTTTTAGAAACATTAGATGAGTATAAACAACTGGCCTAGCAACTGTAAGGGTTTTGTTTTTTTCCACTCAGCATTTTCCTACCCAGGACTTTGAACTGCAATACACTACCAATTCATCTGCAAGCAGAAACAGCCCAACCACTAGGAACTTCATGTTAAGTCCAAATACCTCTAACTTGCTGGAAGCTGCTGTTATATCTCTTTCCTGGCTCTCATCTGTGGGCCTGATTCTATCTTCATTTCCTCACTCCACCTTAATCCCCCACTCTCTTCACCTGTGGGAGTTTTAAGCAGGATGTTAACAACCCTTTGCCTGCCTAAATTCAACTGGAGCCTCTAAAAAAAAAGTCTATGGTGATTTTTAAAACTCATCAATAGACAAGCTCTTTGTTCCATTGGGTACTGATCATTGTTAATAAGGTAGAAGCCTTAGTATGCTGTGTTAGCTACATGACAGCAGACACCAGTGAGATTATTAATCTATCATGCATACACATACATGCATATTGCATTTTTTATTTGAGTTGCTCACAGCACTTTCTAAATTCTTACAAATTACCTTAAATTAATGTGGTAAATTAATATTTCTGAGTAAACTGAGGCACAGCTTTACAAACACTTGTGGTGCTCTGGTGTGGTGCCAGAGGACTGGAAGAGGGCCAGTGTGGCTCCCAACTTCAAAAAAGGGGGGAAGGAGGACCTGGGAAACTATAGGCCAGTTAGTCTTACCTTGATCCTGGGTAAGGTTTTTGAGAGAATTATTCTGGCACATGTTCACGAGAGGCCAGCAGGGGGAGGTTATGGTGAGGGGCAACCAACACGGGTTCATTAGAGGCAGGTCCTGTCAGACCAACCTGGTGGCGTTCTACGACCAGGTCACCAAATCCTTAGATGCAGGGGTAGCAGTGGACATAGTCTTTCTGGACTTTCGGAAGGCTTTTGACACTGTCTCTCACCCCATTCTCATTAAGAAACTGGGGGACTGTGGTGTTGACACCCACACAGTCAAATGGGTCGCCAACTGGCTGGAGGCCCACACCCAGAGAGTGGTGGTAGACAGGTCATTTTCGGCCTGGAGGGATGTGGGCAGTGGGGTCCCCCAGGGCTCAGTCCTCAGGCCCGCACTACTCAACATCTTCATCAGTGACTTGGACAAGGGGGTAAAAAGCACCCTGTTCAAATTTGCTGATGACACTAAGATGTGGGGGGATGTGGGCACTCTAGAAGGAAGGAATAGGCTACAATCAGACCTAGACAGGTTACAGGGGTGGGCGGACAAGAATAGGATGGGATTCAACACTGACAATGCAAGGTGATGCACCTGGGGAGGAAGAACCAGCACCATACCTACAGGCTGGGGAACTCCCTTCTCGTCAGTGCTGAGGCAAAAAAGGATCTTGGAGTCATCACTGATGCCAAGATGAACATGGGCCGGCAGTGTGGGGATCCAGTCAGGAAGGCCAACCACACCGTGTCATGCATCCACAGATGCATCTCAAGCAGGTCCAAGGAGGTGATCCTCCCCCTCTATGCAGCACTGGTCAGGCCACAGCTGGAGTACTGCATCCAGTTCTGGGTGCCGCACTTCATGAGGGATGTGGACAACATGGAGAGGGTCCAGAGGAGGGCCACTTGCATGATCAGGGAGCAGCAGGGCAGGCCCTACGAGGACAGGCTATGGGACCTGAACCTGTTCAGCCTCCACAAGAGAAGGCTGAGGGGGGATCTAATGGTCTGTTACAAACTAGTCAGGGGGGATCAGCAGGTGTTGGGGGAGTCCCTGTTTCCCCAAGCACTACCAGGAGTGACTAGAAATAATGGTCACAAGCTAGCAGAGGGTAAATTCAGATTAGACATCAGGAGGTGCTACTTTACTGTCAGGGCAGCTAGGATCTGGAACCAACTTCCAAGCGAAGTGGTGCTGGCTCCTATCCTAGGGGTCTTTAAGACAAGGCTAGACAGTCACCTTGCTGGGGTCATTTGACCCCAGTACTCTTTCCTGCCATGGCAGGGGTTCGGACATGATGATCTGCTCAGGTCCCTTCTGACCCTACTAACTATGAAAATATGAAACTATATCTGGATGATGTATCTTGCTAGTGTCAGACAGTAAATGAATGGCAGTAGTAAGAAATGCATCCAAAAATCCAGACTCTTATATGCTGAGCATTAAATAGCTGTATTCTCTTCCCTTACTCTGGTGAAATCCTAATACTTCTTGTCACTGCATAAGTGATTGAAAACACTGGATGTATTAATCTTTATGAATGACCTACATGTTCTTGTGGTGCTGTCCAAGTCTTCATTATAATAATTGTCTGTGCAGCATTTCTTATACTGGATTAGAAAAGTATTAATTGCATGAGTGCTGTATGTTCCCTAAAGATGAAATGAAAGTGGGAATTAATATTTAAATGGGTTTTTTTTCCAGTTAAAAAAATAGGAATACATTCTAAAAACATAGGTAGAATTGTTTCATTGTCCCTGAAGCTTTCATTAGGAAATGACTATAAGCCAATGTTTTTAAAGTATCATGTACAGATAAAAAGTTCTAAAATCATCATGCCTTCAAAGCAGGTGAGTGATCACAAATGACTTAGGATTCCATTTGAAATTGTATCAATGCATGCATTATAAATGCTGTCAAGACTTCCCTTTTGTGGTTGCCAGTGGCATGCAAATTAAAAGCCCCATCACCTTTTATACAAATACATTCTTCATTTTAGTTGTCTCTCTTTAGGTACATAGAGCCCCTAGCCTACTCCTATTCAGTATCTTGTTTATATTTAAAGATGTTCAGGTCACAGAATGATTTTTTTAATGAAAATATCTTCAAATGCTGCCCTTCCATCTGAATAAGATGCAGCTGGCAATCTGTTCTCCATCAAGTAGGGGTATTTATTACAGAAGGAAAAGACTGATTTAGCTGACAAAGCACTGTACATATTATGTATGAATATAATAGCTAGAGATTAAATCAATGCAGGCTAACTCACTTTAAAGTCAGGGTCCAGAGCCAATCCAGGGTCATAACTGATACTGATAAAATATTATTCTCCCATTTGTGAAAAAGAAATCCTGCTGTGCAACCTTATGGCCACCTTATCCTCTATGGGCATATGCACCCAGATAGGTCAACTGATCAATAGATATATGTGGAATTCCTTGCCTCCCATTCAGGTCATGCTGTCTGTTATTACAGCTACATCCTTTTAGTTGTTTGCTCCCAAATTTAGAGACACAAGCTGCTTAGAACTTCTCCGCAGACAGGCCTTTCCTTAATGTATCATATAACAGTGGCTTTTGGATTTATGTTCCTTTCCCCTCTAGCCTTCATGACCTCAAATAACACCTTCCAGTAGAGAAAAAAAGTATGAAAAAGGAAACTGTCTACATATTCCATGCCACTCATGCATTCCACTGCCTTTTTTAGTTTCTACCTTCCAAAAGTTCTGATTAACTACGATTTCATACTTATTCTTGGGTTGGGTATTTTGTAGAGTATTGCTTATTTATAAATAAACATCTTGTCAAATACAAAGCAACACAGACTGATTTATATACAGTAAAACCTGTGTTAGCCAGCATTTTACTAACCAGAATATTCTATTAACCGGAATTTCCAATATCCCCCAATACAAATCCTCATTTTAGCAACTGGAACCTTTGCCAAGTCTATCCAGCATGCGTATCAAGTATTTCTGTTGTTTACATTAGTTGGTGACGCTGCCAATAGAGGAGCTGCCAGGAGCCCTTCTAGTTGATATCTGCATAGGTGGAGAGAAAAAAAAATGTGGGGGGAGGGAGCTGAGTGCGCACATGCGCATGCGCATGCGCACATATACCCCCCCAGGTGGGAAAGTCTGCGGGGAAAGGGGCTCCTAGCATGCAATGAACTGAAATACTACACATTCCAGAGATAAAATGTCTTCCTGGTTTACAATGTTTTTGTCTATTTTAACTAAAAACAGAGAGAGATTCTGTTTATCTGTCTCTGAGAACATACCTTTTATTAAATACAATGTGTGCATGTGTGTGCATGCATGTGCATGTATATGAAGCCAAAAATACACACAGGTTTAAGTGTTAAACTGCTCAACTTTGGTTCTGTTCTAGGTATGCTTTTCATGCCCTGAAATACGTTTAAACCACTTTTATTATAACTACATCCTAACTAAGATTTTTCTCTTCAGCTTTGTGAAAGGTTGTCCCATAACCACACAAAGAGATACTGGGAGAACTGCTTCCTATAAAAAAGTTACTAGAATATGGAATAAGTTGTCAGGAAGGGCCATGAATGACTGGTGCCTCCTGAGAATGGGGGAGCACCATTTCTAGGCGAGCAAGCACTGCCCGCAGACACCAGCAGCAAGGGAGAGGGGGGTGGCGACCAGTGAGCGGGGACCTCCTGCAAATGCCAGCAGTGACATTGGCGGTGAGGGGGCAGAGAGTGGCAAGTAGCGAGCAGCCTCCCTCCATGCTCCCTCTACAATTTGCCTATGGGAAGGGCCACAGGAAGAAAACGTATACATTTGAATTTGACAGATACCTAGGTTTCTTTGTGGAGGAGAAGAGTATTGGCACGGTAAAAAAGCAGGAAGGAAAACATAAAAAAATTAAAAAAGCCAAACATGATGGCATTTTGGATCATAGTTTCATAGTTTCTAGGGTCGGAAGGGACCTGAGCAGATCATCTAGTCCGACCCCCTGCCGTAGCAGGAAAGAGTACTGGGGTCAAATGACCCCAGCAAGGTGTTCATCTATCCTCCTCTTAAACACCCCCAGGGTAGGAGCCTGCACCACTTCTCCTGGAAGTTGGTTCCAGCCCTAGCCACCCTGACAGTGAAGTAGCGCCTCCTGATATCTAACCTAAACCTACCCTCTGCCAGCTTGTGACCATTATTCCTGGTCACTCCTGGCAGTGCTCGGGGGAACAGGGACTCCCCCAATGCCTGCTGATCCCCCTTGACTAGTTTATAACAGGCCACTAGATCCCCCCTCAGCCTTCTCTTTTGGAAGCTGAACAGGTTCAGGTCCCATAGCCTCTCCTCATAGGGCCTGCCCTGCTGTCCCTTGATCATGCGAGTGGCCCTCCTCTGGACCCTCTCCATGCTGTCGACATCCCTCTTGAAGTGTGGTGCCCAGAACTGGACGCAGTACTCCAACTGCGGCCTGACCAGTGCTGCATAGAGGGGGAGGATCACCTCTTTGGACCTGCTCAAGATGCATCTGTGGATGCATGCCAAGGTGCGGTTGGCCTTCCTAACTGCCTCCCCACACTGCCGGCCCATGTTCATCTTGGAGTCAATGATGACCCCCAGATCCCTTTCTGCCTCCGTGCTGACAAGAGGGGAGTTCCCTAACGTAGGTATGGTGCCGGTTGTTCCTCCCGAGATGCATCACCTTGCACTTGTCTGTGTTAAAACCCATCCTATTCTTGTCCACCCACCCTTGTAACCTGTCTAGGTCTGATTGTAGCCTGTTGCATCCTTCCCGTGTGCCCACGTCCCCCTACATCTTAGTGTCATCAGCAGATTTGAACAGGGTGCTTTTTACCCCCTCGTCCAAATCACTGATGAAGATGTTGAACAGTGCAGGCCCGAGGACTGAGCCCTAAGGAACCCCACTGCCCACGTCCTTCCAGGCTGAGAAGGACGCATCCACTACCACCCTCTGGGTGCGGCCCTCCAGCCAGTTGGCGACCCATTTGACTGTGTGGGTGTTGACACCACAGCCCCCCAGTTTCTTGATGAGAACAGGGTGAGAGACCGTGTCAAAAGCCTTCCGGAAGTCCAGGAAGACTATGTCCGCTGCTACCCCTGCATCTAATGATCTGGTGATCTGATCATAAAAGGCCACCAGGTTGGTCTAACAGGACCTGCCACTGATGAACCCATGTTGGTTGCCCCTAAGCATGCAGTCCCCTGCTGGCCCCTCCTGGATGTGTGCCAGCATAATTTTCTCGAACAGCTTGCCTAGGATTGAGGTAAGACTAACTGGCCTATAGTTTCCTGGGTCCTCCTTCCTCCCTTTTTTGAAGATGGGGACCACGTTGGCCCTCTTCCAGTCCTCCAGTACCTCACCAGAGCACCACGAGTGCTCGTAAAGCCATGCCAGGGGACTTGCAATGACCTCGGCCAGTTCCTTTAGAACTCTAGGGTGGAGATCATCCGGGCCAGCTGACTTGAATACGTCCAACCCCTCCAGAAGCTCCCTAACTAAAACCTTGCTAACCCGTGGCCCAGGTGTGCCTCCCCCGGGGCCCGAGGGGGGCCCAGCAGGGAGGTGGCTGTTCTGGTCCCTACTTAGGAAGATGGAGGCAAAGAAATCGTTAAACATGTTAGCTTTGCCATCTGGTGTGACGACCAAGTTTCCCAACACATCCTGCAAGGGCCCCACATTACCCGGGACCTTCTTTTTACCCCCTATGTATTTAAAAAAGGACTTATTGTCCTTAATCTGGGAAGGTAGTCCCAGTTCCGTCTCTGCCTTGGCCTTCCTAACTACCCCCCTACATCCCCGAGCAACTACAGAATAGTCCTCCCTGGTGATGACCCCTTCTTTCCATTGGGTCATCTTGGACCTCTTCATTCCATTGGGTGTCTTTCCTTTTTAGCAAGGAGACATTCCTGGATGCTTTTGGCGAGCCACAGAGGCTTGTGTGCTCTCCTGCTCCCTTTGATCCTCGTTAGGATTACCTTCTTTTGGGCTTGGAGGATCGTCTCCTTAAGGAGTGACCACTCTCCTTGGACACCTGGCTCCCCTCCCCCCCGGGACCTCAGCACTTCTCCAACTATCCTCCTTAGCTCGTTGAAGTCTGCCCTCCTAAAATCTAGGGCCACTGCCTTACTGCATGCCTTTGCCACCTTGCGCTGAATGGTGAATTCCAGCAGGCGATGATCGCCGTCGCCCAGGTGGTCGAGCACCCGCAGCCCCCTCACCAGGTCATCACCCGTGGCCAGCACTAGGTCCAACAAGGCGTCTCCCCTGGTGGGGCTGTGCACCTTCTGGGTTAGATGGAGGTCCCGCACTTTGGCCAAGAACCTACGTGAACGTTCAGACCTGGCTGACTGTTCTTCCCAGCAGATGTCTGGGAAATTCAGGTCCCCCATGACTACCACATCCTTAGCCTTCACTACCTCTGTGAGCTGACCCAAGAATTCCTGGTCAAGCTCTTCTCCCTGGTTGGGAGGTCTGTAGTAGACTCCCACCATTAAGTCCCTTTCCCCTCGACTGCCTTGTACTCTAACCCAAAGCACTTCAGAGTGCCCCTCCCCTGACTCCTTGCTAATTAATGAGGATGTGTATTCCTCTTTAATATAGAGCGCCATGCCCCCACCTCTCTTTCCTTTCCTGTCCCTCCTGTACAGCCTATAGCCCTTGACATTCACCGCCCAATCATGCGTTGTGTCCCACCACGTTTCCATAATCCCCACTATGTCTGGGCTGGTGTCAGCCAGCAGGAGGGTGAGTTCAGGCATAAAGCTTTTTTAAAAACATATGTCTTATGGGTATGGATGTCTACATGGGCATGGACTGAGCAGAGCAAGAAATCTAAAGGCATTCCTCTGCATTACAAAATAGATCACCAGCAATGTCTGACCTCTCATGGACCTCTTTTTGTAGCATGCTTGAGTGCTGGGGAGGCTTGACCCCAGAATGGCTTCACAGCTGAATTTCAGGTTTGATTTGTGTGTTCAGGAGTAACCCCTTCCAAAACCACAGTGGAAGCCCAGCAAACCTATCCAAAGTGATCTTGAAAATTGGAGATAAGGTCTGAAATTAACTCAATTACATTCAATAAGGATAAGAGCAAAGCAAGGGACTTAGGAAAAATGAAATGCATAAAAAAATGTGAAATAACTGGCAAGGCATCAGTGCTCTAGAAAAAGATATGGGGGTTAGAGCATGCTCTAAACTGAATGTGATTCAACAGTGTAAAAAAGGCAAATCTCATTCTAGGATGAACAGGAGGTAATTATTCCATCTTCCTCGGCACTACTGAGGCCTGACTTGGAGTACCGTGCCCAGTTTTGTACACCACTTCTTAATGAAGGTGTAGATTCATTAAAGAGATCCAGAAGACAGCAACAGGAATGACAAAAACAAGTTTGGAAAAAATGCTCTGCATGGAAAGCTTGAAGAGATGGGGTTTGTTTTTTCTAGAAGAAAACACTAAGGCAGGACATAAGTTTGCCAGATTTATAAAGTTTAAATGATGGTGGTAATCCTTCTCCACAGCCACTGAGGAAAGGATAAGCAATCAGTTTAATTCAAAATAAAAGAAGACTTTAGGATCCTAAAACCTTGAAGCAGCCTATGAGGGGCTATTAAAGAATTCCCTTCTCAGAAGGTTTTCAAAAACAAGCTAAATACATATCTGTTGTAGGTATATTTGACTATTTGCAAGGAGCCTAGATGATCTCACACCATCCTTTCCAGTCCTACATTTCTATGGTTTTATGTAATATACTCTCCCACGTGACCAGGATACCATTACATCACATATCTATAATGATTTCATAGATTTCATAGACATTAGGGCTAGAAGGGACCCTGGAAGATCATCGAGTCCAGCCCCCTGCCCCAAGGGCAGGAAGTCAGCTGGGGTCATAGGATCCCAGCAAGATAAGCATCCAATTTACTCTTGAAGGTGTTCAATGTAGGTGCTTGAACCACCTCCTCTGGCAGACTGTTCCAGACCTCAGGGGCTCGGACAGTAAAGAAACTCTTCCTTATGTCCAGCCTGAAACGGTCTTGTAGTAGTTTATAACCGTTCGACCTCATCATCCCTTGGGACGCTCTGGTGAACAAACGTTCCCCCAGAACCTGGTGGTCACCCCTGATAAACTTATAGGTGGCCATCAGATCACCCCTGAGCCTGCGCTTTTCCAGGCTGAAGAGCCCCATGGCTCTCGCCCTGTCATCGTAAGGTCTGCTTTCCTGACCTCTGATCATGCACATGGCTCTTCTCTGGACTCTCTCAAGCTTCTCCACATCCTTTTTGAATTGTGGAGCCCAAAACTGGACGCAGTACTCCAGCTGCGGCCTCACCAAGGCCAAGAACAGGGGGAGTAGGACATCCTGGGATTTGCTTGAGAAGCATCTATGGATGCAAGCCAGCGTTTTGGTTGCTTTACTAGCCGCAGCATCGCATTGCAGGCTCATGTTCATCTTGTGGTCAATCATGACCCCCAAGTCTCTTACTTGTAGTGCTAGCCAGTGTAGCACTGGTGAGCCTATAAGGATGCTGGAGGTTTTTCTTCCCAAGGTGGAGAACCTTGCATTTTTTGGTGTTAAACACCATCAGGTTCTCGTCCGCCCATTTGCTGAGCCTGTCCAGGGCAGCTGGATCACCCGCCTGTCTTCTGGCGTGGATGCTTTGCCCCAAAGTTTGGTGTCATCGGCGAACTTGGCCAGCCCACTTCTGACTCCAATGTCCACATCATTAATGAAGATGTTGAACAATATGGGTCCAAGGACAGAGCCTTGAGGGACCCCACTGGTCACAGGACACCACGATGAGTGACTGCCATCAATTACTACCCTCTGGGTCTGACCACTGAGCCAATTTCCCAGCCAGCAGATCATGGTAGACCCAAGGCCACAATTGGCCAGTTTTGCCAAGAGGTGGTCATGGGATACCAGACTGAAGGCTTTTTTGAAGTCAAGATATATGACATCAATCTCTTCTCCCTTGTCCAGGTGATAGGTCACCTGGTCATAGAAGGAAATGAGGTTGGTCAAGCAAGACCTACCCACAACAAACCCGTGCTGGCTATCCCTTAGGATGTTGGTGTCAGCCAGTCCATTAAGGATGGCTTCTTTAATAAACTTTTCTAAGATCTTCCCCAGGATAGAAGTCAGGCTGATGGGCCTATAGTTAGCCGGATCCACTTTCCTCTCTTTCTTGAAGATAGGCACTATTGCAGATACTCTAACAAGTTTACTGAATGTATACTATAGGACCTAGACCTTGGGCGACCCGTTGTATTTGTAACAGTTTGGAGGGTTTTGGGGGGTTGTTTTTAGAAGCTGTGATGTCACTGGCTATGTTTCTTCACTGCCTGGATAACCTGAAATAATCTGATGGGTGCAGAATTGCTACCTATCACACAACTGGACAACTCTGCAAACCCTTCTAAGTAGTAAAAAATTCTAATGACCAGCAGTTTTCTTACCAATTGTATGATTGAAATGAAGAGTCACCCTTAGCCATTTTACTATACTTACTACACTCTATGTGATCTGAACTCAGGAGACACAAGTCATAGTAGGATACATTTCTCCTCGCTATTGGCAGAGATCCCTCACAGTCAAGAATGATTACTCCCACAGATCAAGTAAAGGGTTGTAAATGAGTCCACTGATGGCCAATCCTAGATCCACAGACTCTCGCAAATGCCACAGGTTAAAGTGGTTAAAGGAATGGTTGGACCACAGATTTCTTGGCCTGATTTACTTTCCTTCCATCTCTGTCATTTTTCTGCCTCCATGGCAAGACATTTTTCCTCAAAGTAAGATGTACCTTCTCTCACAAGGCGTCGCTATGTAGCCCTGTACCAAGCTAGTTTTTTCCAATTTGTGATGGTAATTCCACACTACTTAACATTCACCTTGAGAATCTCTTTAAAATGTTTCCTCTGGGCCCTGTGTGTCTTTTGCCCTTGGCTGAGTTGGGAGTATAGCAGTTGTTTTGGCAAACAAACATCAGGTATTTGCACACAGTGCCCTGTCCACTGCAGCTGATGTGGAATAATCAACACTTCCATGTTGATGCTACTGTTAGCATTGGTGAAGACACTGGCACTTATGTGACAGTCCTACTTTATGCCAAGGATCTTTTAGAGGTAGCCCTGGTGATGACGTTCCAGACTTTTCAGGTGGTCCCTGCAGGTCACCCAGGTATCACAGCCATAGAGAAGAGCTGGGCTTACCAAAGCCTTGTATAGTGGGAGCTTTGTTCAAGTCCTGACATCGTGATCACTGAACATACAGTGATAAAATTTTCCAATGGCAGAGATTGCACAACAGATCCTATACTGGATTTCCTCATCAATGTTGGCCTTCTACCAAAGTATGCAAAGTATTCAGTATTCTCCAGCTCAAGTCTGTCAGTAAGGATCTTTGAGTTGATTGGCCCAGAGCAGGCTAGTGAAGCACCTTTTGTTTTTCCAGTGTTAAAGGTCAGTCTCAGGTACTGGTAAGTTTGAGAGAAGCAGTTAAGGGCCATTTGTAGGTCCTCATCCATAGATGCAATGACAGCTTCCCATTTATTCTGAATTCAATGTCGATGCCATATGGCAGATGGTCATGAAGCTCCTGAATTGAGAATCAACAGTGACTGATGAAACCATCAAATCCATCCTGCAGCATCCAGTAAGGGAAGCACTTGCCAGTTCACCTATTTCTGATGAAGTTCACCAGGCAATAAGACAGATGAAAAACAGCAAAGCCTCTGGCCCTGATGGCATACCAGCTGAGGTCTTCAAACTTGGTAGGCTAAACTATGACCAGTAAGGTCCACACACTGGTTCTTAAAACCTGGAACACTGAGGAAATTCCTGCTGACCTAAGGAATGCCAATATTGTCACCATTTTTTAAAAGGGAGATAAGTCTGACTCTGAAAACTATTGAGATATTGCCATCCTCTCCATGGCTGGGAAGATCCTTGCTCAAATTTTGTTGAACCAACTTCTCCCTCTTGCAGAAGAAATCTTTCCCAAGCACTATAGACATGATTTTTGTGGCCTAGCGGATCCAAGAAAAGTGCCAAGAACAACACTAGGAGCGTTCTATGGCCTTTATTGATTTGATCAAAGCTTTCAACCATGTTAACCATGAGATTCTATGGAAGATTTTATTGAAGTTCAGCTGCCCATGAAAATTTATCACTATCCTAAGACTCTTTCATGATCAGATGACTGCCTCCATCCTATGCAGTGGCTTTGACATTTGAACTAGTGTCAAAACAGGGCTGCGTGATTATACCAATTCTGTTTTCCATATTTCTTGCTGTCATCAAGATGCTCATACATTTCTAGATACTACTTTAGAAGAATCCAGTGCTGCAAACCCTCATGCAGACCAATCCTTACATATATAAGTCAACAAGATTACTGATGTATAGCAAGAATTAGTAAGGTTCTGGAGAAATTAATTGCATTGTTCTCATTGTGACACAGGAAAAGCTAAACACAATTTTAATTAAAGGAAATCTTCACATTTCATATACACTGTACAGCTAGTATATACATTATATAGTGTATGTAGCAAATTGTATAAATGCATGCAAATTTCAAGCAAGTAAATCCTGTTTCAGTTACCTCAAAGGCTTGGAGACATCTTCATGGATCACATTAGGCTCAAAATAATAATCTGGCAAGATTTCTTACTTGTACATAAGTATAAGACATTGCTTGCAATATAATCCTGAAAATAACTATATCAGCCTTCTCCAAAAAAAGTAATGTAATCTTTTGCTACCTGCATACTCTGTAAAAGTGCCCACAGCCTTGTGGCTCAATGTGAATGTTGTACACTCAATGTGAATAGTGCACACTCAGTGTGAATACTGTGTAGCAGCTGCTGCATCAAACTATTGCCAATACTCAGAATCAGTGAATCACTTACAGCCTATGGTATACAGCCCAACTATGCAATGTCTGCTACAGCTTGTTAACTTAAACTAAGTTCATGCACAAGTAATTGCTGATGGAGTCTTCTTTATTAGCTACCCAACAGAATAAACAATCAGATACACTGTGATTATATTTTAATGTGAAAAAGGATTAGCCATTACATGTTAGTACTGTCATGAAGATTGGTACCTGAAAACATCATGTCTGGAAAACCACAGACCCATCAATTCCCAGTGCACAGTATCTTCCTTCTCAGTAGCATGTACAGTTTCTTTCATTTCAAGTTATTTTAAACAAATATCATTTCCAATGTGTAATGACCACACAGACATTTCTAATATACGTATATGCTTTTAATACAATGCTCTCTCAACCCTATCGGCACCAGCTTTCATCCTTTTCATTTGAAACTACTAGAAGTGGTAGAAAGAGAACTTCCAGGGCTCTTCTCACTGATAGTTAAAAAAAAATTATACAGGTATACTATATTAGTAAAAAAATAATTAAAAACCTATATTTTGGCTACTTGCAGCTAATTCAGGAGAAGACTAGAATAAAGCACATACAGATATACATACAGGGTGCATCTACATAAAATATTTACTGTGGTGGTGTTCTTTATTGCACATCAATGCATATTTAGACATTGATGGGACTGGCTGGAGCATGAGGGGTCTTCAGGCATGGCTGCCTGCTATCTAGCATTGCACTGAAGCACCCTGGCACCCCAGCCAGCTACTCCGCAGCACACTGAGCCAGGTCAGAGCAGCCCCAGGCTGGCAGACTGATACCGTCTCCCTGCACCCCAGGCTTCCTGTCCACAGGGGCTGCTTCAACCTGGCTCAACATGCAGTTGTCCTCGGTGCACAGGAAGATATTGTGCCCAGAAGCAATGATCTCCAGCACAATATGCGCTGGAGTGTATTGCGTCACATTAATTTCTCGAGCAAATCCCGGGACGTCATTCTCCCCTTGTACTCGGCCTTGGTGAGGCCGCAGCTGGAGTACTGCGTCCAGTTTTAGGCTCCACAATTCAAAAAGGATGTGGAGAAGCTTGAGAGAGTCCAGAGGAGAGCCACGCGCATGATCAGAGGTCAGGAAAACACACCTTACGATGACAGGCTGAGAGACATGGGACTCTTTAGCCTGGAAAAGCGTAGGCTCAGGGGTGATCTGATGGCCACCTATAAGTTTATCAAGGGTGACCACCAGGATCTGGGGGAACGTTTGTTCACCAGAGCGCCCCAAGGGATGACGAGGTCGAACGGTCACAAACTCCTGCAAGACCGTTTTAGGCTGGACATAAGGAAGAATTTCTTTACCGTCCAAGCCCCCAAGGTCTGGAACAGTCTGCCAGAGGAGGTGGTTCAAGCACCTACATTGAACACCTTCAAGAGTAAATTGGATGCTTATCTTGCTGGGATCCTATGACCCCAGCTGACTTCCTGCCCTTTGGGCAGGGGGATGGACTCGATGATCTCTCGAGGTCCCTTCCAGTCCTAATGTCTATGAAATTTATGAAATCTATGAAAATTTCACATGTAAATGCACCCACATACTTGTTCTTTTTCAAATATAAATTAAACCTGTCTCTCTTACCTCACATAACAAAGACTCAATCGTACTATAATGCGAAAGATTACAACCGCCTTTTTGAAATAAGTGGGAATTCAACTAGCCTGTTTCCTACAGTATATGTGATTTGTCAGGGAAGTTCCATTAGATCAGGGGCAGGCAAAATATGGGCCATGGGCTGGATCTGGCCTGCCAAATCATTCTATCCAGCCCACAGGGCCCCTAAAAAAATTAGTAAATTAACATTTATTTGCTTCTGGCTGCCTGTCAAAGATGACAGGAGTCAGGGGCAGTAGGACCCAGAGGGAGCCAGCAGCAGGACTGAGCAGCGCAGCCCCACCCCCTCAACTATTTCCCTGCCTTCCTGTCTGCACACTGCTCCAGCAACACATGGCTCCTAGCGGTATCGCTGGACCGCAGGAGCACGGGGCTTGCATTGGTACCCTGGGGTATGTGTGTGTGTGGAAGGGCAGAGAGAGAGTGTGAGTGTGCGTGTGCATGTGCAGGGAGTGTGTGTGTGTGTGTGTGTGTGTGTGTATGTGTGTGTGTATGTAGGGAGGGGCAGAGTGGGTGTATGTAGGGAGGGAAGGGAGGGGCAAAGGGTGTGTGCGTGTATGTTTGTACATACACACCCCACCATACACATGCACCTACACTCCCCCTTGCACTGCCATACATGCAGAACCCCATACCTCCTCACATACACCATCCACCCTCCTCCCACACACAACACCCCACAAACCCCATACCCACCCACACCCAACATATCCACACAGACACCCACATGCTTCCTCACCCCATACCCACACCCACACATGCTCCACACCTATCCACCCCAACAGGCACACCCACACCCTCTCCCACACCCCACATACTCACACACCCACAGCCCCTCACAAACCTGTACCCACACCCCCATGCTTCCCCCCAACAACAAACATGAGTAAGACTTCGTTTTAAGCTATTGTGCAATCACCTCTATGTACACTACACAAATGAATGTAAATCAGGACAAAAATATTTTTTGAAATCAAATTAATTAATGTTGTAGATGTTCACTTTTTAGAATATAATTTGGTATTTTTCTGGTTCCAAAACGGCAAAACCCCTTGCTGAAAGGAGTACTTCTGGGGGCAAGGGGAGGGACTTCTGTGCCAAAGGTCAGAGGCTAGGGGGACTTCTGGTCACAAGGTGGCAACAGGGGGTGGGGCACCTGTCAAGGGGCGGGGCTACTCAGGTCGCCCTCAACAGCTTTCCAAAACTCAGTAAGCGACCCTCCACCCAAAATAATCACCTGCCCCTGCATTAAATCTTCATCTGCTTATGTATAGTACAAGAAAATGCACTGGGCCACATCCTGATCTTTAAAGAGAAGAAGGTCTTATTAGCTCCACTAAAAGCAAGTCCTTTTGAGCAAAACACTTACTTTACCTCTTCCTTATTCAGCAATGCATTTAAGCATGTGCTTAACTTCAAGTTTAAACAGAAGACCAAGAAGAACAATTCTGTGTGCTTCAGGTTAAACATGGTCAAATGAATTCCAGGGATCAGATGTTTCAGCTTGTTAACAAGGTAAACAAACTGAAAAGTTGACACTAATCTTTTGACTACCTACAATATGCAAATAGGAAAGGACATTGCATTAACATTTGACTTTTTCAGCACAAACTACCTAGTTCTTTCTTTCATACAAGAGAAGGAAAAGAAACATTTTCACATCACTTCATAGTTTTTTCTCTTTTTTTAAATAGCAATGTGAAATACAACCACAGAAGAAGATCATTACTTCCCTAGAACTTTTTGTTCTATAGCAAAAAAGGCAACTCCTCAAACTTTACAGTAGCAATATTTTAGGTTTTGGGGAAGCTTGTTTTGTTCTATAATTTATATTTTAATTTAAGTTAATTTAATTTAATTTTCTGGTGCAGGGGTCAGCAAAATTTTTGAGCAGAGTGCCAAAAACAACCCAAACTTGACTTGTAAGATGTTGGCATGCCAGGGGCAGACAGAGAGGGAGCTACAAGGGGTCTGATCCTTGTCGTGGCAGTGTAGGTCCAGGCTCTTCCCCACTGTCCACCCCAAGGTGTGCATGCCAAGCAAAATGCCTTCATATGCCATGCTCTGGCGCCTGTGCTGGGGGCTGCCAACCCCTGTTCTAGTGAAATATAAACAGCTGAGTGGGAGGTACACTGTCTTAAACTGTTGGTCTCCTCTGCTCTGTTTGTGGTTCTGCTGCCAGTAATACAGTAGCTTGTGCAGTTGACTGCAGAAGAGGGCACTCACTACAGCATCACTCCTTTAAAGTACATTCCTCACATCAAGCTGAACTATCCTTTGCCAACGCTGAAATCTGACTAATGGCGAACAAATGTGCCTGTGCCCATATTGTAATGCAGGAGAAACTCAAACAGCTGTGAATATCTTCTCTTATTAAATGGTTGGGACCAATTCAATAATATATCAGTTAGTTGGGCCCTTGCAATTTCCCACAAAATATTTGACATGTGGGCAGGGCTGTGTTTGATGCAAGAACTTCAAAGACAAAATGATCCAGAGTCTGAATGTTGTATGTAGCCAGCCCGCAGCTGGGTTTGGATGAGAAAAAACATGCAAACAAAAAATACTGCCATAGAGAACTTTCTGCACAGACGCATGCCTCCGTCCCCCCTGCATCCTTCTCCCCTACACAAACATGCATAGATAATTTCTTCCAAAATCCATGTTTTTACCACAATTTGTATGAGCTCTCTTTCACCTAGCTGAAACTAAGACATCCAACACTGACACACCACATGACATATAGGAAGGGTCCTACCCCGTACATTCCCAACAATAGTTATCCATTTTCCTTCTTTGGCTAAATATCATTTTCCTTAAAACAAACTGTAATATGGGCAATTTAGATGTTCATACTACAGTGAACTGGAAAGATGCATTATACAGCTTCTTCTGGGATTTTTCATTCATGTGAATAAGATCTATAAAAACAGCTGGCATATATCAACATTTTCATTTACTTCAATGGCACAATTCTGATTTATAAAACCTCAGGCCTGTGGTCCCTAAATCCACAATACTTTGGTGTATATCATTGACATATGGACCTCTGTGAACTGCACCTGTCAGGGTAAGAAGCTTGCCTTCTTCCTTTGTCAGAAAGATTCAAGGGCAAAGATGATCTTACAGAAGGAAAGGTTTCTGGTTGGGTTTTCTTTAAATCATTTGACAAAGTCACTCATGCTGGACAGAGATATACTTTGGGTGCATTTACACATGCTATTAAGGTCAAGCAATAAACTTTGATGCATATCACGCTAGAGTTTATTGCTCCTGGGTGCCGCATTTACCTGTGCATCCAGGACTGCAGCACGTTGAACTGGCTCAACACACTACAAAGAGGCTGGCTGGGGCATGAGGGTGCTGTAGTGTAGAGCTAACCAGCAGGCAGCCTCCACACTGAAGCACCCGCATACCCCAGCCAGCTCCATCAGTATCTACACATGCATTGCTGCGGAATAAAGAACTCTGCCACAGGATAGTACTTGTATTTACAACTACTATCCAGTGGAGTTAACTAGTTTACTCTGTCCAAATAGAACTGCATGTGTAGACAGCGACATTTTACTGCAGAGCTAATTAGGCAACTCTGCAGTAAATGTCTTGTGTAGATGTGCCCATCACATAGCAAAATCAGACTGGGTTTGATCCTCTACTGCCTTGAATCTCCAAAGTCACTTAAACAAGGACAAGTGGTCATGATACATAGGTATTCTCATTTGGTAGTAGGTTATAGCCGTCTTACACTCCAGTTATACTGCTCTAGAGCAATGTTTCTCAACCTATGGGTTGCAACCCAAAAGTAGGTCACAAAAATATATGAAAGGGCTGTGAACAAACTTTAAAAATGGATCAAACTTTAAAAATGGATTCTCCTTTCAAGGAGAATCAAAACAATGGATTTTTCATTGCAGGCTGTCAAAGTTCCAGCCTTCAAGGGGCTGCTTGCCTTCCCCCATTGTCCCACACATCCACACACTGGGGGGCTGGAGTGTGGGGGCTGCGGGCAGTGGGTCTGGAGTGAGGGGCACTGGGTTGGGACTGGCCATTGATGTTTACAAATGGGTCCTGGTACAAAAAGATTGAGAACCACTGCTCTAGAGGATGACACAGGGTTCAGAGTGGCAATGAATTAGGTCCAATATCAGGAGTGAGCAGCACCTGAAAAACCAGTCCCATCATTTTTAGCCATCGCAGGCTTTCAGTACTTTGCAGCCAACATTAGAAATCATATCAGAGAATTTCTGATATTTTGCCCACAACATTCTAACTAAATTATGTTTATTTTACAATATAAGAAGAGAACGTTCACAAGGATGTGGGGATGAAAGGCATGGAATGTTGGAGAAATGTTTTATTACAGTAATTTCGAGAGACGGTTGAAACTCACTCCTAGCACATCACCACTGACATGAATGCCACAATCATAAAAATGAATCTGTCCCCAGATCCTTTATTGTGTTGTGCATATATGCATTCATTATGGGTCAATGACTAGCACAGAATTATGGAGTTATGTCAGTTCAACATTGGTATAACTGAAATCCATATAGATTGTTTATAGATATTAGCTGCATTATACAATTCTAATCAGCAAACATATTCAGCATGCAATCCCAAATAGTGATGTATGGACAAATATTGATATTGTTTTTTTAAAAAAACCCAACTGGCTGAGAAGAAAAAGTGAAATTTAAAGAAAATAAAATTATCAAGGAAGTGCCATGAAGGAAGTGGTGCACGTGCTACTGGTGTATAGCATGTACAACAAAGGTATCATACAAAGCATGTGGGAGTTCACAACATACAGTTCCCAGCTTCAGCACACATAAAATTCTAAAACCCATAAGCAATTAAAAATAAATAACATTGAGGGTATATTTTTCTTTCATCTGATATGCACATAAGAACAAACTGATTCAATATGCCAGGTAACCTTTGCTTCCCTCAGACAGTCTTAGTGCCAAATTCTCCTTTATATTGGTGTAAATTGGGGGTAAAATGCCAGTGACATTGTGAGAGAGCTGAAAAAGAAATAGAGCCGGGAGCGAGATGGTTCCAGAACAGCTGCTCATAAAAGAGCCCAGCATGGGACCACGTAGGGCAGAGGCGGAGATGGGAGAGGAGAGAGGTGTTTCCTCCAGGGGGGAGAGCGGAGAAAGGGCTACAGAGCTAGGGAGCTCTGGGAATTTGGTCCAGTGTATTAGAGAAGGCTGGATGAAGAAAGGAAGCAATGAATCAATGGAGGATTTACCGGAGAAGAAATAGAGGCACAAGGAAGGGAGAAACTGCGATAAGCCAAGGAGGGGTGGATGCTCCAAAAAAAAAGGGGGAAGAATAAGAGAATAAACAATGAAAAGCAAACAAACGAATGCATTGGGAGTTCTTGGTTTTGACCTTCATATCGTTGGTGTTAGAGACTATTCTTAAAGATGATTTGTTTGAGGGAAAAAAAAAAGGAAGACTTTATAAAAATAGTTATGAGCGTAAAAGAACCCAAAAAATAATAAAAAGTATAGTTCAACTGCACCCAATTGTGGTTTGAGTGACATTCTTAATTCGGGCATCGGGCAAGAAGGGCATCAGATAAGTGAACCACTACAAGAAACTGTGAGAGATTGCCAGTGACCTACAATGGAAATAATACCTCCCGACTAGTAACATCAAAATTAAAGAAGACGTGGCAGGTGAGAGTCAGAAACAACACCAGAGGTAAGAGACAAGGCAGTTAGCAAAACCATTACGGTGTTACATTGGCCGGGAAGTGAATGATGGCCACAGGAAGACAGATAACATGGACATGCAACCTGGCACCATGGGTGGCCCTGAACCACTTCAACAGACCCTGCATTTGGTGGGCCAGCTACTCCAGCAGCAACAACAAGTGGCTCATCAGATCGCACTCGAGGAAAAATGGCTCCAACAACAAGCCTGGACCCAAAGAAACCAAGTTGAATTAAAAGTTCCAAAAATGACACCCCGAGATGACCCGGAAGCATTCTTAGAGAGCTTTAAGAGAGCTGCATTGTCTTCAGGCTTAGATCAGAGCTGATGGGCAGGTCAACTGGGCATGCTCCTGATAGGAAAAGCCCAAGCTGTGTACCAAGCTATGCCACGGGGCAAAGCCACCGATTATGACAAGGTGAAGAAAGAGATTATGTACCAATTGGACATTGTGAGGGGGCCAGGACCCCGCGGGGCCCGGCCCGAGAGAAGAGCCCCGGAGTTCCGCCCCGTTTCCGGGTCCGGACCCGGAAGCCCGGCGGGGAACTTAATGTTTCCCAGAACCTGAACCGCGCCGGCGCGGGACCGGCGCGGGAACATAAAAGGGAAACGCTTACCCGCAGAGGAAGACGGAGGCTCCAGTCGGAGCCTACTCCAGGAGCCGCGGAGCCGGGACCTGCAGAGCCGGGCGCGAAGGAGCCAGGAGCGGCGGAGCCACGTGCGGCGAGGCCGGGAGCCACGAGGCGGGAGTCGGCGGCAGCGGAGCCGGGAGCCGCGGATCCGGAGACGGTGAGTCAGGGAGCGGCGGAGCCGGGAGCCCCGCAGCGGGGGCCGGCGGCGGCGCAGCCGGTAGAGGCGGAGCCGGGAGCCCTGCAGCGGGGGCCGGCAGCGGAGCAGCCGGCGGAGGCGGAGCCGGGAGCCGCGCGGTGGGAGACAGCGGCGGCGTTCCGGAGGGCGGTGAAGCCCCACACGGCCCCAGAGGGCCCTGCGACACAGGGAACTGCGGAACCAGCGACTGCAGGACTCCGCGACGACCCGAAGGTAACACAGGCCCCGGCGGCCGCCGGGCTGAGGGCAACCGGGAAGGGGGCCACCGACGGGGGAACCCTTCTACAGCGACTTCGGGACACGTGGTCGCGGAAGACGACCCGCGGGCGGGGAAGGCCGGCCGTGTAAAACCCGCCCGGCGGGAGACTTAAGTACGGTGGTTGGGATAACCCCAGACTATAGGAGCCAGCGGCACCAGGGGGACTAGGTGCCACGGGGACACCGGTGAGGGTCCGGCCGGGGGAGAGACCCCCCCCTCTCCCGCCGGACTGGGAGTCTAACAAGGGAGCCCCTCACGGAGGCTCAACCCGGAGGACCGGGCGAGGGTGTAGGGGAGGAGGAGCCCTCAGGACCCCTGGACCTTGGAGGTACTGTACCCCACGTGGACCGCCAGCTTCCCGGCAAGGGTGAACCCCCATATTTTCCATCAAGTCGTGGCAGGCGAGAGCGGCGAAGCGGGACGGTCCAACGCGTACCCCTCCTCTCCAGGGGACATCCGGGGATCGGGGTCCCACGGTACGTGGCACCCCCCCACCCCCTTACAACTGGTGCATTGGCCGGGAACCGAACCCGGCCTAGCTCGGAGAGCACTACAACACCATGGAGCTCCCTACGAGCGCGGATGTGACGCAGCAGACGCTGCATCTGATGGCCCAGCTGCTGCAGCAGCACCAGCAGACTGCTTTAAGACAAGCGAGTGTGCAGGAGCATTTGCTCCAACAGCAGCAGACGCGGGCTGGCCCGTATAGCGGGGATATGAACATGCCCCGCATGAATCGGGAAGACGACGCAGAGGCATTCATAGAAACCTTTGAGAGAGCGGCTCTCGCCGCAGGCATAGACCGGATGAAATGGGCCAGTAGGCTCGGAGTCCTGCTAACCAGCCCGGCCCAGGCAGCCTACCGAGCCCTGACCCGCGCCGAAGCCAGTGACTATGAGCGGGTGAAGGCTGAGATTCTACAACGCCTCGACATCACCCCGGAAAAGCACCGACAGGCTTTCCGAGGAAACAAGACTAAGGACCAAAAGAGCCCCAAGATGTTGTGGCACAGCCTTAAAGACGAAATGATGAAGTGGCTGCGGCCAGCGGAGACCACGAAAGAAGAAATATGTGATCAGGTTCTGCTGGAGCAGTTCCTGATGGACCTGGAAGACGACACCCAACAGTGGGTGAGGTGTCACGGCCCCACAACCTCCCTTCAGGCTCTCCAGCTGGCGGAGCAGTATACCGCAGCCCAGGTGGGGCGGCGCCCGGGCCGGGGAAAACCGAGGGCTGAAGACTTCCCCCGAAAGGGCAGGGGAAGTAAGGCGGAGAAGGCCCCAGGGAACCCCGGTGTTAGTTGCTTCCGCTGCGGCGGCAGGGGGCACCTTGCCCGGTCCTGCCCGACCGAAGTCGAGTACCCCCCTGGAAAGGGGGCCCCGCTCCCCAGAGGCAACAGCGGAGCAGGGGAATATACTCGGGAGGAACCCATGGACTGTGGGGTCGGCGGCAGGGAAGACCATTTTCCCAGGCCCCTGCCGCTAGTAAAGGCCTGGGTGGGGCAGCGACCGCTCATGGCCGTAATTGACACCGGATGCGCACAGACCCTAGTCAGGCCATCGCTGGTGGAATGGAGGCGCGCCCCGCGGTGCGCAGGGATCCACCTAGTCTGCCTGCACAATCAGAGGACACACTTCGAGTGGCGGATCCTAGAGGTCCGGCTGCATGGAGTTTCGAGACGCCTGCCCGTGGGGTTGAAGGAGGATATTTTGCACCCCATGATCGTGGGAAGGGACTGGCCAGAGATATACGAGGTGCTGGCCGCTCTCCAGCCTCGAAAGGAACCCCCACAAGGCCTAGCCGGGGAAGAACCTGAACCGCCTTGGCCGGGCGAGCTGGAGGGCCTGGCGAACAGTTACCAGTTCCGGGAGGCGCAGGAGGAGGACGCGGAGCTGAGACCCTTCCATGAAGAGGCACTTCAACGGGAGCGGCAACCGGTAAGCCCCACGGCGAATCGGGGACAGGGCCCTCGGGTCGAGTTAAGACAGGGCCTGCTTTACCGGGTTAAGTCCGACCCCCGGACAGGGCGGGAGGGAAGCCAACTTTTAATCCCCTGCCGCTACCGCACGCCCTTATTACAACTAGCCCAGGGGAACCCAATGGGAGGCCATTTGGGAAAAAGGAAAACAGAGGCCAGGCTGATACGCTGGTGCTTCTGGCCCCATCTATACGAGGATGTGGAGCGGTTTTGTAAAGAATGTCGTCACTGCCAGTTAGTGAGCCCCCACAAACCCCCGCGTGCCCCCCTTCAAGTGATGCCCGTTATACGGGAGCCATTCACTCGAGTGGCACTCGACGTGGTGGGGCCTCTACCACGAAGCACCGCTGGTCACCGGTTCTTACTGGTGCTTATCGATTACGCCACCCGGTTCCCGGAGGCGATTCCCTTACGGACAGTGACGGGCTCCAAGGTGGCCGAGGAGCTTATGAAGTGGGTTGCCCGCTTCGGGATCCCGCGAGAAATTGTGACTGACCAGGGAAAGAACTTTATGTCGGCTGTAATGGCAGCCATGTGCAAGGTGCTCCACGTCACTCACCTAAAAACGTCAATTTATCATCCCCAAACGAATGGCTTGGTCGAGCGTTTCAACGCGACACTGAAAGGGATGCTCCGGCACTGCACACAGGAAGATCCAGCCAGGTGGGATTTGTTGGTACCACCCTTGCTGTTCGCAGTGCGGGATGCCCCACAGGCCTCCACAGGCTACTCCCCTTTCAGCTTGGTCTTTGGGCACCAACCCCGAAGTTTGTTGGACATCCTAAGGGAGAGCTGGGAAAGCGGCGCACGAGGGGGTCGCCAGGTGGCAGAATACGCACAAGAACTGCAAGACAGACTCCACCAGGCCCAGCGAGCAGCCCACGACAACCTCAAACAGGCCCAGAGACAGCAAAAGGACCGATACGACCAGGGAACCCGGCAGAGAGAGTTACAGTCCGGACAGAAGGTGTTGGTGATGCTGCCCAGCTCTCATAGTAAGTTCGAGACGCGGTGGCAGGGGCCGGCCCGGGTCGTTAGACGAACCGGCCCGGTCAATTATGAGGTCCGAAGGGAAGGCCATCCGAGGGCGTCCCAGGTCTTACACATCAACCTACTGAAGGAGTGGCAGGAGCCGCACGGGCTCCTTTTAGAAATGGACCGAGAGCCGGTGGATGGGGAGTGTCAAGAAGGGGAGACTGGGCCGAAGACCCGGGACGGGGGACCACTTGGGGAAGAGACGTCCCTGTCTCCTTCCCAACAGAAAGAGTTACAACAGCTAGTCGTAGAGTTTGGGGATGTGTTTTCAGAGACCCCAGGGAGGGCTAGAGGCATGGAGCATAAGATTCTGACGCCCCCGGGCCAGATTGCCAGGGAAAAGTGGCGGCGCATTCCTTTTTTTCGGCGCCAACCGATTAGAGAGGAGCTTAATGGCATGCTGGCCCAAGGCATCATCACGCCTTCCCGCAGCCCCTGGCAAAGCCCGTTGGTGGCGGTGACGAAGCCGGACGGCAGCTTAAGGCTGTGCGTTGACTTCCGAAAAGTGAACGCCATCACCCAGTTTGACGCATTCCCCATGCCTCAGATAAGTGAGCTGGTGGAACGTATCGGGCAAGCCAATTACATCTCCACACTGGATTTAGCAAAGGGGTATTGGCAGATTCCCCTGCGAAGGGAGGATCAACCTAAGACAGCCTTTGGGACCCCCTGGGGCCTCTATGAATTCAAACGGATGCTGTTCGGGTTGAATGGGGCCGCCGCAACCTTCCAAAGGTTAATCGATTGGATACTAGCACCCCACCAGGAATATGCCGCCGCCTACCTCGATGACATCGTGATCTTTACCAAGACGTGGGAGCAACATCTCCAGGCCCTGCGACAGGTCTTGCAAGAGCTACGAGGTAAGGGCCTGACGGCCAACCCAAAGAAATGTGCTCTTGGAAAGTCCGAGACCAAATATCTCGGCTTCCAAGTAGGCAAAGGGCTGGTAAGACCTTTACGGGATAAGGTGGCGGCACTGCGGGACTACGAGGCACTGGCAACCAAGCGGCAGATGCGAGTCTTTTTGGGGCTCGCCAGCTATTACCGGCGGTTCATTCCCCGGTTTGCGGAACTGGCGGATCCGCTAGTAGACACCACCAAGGGGAAGGAACCACCACGCATCAGTTGGACCCCAGAGAGACGCAAGGCGTTCCATGAGCTCCGACAAGCCTTGTGCCGAGGAGCGGTACTCCATACCCCTAACTTTAACGCCCCCTTTATTCTACAGACGGATGCCTCAGCGTACGCCCTGGGAGCGGTCCTCTCCCAGGAAGTGGAGGGAGTCGAGCGCCCCGTAGCATTCGCCAGTCGCCGTTTGAACGAGCACGAACAGAGGTACTCTACAATTGAACGGGAGTGTCTCGCCATCCGCTGGGGTATAGACTATTTTCGGTACTACCTATTGGGCCGAGAATTCCGGTTAATAACTGATCACGCCCCGCTACGGTGGCTCAACTCGGCTAAAACCGAGAATGCCCGGATAATGAGGTGGGCCCTGGCGCTCCAGCCATATCAGTTTAAAATCGGGTATAAGCCCGGCCGTAGCAACACCGTGGCAGACTTTTTGTCCCGGTGGGGAGAGATAGAGAAACCCCACGAGCCCTCGATACCGCCCCGGGCGGACGGAGAGAAGCCCTCGGGGGGCGAATATCCCACAGAAAGGGGACCGCCTAGCGGCGTCTCGAGGGGTGGGGTGTGTGAGGGGGCCAGGACCCCGCGGGGCCCAGCCCGAGAGAAGAGCCCCGGAGTTCCACCCCGTTTCCGGGTCCGGACCCGGAAGCCCGGCGGGGAACTTAATGTTTCCCGGAACCTGAACCGCGCCGGCGCGGGACCGGCGCGGGAACATAAAAGGGAAACGCTTACCCGCAGAGGAAGACGGAGGCTCCAGTCGGAGCCTACTCCAGGAGCCGCGGAGCCGGGACCTGCAGAGCCGGGCGCGAAGGAGCCAGGAGCGGCGGAGCCACGTGCGGCGAGGCCGGGAGCCACGAGGCGGGAGTCGGCGGCAGCGGAGCCGGGAGCCGCGGATCCGGAGACGGTGAGTCAGGGAGCGGCGGAGCCGGGAGCCCCGCAGCGGGGGCCGGCGGCGGCGTTCCGGAGGGCGGTGAAGCCCCACACGGCCCCAGAGGGCCCTGCAACACAGGGCACTGCGGAACCAGCGACTGCAGGACTCTGCGACGACCCGAAGGTAACACAGGCCCCGGCGGCCGCCGGGCTGAGGGCAACCGGGAAGGGGGCCACCAACGGGGGAACCCTTCTACAGCGACTTCGGGACACGTGGTCGCGGAAGACGACCCGCGGGCGGGGAAGGCCGGCCGAGTAAAACCCGCCCGGCGGGAGACTTAAGTACGGTGGTTGGGATAACCCCAGACTATAGGAGCCAGCGGCACCAGGGGGACTAGGTGCCACGGGGACACCGGTGAGGGTCCGGCCAGGAGAGAGACCCCCCCTCTCCCGCCGGACTGGGACTCTAACAAGGGAGCCCCTCACGGAGGCTCAACCCGGAGGACCGGGCGAGGGTGTAGGGGAGGAGGAGCCCTCAGGACCCCTGGACCTTGGAGGTACTGTACCCCACGTGGACCGCCAGCTTCCCGGCAAGGGTGAACCCCCATATTTTCCATCAAGTCGTGGCAGGCGAGAGCGGCGAAGCGGGACGGTCCAACGCGTACCCCTCCTCTCCAGGGGACATCCGGGGATCGGGGTCCCACGGTACGTGGCACCCCCCCACCCCCTTACAGACATCAATCCAGAAAGGTATCGGCAAGCATTCCGGATAAGAAAGAAGAACAAAGATAGATCTCCCTGGATCTTGCTTCAACATTTGGCAGACCTGTTAGAAAAGTGATTGAAACCACAAGATGTGTCCAAAGTAGAATTATGCGACTAGATTTTAGATCTGGATGAGAGTACGCAAAGGTGGGTGCATTGCCACTGTCCAGTCTTCAGCAGATGCTCTAGTGCCACCAGCAAGTTCTTAACAAGTTGGCAGGGACCATTTGAAATAATTAGGTGAGTGAGTCCCATAGATTATGAAATACTCAGTCCAGGATTCAAAAAAGAAAAACAAATCTTTCACGTCAATCTATTAAAACCATGGAACAAACCTGAGGGCCTATTGGCAACCCCACTGGGAGAGCAGACAGAGGTTAGATCGGAGCCAACAGGGGCACAAAGCCCTAATAAGCAAGTAAGTTTGGGGGCCCAACTGAACATAACACACAAAGAACAATTAAAACTCTTAGTAGAAGAGTTCTGCGATGTGCTTAATGAAAACCCAGACCACATCTGGGGAATAAGTCACAGTATTGTTACACCTGAAAGAGAGGTGGTGAGAAAGAAGTGGAGAAGGAGTCCTTACCATCAATATGAACTAATCAAGACAGAGATAGATAAGATGTTGGCCCAGGGAGTAATGACTGAATCATGTAGCCCTTGGCGGAGCCCACTGGTAGTGGTGCCCAAACAAGATGGCACTTTGTGATTATGTGTACATTTCAGGAAATTGAATGCGATTTCAAAGTTCGATGCTTTTCCCATGGCCCAAATAAGTGAGATGTTAGCGAGAGTTGGACGTGCAAAATTCATATCCACTTTAGATCTGACCAAAGGTTACTGGCAAATTCCCATGAGGAGGGAGCATCAAGCAAAAACAGCTTTTGGTACCCCTTGGGGGTTGTATGAATTTAAACATATGCTGTTCAGATTCCATGGGGCTGCAGCAACATTTCAAAGGCTAATTGACTGGGTCTTAGCCCCACACCAAAGATATGCTGCTGTGTACATAGACAATATCATAATCTGTACCAATGAATGGGAAGAGCATTTAGAGGCACTTTGAGTGGTACTTCAAGAGTTGCGGTTACCCGGCCTTATGGCAAACCCAGGAAAGTGTGCACTAGGCAAAGCCAAAACAAAATATCTCAGTTAAATGGTAGGCCACAGCTGTATCCGTTCTTTGATGGACAAGACAGAGGCTATGCAAAACTACTTGCCACCCCAAACAAGGAAACAAATGCGAACTCTCCTCGGATTGGCCAGTTACTATCGCTGGTTTATTCCACACTTTGCTGAGGTAATAGCCCCATTAACTGACTTATTGAAAGGATGGGGCAATGGTCCCTTAAAGTGGGATGTGGAACATCTGAAAGCCTTCCACAAAATCCAACGGCAAGCTTTAAACTAGGCTCATCAGGGGAAGGGGAAGACAAGGGCAGAGGAAGCCTTGGACCACTAAACCAAGCATCACCCACAAGAGCAGCCTAGCCTAGACCAACAACAAGTGGAACAAATACCCAGGTAAGCAACAGGGGCTGGAGTAGTACTGAGATTAGGGGGCCAGTTCATGCATCTTCAAATGCCTCTACACTAATGTTTGTGGGGAACAAGCAGAAGGAACTCACCCTCCTGCTAGCTAACACCAACCCAGACATAGTAAGAGGCAAGGGAGTTAGTGAAACCGTCACACACATCAACAGAGTTTCAGCAGGGGTGCTGACATCAAAATTAGGTCCTAAGAGCTTTGGAGATGCTTAATAACTTGGGCAAATTCTGATCTCGATTACTGCAGTGCCTTTTTGGAGTAATCCCAGTGGTTTCTTTGCAGTTACTCCAGGTCCACACTGACATAAAAGCAGAATTTGGTCCTATAAAAAACTAGAACTCTTGATTCCAAAATGATACCTTTTATTAGACCACTTGGGAAATCACAAGAAAATTTCCTTTTCTGCAAGCTTTCAGGATCAAAGTCCCCTCACCAGGCTCTGGGAAAAGTATAGATGGTACAAGATGGTAAAAAGTCCCCATAGGTAGGAAATAAACTTCATTTTTTCACAGAGGGAGCTGAAGATGGAAAGCCATCCCTCTGGATCCCTGACAGTGTCTTTGTCTAGCTCTTTGATGTGTAGATCAGGTAGAATTCCTTCCCTGGAGGTGTCAGATGGCAGGGAGGGAAGTAAAACGTTTTTCTTGTTGTCCTGCAATGAAGTTTAAAATCCAAAATCAGCTAAGGTTCAGCATCTTTCATGTTTCAAGAGTATACTTGGTAGCCATGTTCATCAGAGACAAGAAGACATACAAAAAACTAGAACTCTTGGTCCCAAAATGATACCTTTTATTAGACCAACTGGAAAACTGCAAGAAAATTGTCCTTTTCTTTTTTTGAATTTTTGAATTTTGAATTTTTGAATTCCTTTTTTCTGAATGTGTTCCTATTTATGTAAGAGATTTATTAGCAGGGAGCCCAAGTTACGAAGTTTGATTCTGAGTTTGAATATTTTTCCAACTCGGAGCAAGTTTGGGTTTCCAGTTTGGCCCCACTTCAATTTAAAAGAGCTCAGAACAAAAGCTTTTTGGAATGACACTTCATTGATGGTACATGACTTCCACAGTTCACTTTAGCAGAGAGCCAAGGGGAATATTATGATGCCAGACTAAGCATATGCACATACATTTTAGGGTGAAGTAAAGGATTGGGATTGGGGAGTTATTCTTCATTTCAGAGATGGCTAGTTTCCAGAAGCCTGCCTTGTCTGCTTGTTTCACTTAAAAATACTTGAGGTTATTCACTGACATTTTAAATTTAACCTCAGCCTAACGGACCTCCATGTGTAAAAAGTAAAGGAGCCTAATCAACTCATTCTTTCACATAAGTGTATTTACATATGTGAGCAGTCCTTTTCACGTCACTGGAACTGCTTGCCTAAAAAAAGTTACTAGGATGTCCAATGCCTTCCTGGACTGAACCTCACAAAATACACAACTGTCCATTACCAGATGAATACCAAATTCTTCCAGCATTCAGTCAGGTTTTTTCTCCATGTCTCACGTATTATGTTTTTCCTGTCAGGAATCTATCCTTTGACTTCTTATCTAGAGGGATTTCAGGTTTTTCCTTTGACTCATTATATCATAAAAAGATCTTCAGACTATATACTCACCCTCTTAAATTAAAAGGACTAACAATCATTTTGGCTTTACACTAATATATACAATTGCATAGCTAGCTCATTCCTTTAGACAAGAGTTTCCCCAAGGCATTTCCTGGAATAATCTCTAGGGAATCAATACTTAATATATTAGCCAGTCAGGCAGTCTGATGTGTTTTATGCAATTTAGTTTAGAATCCAGCTCAATCACTTCTGAAGGCTGCCAAGTGCACCCCAATCCTTCCCGACTACATATGCAATGTGCTGACGATATTCTTTTTCTTTTACCTCTCTTAGCAAGCACATTTCAATTACAGAAAGGCTAAGAAATCCATAATAAGTATTTTAAGCATTTCTACAGTTTGGACAATATTGATTCAAAGCAGCTTGGGACACACAGAGGCCTTTTATGCTTTTAGTCACATAGGGTGTATCTACACATGCGCTTTACTACAGAGTTGATTAATTAGTTCTACAGTAAAGCGTCACCATCTGTGACAGTTAAAAATTATGTCTGTGTGATAAAGGTGCTTGCTGAAGGCTCTATGAAGATTAAACCAAGTGTTTTTCTGTCATTTGTTCAGATATTAAGCTATGTGTTATTGTTAAGAACCTAATTAAAGTAAAAAATGTAGTGAGGCCTAGTATGTAATAAGGCCTAGTAAATTTAGCAAAGCCTTGTAAAAGTAAGCTTTGTGGCATAGTTAAAATTAACCTTATCAAAAGAATGCACAACTTGTACTGCTATTAGTCAGTCCTAAGGACAGTTAAAATAAAGAAAATCTAAATAGCTGTAAGTTATCAGCATAGCTCAGAATTTATAAATTGGCTGGCACATCCGGAAATCATTTAAAAAAAAAAAAAGATGCAGCTGTATAAAAGAAACTCCTAATTTAAGATTAGCTGCTGACCTGGATCAGTGGTCCTGTGGATCTCAAGGATCCCAAGAACTGAATACCAAGGTCCTTCCCGGTACCTGTCAGACAGAGCTGATCAGTGATGCCTAACTTCGCTGAGCTTTGCAAAAGAAAGATTTGTTGTACATCAGGCATCAAAAGGAACTGCGAATAAGTTGCCAATGCAAATTATTATTGTCTGTCTGTTTTCTTATCTGTGCATAGTTGTGTTTTTGTTAAGTCAATAAACCTCTCTTACCTTTCTACCCCCAACCATACTCTCAGTCCCAAACCCTCTGCAGGCAGCTAAAACAACCACCTACACATGTGCTGGTATTAGGACACCGTAGATTAATTAACCATGCCCTCAGATAGTACTGCTGGGGACAGTACTATCTTAGGACTCAGTTACTTACTGCGCCAAAGAGCACATGCAGATGGTGACTGTGGCTGGCTGGGTCACAAAGCTGCAAAAGTACAGGGGCTACCTGCTGCTTAGCCCCAGAATTTAGTACCTTTGTGCCCCAGCCAGCCCCTCCCTGGAGCCCAGGGCTGACTCCCCAAGACCCTGCCAGCCCAGGGCTGTTCACCCTGGCTCACATAGTTTCATAGTTTCATAGTAGCTAGAGTCGGAAGGGACCTAGGTAGATCATCTAGTCCGACCCCCTGCCTTGGCAGGAAAGAGCACCGGGGTCAGATGACCCCGGCAAGGTGCTCATCTAACTTCCTTTTAAAAATCCCCAGGCTAGGAGCCTGCACCACTTCACGCTGCTATGGTCCTGTGCTCAGTGTCTGCATGCACACCCTGGATCGCAGCAGTTTGAGCATCTACATATGCCATTAAGGTGATGTGAAAAACTCTGCCGCAAGTTGTGCAGGAGTTTATCATTGTAGCAGGGCACTAAGTTGCCTGCTATTTGCAGTGTAGGAATGGCCACCCAGGTGCCAGTTGCCAGGGCAACCAGGGGAAGCAAGTAGCCAACACCGGCGTGGTCAGCTGACAGGAAAGGGACAGGGTCTGGCTCTTATATAAACCAGAGGCAGAGGCCAGGGGGGCCCCTGCCTGCGACCAAAGGAGAAGGAGCTCCGCCCTGAGTGAAGAAAGGGAAAAGCCTGAATGTGGGTGCAGCTGGTGACACAGGTGAGAGAGGGAGCACTTGTGGTGTGGCTCAGAGAATGTTTTAGCCATGAGGCCTGAATTTAAGTTATAATGCAGAGGCTTGTGTTTTGTGTTTGTTGTTTATACCGGAGGACCGGGTGAGGCTATAAGAGGACGGAGAAGGCCTCATAGGGGAACCATGACAGTGTGGGAGCCCCAGCTTGGGCAGCAAGAAGCCACAGCGAGTGGGCAGCCAGAAGGCCCAGCAAGGCAAGCGGGCCGCCAGAAGGCCCAGCGAGCCAAGCGGGCTGCCAGAAGCCCCAGAGAGAGAGAAGGCAAGAGAGACAGACTAACTACCGGTCCATCAGCGAGGCTTGGGGCATGGTAAAGGGGTGGTTGGAGCCACGTATAGCCCATTGAGGCGGGGGTGTACCTGAACACCCCATACTGAACACTGGTCCTGTATACCGCAGGAACCATAGCCAAGAGGACAAAGAGCAGCTTCTCTATGATTTACATTAAAGATGTGGCAGGCGAGATTCTGAGGGTGCTTGGAGCACGATTTGCATGGTACAGAGAGGGGACCTAGGCGCAGCACGGAGACCCTGGGACTTCCATCCTGCTATAATCACATTGATGTAATGGCATGTGTTGTGTAGATGCACCCAGAGTATATATATTATAAAATAATTCTACTTTTTAACCATTAATGCTCCCCAAACCCTTAAATATAGATTAAGGCAGATCTTCAGCTGATGTACATTTGTTATACGTTATAGCTTCACTGAATTTAGATGATGACCTTCTTGGCCACATCCAAATGAGTGGACCACATACCACACATTCAGGTGTTCTCCATGTTGCAAGGGAGCAGCATGGAGTGAGTTTTGACCCCTGGATATTTTTTGACCCCTGGACATCCAGGGCTCAAAAAAACCTGCAGGAAAAAAAAGCAGAGAGGCAGCCCAAAGGATTGCCACTGCTGCAGCCCTGGGAGGTCCCCAAGTAAGGCTGCTGGGGCCAGCCCAGTGCTGGCCCCAGTGTCTCCTATCCCACCTAGGGTAACTTGCTGTCCACCAGAGTGCACATGGCACAGGGTCTCTCCTGGGGACAGCTAGTGGCAGCACAAGATGCACCACCACTAGTCGTCCCTGGAAAACCAAATGTCCATGCACATCTAGACGTGGCCCTTGTGTCTGTTTCTGTACAAATCCTCCACTGAGTGACAAGGATTTCTTAAAATAAATGCAAGAGGGTTTATTTTCCAATCATAGTACTTACATCCATGAGGTGGGAAATCTCTTCCTCAGTTCCTGCTCCTTTTGCAATGTCAAATGTTCTACCTTTTCCTTCCTATAAAGAGAATCTAGTTATAGACTATTGTGCTGATGCAGGAACAAAAAAGAACATAATTCACTACAGCAAGGGTGTCAAATATATGGCCTGCAGACCATTATCTGGCCGAAGGAGCTGTTCAATGTGGCAAGCCAGGGAATTTGGAGATGTGGCTAATGACAGGTAAATCCTGGCATAGAATCTGTGGCCCTGTTGGACATGCCCCTCAGTGGCCAGAGTGCATGCCAGCACTGCCCTGCCCACTCTGCTGAAGCTTGGGACCACCTCTACTTGACTTATCCCATTTGCTTAGTGAATGCTTTGCTTGCAGCTGCTTGCCCTGCCACTGTGGTTTGTCCCATCTCCACTGTGGCAAGTACCTGCTTGGCTCATGGCTGCTTTCCCCACCACCTCTGCTGCTGGGCCTGCCACCACCACCACTGCCTCCATTGCTTCCGCTTGCCCCATGGATAAGGCCTGCAAGGACCCCCCTGGTCCAGATGTGACCCAGGGCATGGAATGAGCTTGATGTTCCTGCAGTATTTTTATGGGCCAAAGTAACCTGCATTGTATATTGGAACATATTGGCAGGAAGAGGAAGAAAAGGGGGCTGTTTTGTGTTTTTATTCTTGAATAAATCAGAATAGCTTGTTTCAGCTTAATTTAAACTATTACAAATGATCTGCTTTGGGCTGTTTCCCAGGTCTAAGCATGGGAGATTTCATTCCAAAATGAATACAGGAAAGTTCTGAGTTCCTGAAACAGGGGGGAAGGGGAAGCGATTAAAGCTGAAGTTAGGCAGAAGGCAGGGCAGGGTGACACCTAACTGGTTGAGACAGCCCTAAAGTTTCACTTCTTCAGATGCTGTGAAAAGACTTGCAGAAAGCAGGGATACTAAACAGAAGGGAATTTAAATACAAAGGATAGGGGGAGGGGGCACTACTGAGAAAAGAGAAGGTGAGTTGAAGAGGTCAGTAAGGATAAATAAAGCAGTTAACCCATTGAAGGGTGTGGCAGGGTACTGTTTACACCTGCCACTTTAAGACCTAAGCCAAACAGCCAGCAGGTGCCTGATCACAGCAGTCATTTTAGATTCAGGGCTGCCTATATAAGCAGAGCATTTTGCTGCTAGCAGGCCAAAAAGCAACATTGCTGGGCTGCAGGGCTGCTGGTATCATTTTGGAGGTAATGGCAGGAGCTGCAGGGGATGGCTAGGAGGCTCCTTGGTCCTGGGCATGACCTAAAACTGCACCCTGCTGGGAGTGGGTGGCCTGGTGGGGCTCTCAGTGGTGCGGGAGCCCCCAGGAAATGCCAGGCCAGTGATCACCCCGGTGAAAGGCAGGTTGGAGCACCTTAACCCCAGTTCCCACAACTGGGTAAGTCACCCGTTAGTAGGGTCCAGAGGGCAGACCCCAGAGAGAGAGTGGGGCTGGAGGTACAGAGATCTGATGTAGAGTACCCTCGAGTGGTCAATGCTGGGGCCAGGACAAGACTGGTCAAAAGGGCCAGGGGTCCACTGTGCGGGATGCCCAGAGCTGAAGGCCTGGGGTTCCCAACTGGCCTTGGAGGCGAGGCCAGAGCCTGTGTGGTCAAAGGTCCTGGGGGGACCATGCCCAAAAGGGGAAATAGTTTCAGGGAGCGAGGCAGCCCTGAATGAGGGCAGGTTAGGCCGCCTGAATGGAGGGGATTTTAGAGGGGTCCTGATTGGAGGATTCTGGGGCCCAGTGTGGAGCTGGTGAGAGTAACATCTGTGGATGCCATTTGCAAGCCTTGGGCTGTGGTGTAGGGGAGAAACAGGGTCGCAGCTAGTGCCCCCTGGCATCAGGGCAAGAAATGGACAGCTTCCTGCCTAATTAAGACAACAAGGCATGGCAGGCAAGGAGGCGGGCAGCTGGCCCAGAAACAGGTGGGTGGGCCAAAGGCAAATTAGCTCTGAGAAAGCCCCCTGTTACAAGGGGTTATAAGAGATAGAACTGCATCTTCCTGTTTGCTCTAGCAGGCACTGATTGCTCCCACTGCCTCAGCGATGTCATACAAAGACACTGGCCTATTGAATGAATAGGTCCTAAAGAATTTATTAAAAACAGCAGTTGAGGAGTAAATGTGGCGGGGTTGGGGTTTTTTTGTAGGGTCCAGAGGGTTTTTAATCTAAAACATATGGTCCAGGGAATTCATTTCTATAAAGATAAAACATCTTCATCAAGAAATGTCCATTATGAAAAGCTGCTCTTTCCCAACAGAAAATCAGGTTTCAAAGTGAATTTGTATTTGTGCATCCCAATACCTGAGGTATGGTCTGATATATCAGTTAACAGGGAAAGGAAGCATGTTTTAGGGCTGGGTTGGAATTTCAATTTGGTTTGAATAACACTTTTCTTTACTGATGCCCAATCTGCAACCTGTGTTCACTGCCTACTCCATACACTCCATGATGGATTCACTACCCACCCCGTGCTCCTCTGCTGCCTTCATCTAACATGAGTTCTGCAGGACACACATTACACTTACGTCACTCACCCTTCTCCCACAGGCTGGACACAGGTACTTACCTATACACTCACACTGCCAAGCACAAAGACACTACTCGCACACAATGCTCACATGCTACCCAAGCCCATTACACACGTTACACTGGATCCAGGAAGGACGCACTGGTGTACCCCCCACGCCGCTACTTTGCTTCTTGCCCCACCCAAAGTTTCAAACCAAGTCCCTGGCAGGGCAGCGGCTTTTCTAGTCAGGCTTTGCTGAGGGGGTCAATTGACTTCATGGCTCACTTGAATCTACTGGATCCCTCTTGCTTCCACAGGTGTTAACTACCCTCTCTCCTTTTTAATGGTCCTGGTGTCCCACCAGTCAAGCTTTCCTTTGTTCTGCTGTCTGTTCCCTGCTCCTGGGAACCTCGTGCCTACTTTCCAACCCCGCACCCTGGTTTTAACTCATTCCAGTGACTCTCCCTTAGGTGTTGCCTCCATCTGAAATGGCATCACCCAGGCCTAGGCTCCCAGTGCATCTTGTTTCCTGTTAGCTGCAGAAAGCTCCCTGCTGGTGTATGGGATGATGCACCTCAGTACCTGCACCCACTTCTCCCAAGCCTAGATCTGCCAATGCTCAGCTGCTCATGTCTGCTGGCCCCATCCTGCATACAGTGGACACATCAGGCATCACAATATCAAAGAAATAGAAAATGAGGGTGGCAAGGGACCACAGGAGTTCTCTAGTCCACCCCCCTACTCAAAGCAGCACCATCCCCACCATCCCAGCCAAGGCTTCCTCTAGCTGCGTCTTAAAAACCTCCAGCACCTCACTGCAGGACTTTGCACTTGTCCCTATTGAACCTCATGAGATGTCTTTTGGCCCCATCCTCCAATTTGTCTAGGGCAGCGTTTCTCAACCTATGGGTCGTGCCCCAAAAGTGGGTCCCAAGAATATATGAAAGGGTCACAAACTTGACAAATGGATTCTCCTTTGAAGGAGAAAAAACGTGGGAGACCTGGGCTCTTCCCTTGCAGGCTGGCAGTCAGGGCAGCTGGGGCCTGGAGGTGGGGGGCAGCGGGCCAGAAGTGGGGGGCACTGGGTCAGGACTGGCCAGGGGTGGGTCCTGGTACCAAACACTTGAGGGCCAGAGGTGTAGGTCACTCTGGATCCTAGCCCTTCGTGCCTTGGTGTCCCTCCAGCGTGCTCCCTGAGGGGTGTCTGGCCCTGGTGCCAGCGGCTCCGGCTGGGGGCTGTGGCAGGGCAGGTGCCCTTCAGCGCGGAGCACCTCGGGGGGAAGCCGCCGCCCCGCGCCTGTGGGCAGGAGACAGCATGACTGAGGCGCCCCCCACTCACCCGGGCGGCCGCAGCCCGCGGGGGGACGCGACGCGACGGGACGGGACGGGCCGGGACGGGCCGGGGTGAGCTAGCAGCCCGAGCACAGCCCTCACAGCCGCCCCGGGCGCGGGGACCACGGCGGGGCTTGCAGCGAGCCTGGGAGGACGGCGGCGGGCGGGACCCGAAGGGAAAAACACCCGCTCCCCCCCAGCCGGGCCGGGCTGAGCCGAGCCGAGCCTGAGCGGCGCAGCGCGAAGCCGATGCGAGCTCTCGGGGCGCCCCCCGGCGGCGGCCTGCAGCAGGGCGCGGGGATCCCGCCAGGCGGGCGCGGGCTGGGGGCTGCCCCGCCTCAGCCGTGCTCGGCGCCCCGGGCGGGAGCCCGCTGGCCGAGGCGCAGGGCAGCCTCGGCCGAGACGGGCCGGTAGCATCCTCCTGTGGGCGGGCGAGCGGCCCCGGCCCGCCCCCCACTGCCTTTCCCGGGGTGTCCGGTGCTGCTGGCGCGCCCCGCGGCTCCCGCGCCGTGAGGTCACCTCGGCCCGGCCCGGCCCGGCCCGTTTCCTGCCCGCCCGCCGCTGATTGGCCCGCGGGGCCCTCAGGAATGCGAGCGACCCCTTAAAGGCCAGCGCGGCGCCGGGAGCCGGCAGTACCGCGGCGGCGAGCGGGCAGGCGGGAGCTGCGGTGATCTCGTCGCCTCTTCTTTCTCCCGTGTGAAGGTGAGTGCTCAGCAGCCTCCCGCCCGGGTCGTTCCTGAGGCGAGAAAATCGAGGCAAAGAGGGGAAGGATGTCAGCCCGTACGTGTGCTGTGTACGCGGGTGCTGTTGGGCATCCCCTACCTGGACGGCTCGGAGCTTTCCAGTGTATTTTGCGCGCGTCCCGTGCGCCCTCCGCACCTGCCCCCTTCTCCAGTGTGAGGACGGACGGCCCCGTGACTCTTCCCTTTCTGCTCTCTCCAAGGTGGGTTGGAGACCCTGCGCTCTGCCATGGGGGTGTCCAGCGGACTCGTGCTCCTTCTCGCGGTGGGCATCTGTGAGGCCAACCGGATTGCGGGTAAGAGCACTGGCATGATTCTGCATCTGGCACTTATTTAGTGGATAGTAGCAGGCAGGGACTTCTGTCTTTTTTAACAAGCTTTCTGAGATCTCTGCTGCTGGCTTTGAAGGGATGAAAGGAAATCTCTTGACCGCAAAAATGTTTAACCTGAGGAATATCCAAATTGGGAACAGCAAAACCCCAACTTCCCAGAACTTGTCTTCTTCAGACAAAAAAAGTAATGAGCCTTCATGACCTTCAAAGTAGCTTGTGGCTTATCCACCTTCCCACATCATTTAGGGGGTGGGGATGTAGCTGAGGAGGTAGCTTAAAGCAAACGATCTGTCAGGCTTGTCCCATCCCTATGGTGCCTGATTTCCCAGCGCTGGCTGTAGGGAATTCTACAAAGCGAGTCTCTGTAGCTGTTGGGATGGCTGTGCCAGATGCGGGAGATCTCTTGCAGTCTAGAACAGGCTCTGACAGGTGTGGGCACTCTGGGCACTTCCCTCTGTTAGAGCCCGCTGAGGTACTGCACTGTCCTCCATGCATTAATCAATGTTCAGTGACATTCCTGTGCTACCAGCACCCCTAAAAGCCCCCTTGGCACGATAGCTCATTTGTGGGACTGAAATCCAGTGTTATTCCTGCCCTCTGCTTCCCCCTCACCCATTCCCATGATGGACTGAACTTAAGGTTCTCTTTTTGCAATGCCCACTGCTCGGTTTTTTGGGGGGGTTTTTTTCCGTCCCCCCCCCCCCCATTTTGCTGATACATTGTATGTCATGGGACTGTGCTGGCTTTGCAGCGTTCAGTTGCCTCGGATTCTTCCCGCTGCCCAAGGGTTAAACAGCTGGTTGGCACCTTACTTATGGCATTTGCCCTGGTTTCTCTGCAGAGTCCGGGGGAGATGATAATAGCGTGTTTGACCTCTTTGAGCTCATTGGCATCACTCGTAAGGCACCTGGGCGCCGGGCACTAGGGGTGTATCTGGTGAAGGGAGCTGAGATCTCAAGCCCTGCCTACCGCATCGAGGATGCCAGCCGCATTCCTGCTGTCTCTGATGACAAGTTCCAAGACCTGCTGGATGCCATCTATGCTGAGAAGGGCTTTATTCTGTTGGCCAATCTCCGGCAGCCCAAGAAGAGCCGTGGCGCACTGCTGGCTGTGGAGCGCAAGGATGGCTCTGGCCATGTCTTCAACCTGGTATCCAATGGCAAGGCAGACACCCTGGACCTGAGCCTATCTGGCGATGGCAAGCAGCAGGTTGTGTCAGTGGAGGATGTCATGCTGGCTGATGGGCACTGGAAGAATATCACCCTGTTTGTGCAGGAGGACCGTGCCCAGCTCTATGTAGGGTGTGAGAAGATGGAGAATGCTGAGCTGGACATTCCCATTCAGAATATTTTCACCAGGGACCTGGCCACCAGTGCCAGGCTCCGTGTTGCCAAGGGGGGAGTCAATGACAACTTCCAGGTAAGATTTCTTCTGCCATGTGTCAGTCATCAGCATGTTCCTCCTCCCCAAAAGGGGATTTCTTAAAAGCATAATAGCTATGCAACCAACTTTGACTCGTACAGAAGCCTGCCAAAGAGAATGGAAGGCGTGCAGCCACTTATAGCTTGTGTAATAAGTTGTCCACTAACAGTTTCTAAATCTACTTGAATGCTTACATGCTAAGGTCTCTTAGAGGTCAGTCTCCTAAGGCAAATCTAGGGCTTGAAGCTTCTGAAAAAAATACATCGCCAGCTAACCAATTTAAGTATATGAATGCTCAAACCCCAGAAATATATAAGAAAGGAGAAGAGGACATAATTTGTCCAGGGAGTTGTTTGTTGTTTTTTTTTGTTTGTTTTTGTTTTTTGTTTCCTGACTCTGGGGCTTTTTTTCTCCCAGAAATATGGCTTATGTCTATTTCTGGTTAACTTCCAACTAATTTACTAATGTCTGATAACTACAAGCAAAATGTTGACATAATTGCTGCTTTCCTCAAACATGCACATCTCTTTACAGAAAGGAGTGGGGTTTTTTTAAAGCCATAATTCTTCTCCACACAGGGAGCACTGCAGAATGTGCGTTTTGTCTTTGGAACAACCCTGGAAGCCATCCTGAGGAATAAAGGTTGTTCAAGTTGTAAGTATACAACTGTTTGAATCTATGCCCTACTGAGAATAGGATCCCTCGGTATGATAGCAAGATGATCCGAGACTAGAATTTTAAACGTAGGTTGAAATGCAAACCAGAACTGCATTTTAAAAAGAAAAATTATTTCCTGGAGACACAGTTGTGTTAGCGAGTGGTAGGCATCCTTCCAATACAGACGGTGAAAATGCCCCTCTATCTTTTGTGTGTGTGTTGGGTGGTTGTTGTTTTAAATTTTTTTATTATTATTATTTTAGCCACTAGTGCTATCATTACATTGGACAATCCAATCAACGGCTCCAGTCCAGCTATACGTACCAACTATATTGGCCACAAAACCAAGGACATCCAGGCCATCTGTGGCTTTTCCTGTGATGAACTCACAAATATGTTTGTGGAATTGCAAGGATTACGGTCCATGGTTACAACTCTTCAAGACAGAGTGCGCAAAGTGGTAAGTGCCAACTGCATTACTAAACCCTACTTTCTGGGAGTGGTTTTGAAGTGAAATTTGTTCATTTGAACCTTATAAGTCAGTCAATCTCTTTCTTCTCCTCCTCCCTCCTCTCTTCCCCACCAACACATCTAATGAAGCTGAGAGTAAAACTTAGCACAGAAAGCACCCCTAGGCCAAGTACAGGTAGTCAAAAAGCCCAAGGCCAAATCAGTTCAATCTTTGCAAGTTAGTCTAAGCTCCATAGATTGACCTGATAAGCAAGTGAACAGATTCACTTTTGATTCAGGAAATGTAGCTGCCTGCCTGCAGTGGCCCAGGCCAGAAGCTAGGGGGTGCTAGAGCATGCCTCCCTGCTTGGCTGGAGCAGAGAGCTTGGGCAAAGGCTTGCCCACCCACCTTGCAAGGAAGTGGGGAGGGGTTCACCAGGAAAGTGCAAAGCATCCTGGGATGCTTAAGAACTGTGAGTTACCCTGAAAGAGGAGATCTGGGACAGAAGTTCAATAAACAGATTTTAACCTAAATCAGTTCACATCCATCCAACCAGTTAAACCAGTTTCAGACACTCTTGAAAGCCAGTCTGTGTGCACTGAACTCCTTTTGTTTACAGATTTGAACTGGTTTACAAACACTTAACTGCACATCATGTGCCCATAAACCAGTACAAGTCAAAGCAAAAGCGTTTATTGCTTCATGGGTGCCACATTTACGTGCATGCCTGGGAGCACAGCATGTTGAGCAGAGCTGGAGCAGCTCTGGCTGGCAGGGGGCCCAGGAAGTCAGCCTGGGGCTGCTCCAGCCCAGCTCAACATGCTGCAGAAGGGTTGGCTGTGGCACAACGGTGCTCTAGTGCAGGGTTGGCTAGTAGGCAGTCCCAACACCTGAATTGCATGTATGCCCCAGCCAGCCCCTCCAGCTAAACATGTGTTGCTGTGAAGGGGGGGGAAAAAAACTCCTGCCAGAGCAGGATATTACTTGCTTTTACTGCTGCAGAGTTGATTAGTTTACCCTTGTCTAATAACACTGCACATGCAGATATGAGATGTTATTGCAGGGCTAATTAGTCAATTCTGCAGCAGACATTTAGTGTAAATTTGCCCTATGTGTAACTTCTGTCCCTAGTCTCTGTCTCTTTTCTTTCATTAAGACAGAAGAAAATGAATTCATTGCCAAAGTAGCCCAGATCACTCCTGGAGTGTGCATTCACAATGGAATTCTGCACAAAAATAAAGAAGAGTGGACTATTGACAGCTGCACTGAATGTACTTGCCAGGTAAAGACTCTTAAAATTCATAGTCTCAGTATGCTTTGGCATTGGCAACATCTGCCTAAATGACACTCATTGTGTTAAAGTAAATCCTAATCCAAAATAGACTCACTTCATCTTCATCTGTATTTGCTTGTGCTATAAATGTGGCTTTCATATGCTGATTCTAAAGACACATTTTTAGAGATGGAGTATGCTAATATAGCAAACTGATGAAGTGGTACACTACCATATCTATTTTAGTAATCTGGGAAACGCCTGTATATTTACACAAAACCAACTTTATAGCAGCTACCATGCTTCCTTCCTTAAATACTCTGGTTCCAGATTCTGTCCTCCAAAATGCACCGTTTTCTGACTTAATAGGCAAGTACCTTTTCCATTTGCAAGAAAACTAGATGTATTGAAAGAAAAGTCTGACTCAAAAAAACCCAAACTGAATTGCATTCAGTTTGACTTTTTTTGAGGCCTGCAAAGTTCCTATGTCATATGCTTAACTGCTAGTTTCATGCCCTGTTCCAGTGGAGTGTTGTAAGATATCCTAAATGTAATTTTTCACACTTGTCTCTCAAGCTCCTTGTATGATCTTCCTCAATCTTATTTATACACTTGGCTTAAAATTATATTTTGGGGTACAAATCTACCACATCAAGAGTCTTCTACAATTTGGAAAGCACAAGCTAAGTATTTAAAAGTATATGGATATGTATTTGTAGCTATGCAGTACTTGGCTTTGGGCAAGGATCTATACTGAATAAGAAGAGGGTGTTTTTTTGTTTTGTAGATCTTTACAAGCTTCCAACTTGTATCCTGTTAGTGGTATTATAATCCTTCCCACCCTTCTACATGTAGGAATTGCTGTACTTGAAAATAGCCAGGCTATTCCTGTGACCCAGCTGTTGCTATTGTCCTTTTTTAAAAAAACAAAACATTCAAAAATGAACACTGCACTTTGGTTCTCATTCAGATGAGGTATATGTTCTTGTTCTGTCTCTTGGCTCAAAGATCAAGGCCATCAAAGTATAACTTATAGATTGTTTGGGTGGGGGGGTTGAGCCAAGTCCACTAAGCTTGCTTTTATCTTTTACCCATATAACTAAGTTTAAATTCAGATAAACAAACAACCAAGAAACCTCCAAAGTCTTTGTTCATTCTCTCTTTAAAGTCTGACTTTACCATAAAGTTTGACTTGTACATTTTGGCAGTTTTTCCCTTGGTTAACTTTATACAAAGCCACAACACTTTCACCCTTGACTGAAAAAATAATTGAAGAATAACTTGGGGAGAAAACTGTTACAAGTGACTGAACAAATACTTTTACTGTATTAGCTCTAAGCCACAAAAAGCCATGTACTATATTTAACATTAAATTTTTTTTTAAGTGTTGCCATGATTCTCTTGCATTCTTCAGCTAAAAAACCCAGAATTCCCAGTTATATATTTTTTTGCTTAATTCTTATTTGTAGAACTCTGCCACCATATGCCGGAAAGTGTCATGTCCTCTCATGCCTTGTTCCAATGCCACTGTTCCTGATGGAGAGTGCTGTCCACGATGCTGGCGTAAGTACTTCTATATAATGTATTCCATTAGTCCCATTTTTTTACTAGATCTACTGTTCTAAAAATTATTCTAGATACTATAATCCAGTTATAGGATAATACCACAGAAGTACCATTAGCCTTACACTGCTCATGATTAACTGTTGACTGAGACTCTCTCTCAAGTGATTATGCTGGCCTCTTCTAAATAGGCTGTAGTTCAGAATCTTGCTCTACTAAATTCTAATAGCCATTTTCTCAAAGTTATTACCTCTGTGTTCTCCTAGAAACATGAGGACACTCCAGACATTCAGTAAATTCTATACCTAGCCTGTCTTTAATCAAAAAAGTGATTTGGGTTGAATGTTTATACATGCAGCAAGCTATCTCTGAATGTCTCTTGGGGTGCGTCTATGTTCATTGATGTGCTTTAGGTAATGTGCATTTAAATCTAGTACCTCCCATTGTGAGGTACTGGAAAAGGTGTATTTAGCCTACTTTCATGTGGATTTACAAGCACGTGTATTACGACACTTTAATGTACATAACACACGTGCATTAGCCTATTTTCATGTTCTTTTGGATGGACTGCCATTAAGGGTGCATCTACACAAGTGGATTTGCAGTATATGCCACTGGGGAGAAAAATCTTAAATCTAGTCTGAACTCGGTACTAAAACTGGAGCATTCTGAAACTAAAAAAATCTCCTTAAAAAAAAAAAAAAAAAAGGTACTTTTTTAAATTGGTTTTCCTGATGAGATCTCTCTTCTTGATGCATAATACAGTTCTTATAAATTTATAAAAAGATTCTAATGATAAAACACCCACAACTCTATTGTCTGGGTCCCAAACACATTCACAGTAACTGAACTGTGAACAAAGAATAACACTAATGTATCTGTTTATATTTAAAAAAACCAAACAAACAAAAAAAATGCCAAACCCAAAAATAGAGGGAAAGTTTTATAAGGGCATTTAATTTTGAAATACTGCAGCTACTGCTTGACTTGGATCTGAACTTAGAAAGTTCTTATACAACTTGTTTTTTAAGCATCTTAAAGGGGGTGATGGAAATAACGTAAGTATCAGTTTCTTCAAGTTTTTTTAAATACAAATGTGCTCCTTTCCAGCTAGCGACTATGCAGATGACGGTTGGTCTCCTTGGTCTGAGTGGACTTCATGCTCTGTGACCTGTGGAAATGGGATTCAGCAGAGGGGCCGCTCTTGTGATAGTCTCAATAACCGCTGTGAAGGTTCCTCTGTACAGACTCGGACCTGCCACCTCCAGGAGTGTGATAAGAGATGTAAGTGTTTTAAGAGTCAAAGACTTTCTATATTAAAACAAACTTAACCTGTGTTAGCCTTTGGGTTCTGTAGTCTATTACACTAACAAGTTGGGTTGATATACCAAGCTACTTAGAAATGGTATAAGAATTGAAATATTGAGGGTCAGGCAGAAGGTGGAGAAAACAGAATGTTTACTTACTCATTATGAACTGAATTAAATGCAGCATCTTGCAAGACCTTTCTTCCTTTCTTTCTGTACCGTAACAAACCTGCACTCTTCTTAATATTAGAATTGATTTATAGTACCAAAAGTGTCCTAGGAAATATGTCAGAAGGAGCTAACAATGTTGTGCCTGTTGAAACGTATGTCTCCTATTTAGTTAAACAGGATGGTGGTTGGAGCCACTGGTCACCCTGGTCATCTTGTTCTGTTACTTGTGGCATGGGCATGATCACTAGAATCCGTCTCTGCAACTCTCCAGTTCCACAGTTGAATGGCAAACCTTGTGCAGGTGAAGCAAGAGAAACCAAATCCTGCCAGAAAGATCCTTGTCCAAGTAGGTACATTCAAATGAAGGCCATGAAATAACTTGGCATGAAAGGCTTATGGTTTTAGCTAGAAGTGCAACCTGTTCCTGACAGCAGTGGATTTAAAGGATGACGGCTAAGTAAAAATAATAAGTTTTTTTTTTTTTTTTTGATTTGCCTTAAATATTTTTGTTTTTGGTAATACTTAAGATGTGACCTTTTTCAGTTGCCTACTTGAGGCTGACCACTCTCTAGCCTACATTCTTCCAGTGGCAGGATGCCACTTATGGCATCTTACATGGATGTATCAGAACCTAGTTACAGAGGGGTTAGAAGCTGGCACTTTAACTTTCTGACTCATTTATTTTAAACAGTCAGTTCTCTGGATGTTAAAGAGGTGTTTTTTGTTTTCCTCTTCTCTCTATCCTCCCCTTCCTCCCTCCCATAGTAAATGGAAACTGGGGACCCTGGTCTCCGTGGGATGCCTGTACAGTCACATGTGGAGGAGGCCTTCAAAAACACAGTCGTCTTTGCAATAACCCTGAGCCCCAGTATGGCGGGAAGGATTGTGTAGGTGAACCCACAGGGACTCGGGTATGCAACAAACAGGACTGTCCAATTGGTGAGTAAAAATATAAAAACCTGTATGCTAGTACTGCTTTACTGCACAATGCCTTGAGGCTAGAAGAGTAAAAATTACAGTCTTCTGAGGCCTACACTGTGGAAAACGGAAGAAGTGTAAATCTGCTTTCAGTTGCATTGATTTCAATGGCATTATTTGGATTTTTCCCTCTGGCCAAATTCAGTTAAACATCACTGCCCTAGAAAGTCATTAGTAAAACAAGGATCAGATCTAAAGGAGTCCCAATTCTCAGATCTTTGCTGCTGATTGACTCCTGCACGTAGCTGAGAAATGCAAATGGTAGTCAGTGGCTCTTCTTAATTTGGCAACCTAGTATCAGTTTGCATATAGAATTTCAGCTTTACTGATTAAATGAAGTTGCCTCCAAGGCGGGGGGGGGTTGTTGTTTGGGTGAGTTTTTTGTGTGTAGTTTTTTGTTTTTTATCATTGTAAAATACTGCCATAAACCTCTGAGAAACACAGATCCTAGAATTGCATATATGCTGTTAACTTAATGTTTGATGTTTTAACACTTTTTTTTTTTTTCTAATCTTGTTTCAGATGGATGTTTGTCTAATCCCTGCTTTATGGGAACTACATGTACCAGCTCTCCTGATGGCTCCTGGAAGTGTGGTGCCTGCCCCACTGGTTACCATGGAGATGGTGTTCATTGTAAAGATATTGATGAGGTAAAAAGGCTACAACTTGGAAACCTTTTTAAGAGTATCTGCATTAAAAAACCAACAAACAAATCCTGTAACATCTCCCTCTATCCTAATCTCTCACTCTGCAGTGTCAAGAGGTTCCTGATGTCTGTTTTGTCTTCAATGGAGTACACAGGTGTGAGAACACTGAACCTGGATACAACTGCTTGCCTTGCCCACCACGTTTTACTGGAACACAGCCTTTTGGCCGCAGTATTGAGGATGCTACAGCTAACAAGCAGGTATGGCAAATGGGAACTCTTCCTGGTTTTAACAAACCTAAGAACTGCCTTCTGTAGTCCAAAGCAACTTCCAAAAAGGCTTAACGTGTCCAGGAAGGGCAAAAAGTAAGCTTTTTAGCCAGCCTTCAGTTTGAGAAACTTAAAACCTCATCTGAAAAGAGATGGACTAATAAATGCATATAAGAGCAAGTGAATGGTATAGGGTTTTGTTTTGGGTGTTGTTTGTTTGTTTTTTGTGGTGGTTTTCTGTTTTTTTTTTGTTTTTTTAAGCAGTGCCTCCATCTTAAGTTATGAAAAGCTGTCACAAACTTGGGAGGTCTAAATGAAGAAGTACTTACAGTGTAAATATTTAATGCTGTAGGTGCCTGGTTCCCTTGAAGACTAAATGTTCAACCAAGAAAAATGTACAGTTGCAGTCTTAGTAGTAATTTAATATGGGGGTTGGGTAGTGGCAGCAAGACCTGCGTGATTCCTCCTGGCTTCTAACAGCTTCAGGATAAAATTGCCATAAGTGGGGGGGGGGGGGGGTTTGTGGTGGTGGTGGTGTTGTTTTGGTGTTTTTGTTTTGCGTGTTTTTTGCCTTGTTGGTATGTACAGGGGATAGTGAGAGACTCTTTTTTTTTGCAGCTGATTTTACTCTTGTATGTGGTCTTCTAGGTCTGTAAACCACGTAATCCATGCACAGACGGAACTCACACCTGCAACAAGAATGCCAAGTGCAATTATCTTGGCCACTTCAGTGACCCAATGTACCGCTGTGAATGTAAACCTGGCTATGCTGGCAACGGCATTATCTGTGGGGAAGATACTGACTTGGATGGCTGGCCAAATGAGAACCTTGTCTGTGTTGCCAATGCCACGTACCACTGCAAAAAAGTTAGTAAATTTCCCTATGTATTCTTTCAGTAGTACATAACTAAGGAATGTGCTAAATGGCAAACTCTTATGAGACCAAAGCAGGTCTCATTTGCTAAATGGCAAACTCTTATGAGACCATGGCTAATTACAAGTATTTAAATTTTTTTGTTTTTTGTTATCTACAGGGCAACTAAAAGCACATTCCCAACTTTGGGATCTCCTGACAATGCTGCAACAGTGCTTTAATGCCAAAATTAAACAACAAACCTACTATTATGCTACTTGGTTGAGTCATCCCTGCAACATAAAGGAATTGTTAATTCTCCAATAGCCATAAAGTGGCACATGCAAGTTGCTAGGAAGAGCTTATTCTTGGCCATCCTTAAAAATTCATGAAGAAAAGCTTTTAGTTCCTCCCCTTCCCTACTCCATTGGTATAGCAATGGAAATACAGGGAAAGACCTTTTTCTCACAAGCACCAAGACCTGCTTTAAAAAATGACTTTCACTCTGGCTCCTAAATTATTTTAAAAATCTTAACTACACTTCTTCTTAATTAAAGAACTAGGTTCATTGTAACAAGATGACAGTGAACATTGGGATGAAAAACCACTTTTCTAACAAAAAATGTATTAATTATACCTTTTGCACCTTCTTCCTAGGATAATTGTCCCAACCTTCCCAACTCTGGCCAAGAAGACTACGATAAAGATGGAATTGGCGATGCCTGTGACAATGATGATGATAATGATAACATCCCAGATGATAGGGTAAGGTACCAAGCAGCATTCAATGCCTTTTTCATAGCAGCTTACTGTCTCCACCTCACTATCTCTCCCCAGTGGAATAGCCAACTCCTAGCATCTGACCATAAGTTTTTAACAGGAGCTCCACAGGATATTTTGAGACATATAACTTTCCTTCTCCTGCTTTTACAGTTCTCAGTTCAAAAGGATATGCTAACAAATAGTTTCAAACTGAAATTGCAAACTTGATCACTTAATTTATTTGCATCAGTGCTGAATGTAATGGAAACAAATGCAAACAAAAAAAGTTTGACTAATTTCGGTGTGAAATAGGATATGTGATTTTGATTTTTTTTAATTATTATTGTTTGTTTGTGGGTTTTTTTGTTTTTGTTTTTTTCCCCCGTTACTCCACTACTTCCCTCCCAGATGCCATTGTAACCTGAAACGTATAAGTGGGGGGTGGGGTTGTTTTTTGGGAGGGGGAAGGGGTGTGTGTGTGTGTGTGTGTGTGTGAGAACTTGTAACTGTGTTTTTGTCAGGTGAAGTAGTAGGTTCAACCACTGAATTCTTTGGCATTTTCTTTCAACTTGCACATAAATCTCCTCACAAGAAGTCCTATTAATAGTGGTGTCATGCCTCTCTCCTTCTGCAGGACAATTGCCCATTTATTTACAACCCACAGCAATATGACTATGATAGGGATGATGTTGGTGACCGTTGTGACAATTGCCCCTACAACCACAACCCTGATCAGACAGACACTGATAACAATGGTGAAGGTGATGCATGCGCTGTGGATATCGATGGAGATGGTAAGAGACTCTCTTTAATTTACTGAAACTTCCACCCTCCCACTATTTTTAGTTCAAAGTTTTTGGACCTGTTCCTGAAGTAGATAGTCTTGTGTCCTTATCTTGCACCACTGGGTGGGGAATAAGTAATGAAGTCCTGTGTTTGTAGGGGCTTGGTTTGTTTATTGCGGGGGTTTGGTTTGGTTTTTTTTATCCCAGGGCTGTAATGGGGATCTCTTAATTATTATGCAGGGCAGAAATATTGTGACTTTTTTTATCATAATTTTTTACTTTTCAACAGCAAGCTTATTGCGCTTATGGTCATCTAATGCCACTTACATTTTATACATGCTTTTATTTGCTGTCTAGGCATTCTAAATGAAGGGGACAACTGTCAATATGTCTACAATGTAGACCAGAGAGATACAGATTTGGATGGTGTTGGAGATCAGTGTGACAACTGTCCTATGGAACACAATCCAGACCAGGTAGGCTTTAATACTCCAGCATCTAAAAATAATAATTATAGCAAAATACAATATTTGAGTGTTCACTACTATAGTGACACATAGCAAACAATAACACCTCACTGAGTTTATGCAGCTATGAGCTATTCTTTGAAAAGCAGAGTAGTGGAAATCTTCTTTTTTTAGGCATTTTGCACAAACTGAGTCTCTGGAGCACTTCCAGCAGGAGACTCCTGGGACTTGAAACTTATACATTGCAGCAAGTCCTGAGAGAACAACATGAAATTAACAAGGGTAACAGTTCTCTAAATAGTGTGTACATTCTCTTGTTGATCACACAGGACAGTGTGAAGTATGGTCATACAGATAGATAGATATTCTAGGTAAGAATAACCAGGAAAATCTAAACTTACAAATAAGACATGGACTGAAGTTAAACATTTTGCATCCAAACTCCTTAGAGTGGAGAGGAAAAATAGAAAGCAGTGGCGGACTTCTCTGCCTGAGCTTATACAAATAATATATTTCAGGTATTGACAATCATGGTGTGTGCTAGCAAAAGAGGTGTAGAGCGTAGACAGTACTGGGGAGTCAAATAGCACATCTGCATTTTGCTTTGTATAAATACAAGCTGCTTTCTTAAGGACAAAGGTTATAGTGGCTTTAAAGGCAACATTGCTCTTTGCCAAATCGGCAAAGGCAATACTTTGTCTGGATGCCTGTTGTTCTTTTGCATCTTTTTAGAAAATGCATATTCTAACACTTATAAAGATTTTGTCTTTGTATTGATCATAAGATGGAATGGGGGAAGACCGTTCCACTGTATTTGCTGGTGCTTAAATATTTCAAAGGCAGCAGCAAGTGAAGCCTGAAGTTCTGTTAATAGGCAGTAAAATTAATAGCTTCAGGGACATAACTGGAATACTTGTAGTCAGAACAGTTGCTGCAAATCTATGGAATCCAGTGTAAGACCACCTGTAGGGTAAATGTACTATTGCATGTGAAGATTTGAATCAAGCTTATAAAATGACTTGTGTCAAGGTACAAGTTTGACTCCTTCCCAGTGCTTTTCAGATGAGACAAAGTGGCTAAGTGATACATTTTACAATCTTTCTCCCCACCCCCACTACAGCTTTCATGGGTCCCCACCACCACCACCAAATGTACAACTATTGACCTGTAAACATTCTGAGGATGTAGGGGGAAACCTTCCTCAAGAACCAATCGCTGTTCAGAAGATGCATGAAGTGCCTACAGCACCGCGAGAGGAGTTCACAAACCATTTGACTAATTCTTGAGGCAGCCTTTGGGGCCAAAAAAAGGAAGGAAAAACCTAGAGACCCTTTGACCATAATACAGAAACTAGATGCTAAGCTGTATACAAACTTCACACAGGAGAAGAATAACTCTTTTAGCTTCCCATTAAGGGAATAGCTGACTCCTTTCAGTACTACTTAGCAGATGTACAGATGGCATGTTCTTTCTATAATTAAGAACATGGACATGAAACAAAAGCTATAAAACAATGTTTTGATAGGCTTGATCTTAATACAGGAGTATTTAAATGGCTAGATACTAATAGCCTTGATCACGCATGGTGCTTTGAGGATCTAGAAGTCTGTAGGCATGAAAGGGAGGGGAAGAGAAGTGAGATCTCTACAGTTCAGAAGGAATAAAGGATGGTAAAGTAGCACAGACTAGCAACAGAAACAGCTCATTGGTAACTGTACTCATGTGGGAGGGATTGGAGCCCACATTCTGCTACCAAAAATTCAGATAATTAATTAAGCTAGAGGCAGTTCTAAGAGAAGTGGCTTAAAACAAGGTAAAGGCTCTTATACTAACTAAGGAATCATCATAATTCTTAACACCTTACTGCTCCCCATTCCTGCCACAGTCCTTGTTCTCCAAGTGTATAGAAATCCTAATTCATTCTAGCCTTCAAGTCCTATTTGTCTCATTCTTGTTGTCATCCTCACATGGTGGAAGAAGTGGAGTGTGTATCTTTTCTCTTTTTCTAAAAAAAAACAAAAACAAAAAAACAAAAAAAAAAATTGTTCCTCAAGTTCTTCTGTTTCCGCCCTTCTTCCCCATCAGGCAGACACAGACTCTGACCGCATAGGAGATAAATGCGACAGCAATCAGGACATAGATGAAGATGGCCATCAAAATAACCTTGATAACTGCCCCTATGTACCTAATGCCAATCAAGCTGACCATGACAAGGATGGTAAAGGTGATGCCTGTGACCATGATGATGATAATGATGGTATCCCTGATGACAAAGATAACTGCAGATTGGTTGCCAACCCAGACCAGGTGGACTCTGATGGTAAGATATCCAGTGCAATATCAAATAGTAAATGCCCAAATAGCTTGTCTAAAATGCATAGATTATTTTTTAAAAATTGCTGTAAGTAACATCTGCATTCTTGACTTATTCTTCCTTTAAAGAGAGCGCATATACATGTTGTTTTAATGTTATTTCACTCCTGTGAATTTTAGCATAAAATCTTCCTAGAAAAACTTCTAACTGCAAAAATTATATAAGGATGAAGAAAAGAAGATTAGCACACAGTACAGTAGCCAGAATCTTTCTTGTGATATGACAACATTGTGTTTTAAAGACCTATTAGGCTTCTTGGCTAAATCAATAGTTAATTCCTATGGCAGTCCAATAAAAGATACTGCCCTAAGAAATCCTTGCCTCTTGTAGGCTGCTTAAATTAATTCTGCCTTGTGGTTATACCTGTCACAGCCAAATGTTTGCAAATGAGACTTTGTGGTCTTGTCATTGCAAGACTTGTTAATTTTTGTTTCTTCCTCAAATTTATGCCAATACTTATTTTTTTTCAGATTTTAATGTAATTATTAAACCTTTCTGTAGGTGATGGTCGTGGCGATGCTTGTAAAGATGACTTTGACCAAGATAATGTGCCAGATATTGATGACATTTGTCCAGAAAATGTTGATATCAGTGAAACTGATTTCCGACGATTTCAGATGGTTCCCCTTGATCCCAAGGGAACATCCCAAAATGATCCCAACTGGGTTGTTCGTCACCAGGGTAAAGAACTGGTTCAGACGGTCAACTGTGATCCTGGTCTTGCAGTGGGTAAGTAGAGGGTTTTTTTAGATCCTTTCCCAAATTGGTAACTCCTCTAAGCATCTAGGACCAGTATAAAGCTAACAAACAAGCTCAAACTTGCTTTCCTTTTAATTTTTCACCCAGGTTTTGATGAATTCAATGCTGTAGATTTCAGTGGCACGTTCTTCATCAACACGGAGAGGGATGATGACTATGCTGGTTTTGTATTTGGTTATCAGTCAAGCAGCCGTTTCTACGTAGTGATGTGGAAGCAAATCACCCAGTCCTACTGGGACTCAACACCAACCAAAGCTCAGGGATACTCTGGTCTTTCTATCAAAGTAGTGAATTCTACCACAGGTCCAGGAGAGCACCTGCGTAATGCACTGTGGCACACAGGAAACACTACTGGACAGGTAAGAACTGCACTTTTGGTTAAGTCTCTCCCATACCTAAGGTCAAGCATGGCAATTCTTTAAAATATACACAGACATGTATGTGAAAAATGTACATGAGCAGCATAGGAAGGATCTCTTTTTAGCTTTAAAAAAAAAAATGCAATTTTAGAACTCGCTGAATGCAAGAGGAAATAAGTTAAGGGATAACATGAAGCATGTGCTCTGGCTTGTCTGGTAGTAAGGGGCCCTAAGCAAAAAGGGAGTTCATTCTTTCTGACAGCCAGGTTGAGAGATTCAGTTATACATACAACTTAAGTGGAATTTATTCCAATCCTAGAAAGGTTCTCATTTAATTTTATTTAAATAAAGTGGGTTTCAAGAGACTCCAGTTTCAGAGTGTAGAGGTGTATGACGACTATATTTTAAGGCCTCTGGCTCTTGGTGTCAAAATACTGCCTAAAGATTCAAATGTCTCGGAATAATTTAGTCTTATTCTTATTCTTATTTGATAGGTGCGAACCTTGTGGCATGACCCTCGTCACATAGGCTGGAAAGATTTTACTGCCTACAGATGGCGTCTCAGCCATAGACCAAAGACTGGCTACATTAGGTAAGTATCGTTCTAATATTTGAAATGAGGGAAAAGTGTTTGTGGTGGTGGCGGGTTTTGTTTTCTGTCATTTAGTTAAATTTGCCATCTTTAGAATAAGTCTTACCACAATTGACATGAATTTTATTTTTTTTTTCTTTTGTTAATGCCCTTTGCAGAGTTGTAATGTATGAAGGGAAGAAAATCATGGCTGATTCAGGACCAATCTACGACAAAACTTATGCTGGTGGTCGGTTAGGATTATTTGTCTTTTCACAAGAAATGGTGTTCTTCTCAGATCTCAAATATGAATGCAGAGGTAAGAATAAGATCTTGTTGGCATAACATCTTAAATATACTGAAAAGATTAACATTTCCCACCGCCCAGGTAATTCTCAAATTTTGAAGAAAATTTTAAATGTTACTTGAACTTGGGGGTTTGATTTTAATATATTCAAGATCTCATTATACTCTGGGGTCTTGATAAATGGGAGTTAGAAAGCATCCATTTAGTAAACTCTATGTAGTTTTGGTTTTATGGGATATTATTTTTTTTTTTTTTTTTAGCTTCCTTTAAAGAGAAATGTTAAAAGCCTTTGCCATTGCAGGATATGATGTTTTAAGAGAATACCTAATAACTGCCCGTAATTGTGGATACAAATATTTCTTAAAACACACAATAGGCCAATTTCTCACCTGCATATTAAACTGCAATGTGAAATGCAGAATCTTGACTTGAGTAAAATGGTACCTATGAGCACATGAAAGCACTGTCCATAATATGTACACAGCTCCTCTGAATCAGGACTGTGTGCATACACACCTGAAAATATAGCCCTACATTTTATTATTTGAACTCTTTCTTTTGCCATTTCAAAAGCATGACTATCAAAAGGAACAGACTTTGTTTTATAGATTTAACTGGTAGTTATTTGATTAGCAATATCAAAATATCTTAATGGAGTCTAATCTTCTTTTTCTCCACAGATCCGTAATAGCAAGGCTGTTGCCTTAAAGACTATTTTTAAAATGCTGGTATTGCACCTTCTGAAACCATTTAATCTTTATGAACCCTGGGACCATATGTTCTTCCTTTTTTCTTCTACCTACATAAATGTGGACTCAAAACACATGACCTGCCTCGAGCGCTTTTGAGCGAAAGCAAGTGAAAGCAAGCACAGTATTTGATCTCTGCTGACATGGAAGGAAATAAGTGTCATTTTTCATAAATGAGAAATGTCTTTCCTACTGAAGTGTGTACTTCCTGGAGGAAGACATTTGTTTTGGTGTTCATCACAGTGCAGTGTCACTGCCTCTCTAACTGGAGGTCCCATGGAGTAGCATTTTCATAAGAAGAACATCATTTGGATGTGCTTTGGACTACTTTTTAAAATAAAAACCTTTCCTTGTAGCGAGGGAAGGGATATGGGGCGGGAGGGTGGACTCTTCCCTCTTCAAAAATTGTCCCCTTTTTAGGGGAGCAGGGCAGTGCTCCCTAGGGTTTACATCCAGGTAACTTGGAGGGTCTGTTACATATTTTGTCCTAAATGTGTGTTTGTTTTTTCAGGTGAAAAATATTTTCCTTGATCTTATGTTGTAAACTAGCTGTATTGGCTAGCTAATTTGTACAGTATAAAACAAGTTGTTTAATTTAGTGGAGTGTTTTTTGTTTGTTTGTTTTGGTTTTGTTTTTCTTTCCATTGAAGAAATGGGGGCTGGGGAAATGAAAATGGGCACGCTGGATCACACCAGTGTGGTGAATTGGGATTCCCTATTGGAATCTGATGAAAAGGTAATAATATCTACATGACATTGCATGATTTTTTTATTTTTTTTTTTTAATTTTTGGTCCAGTTGTAACAAGAATATAAAGGTGCCAGAAAGCACCACCCATCTCAATTGGCATTTGTGCTGGCCGCCAAGGTATACACATCTGGTGGTGGTGTGTGTGTGTTTGTTTGTTTTTCAATAACTTTTATGGTTAAGAAGGCACAAAATGATAGTAGTAATTAAATGAGAACATTCCTTCTCTAAAGAGAGAAAGATACTGACATTTTTAATAAACTTCCTCACTTTTGGCAGAGGGGGCCTGTAGATGAAACATTTTAAAAATGTAAAATATTTATTTTACCTTTTAAACTATTGATAAAGCAGGAACATAATGCGTCAAGACTATCCACATAATCATTGTTACTAGTCTTCATGACCTTACGATTGTAAATACAGATTATTTATTAACTCTGTTCTATACTGAACCTAGATTTTTTTTTTTTTTTTTTTTTTAAGTTTAGAGTTGTGGTGTTTAGTGTCTCTTTTTTTGTTTTTTTTGGGGGGGGGTATTGGAGAAGATGGTGGAAATGGAAATGTATTGGCTACAAAGAGCAACTTTCCCACAAAGGATGTGGGTTTCAAGTAGACTAACAGGTGGGGATAGAATGTTGTTTTCAATCTGCACTTTTTACATCCCTGCCTCTACCCCTTCCTTTGCCCCCAGTAGTAGGTGGTAGTATGGCAGCCTACCATTCTGCTGCTTTAAGAAACAACACCTGCTTTTAGTGGTGTTTAGTTCCTTTCTCTCTGTCTACTGCCTGAGAGGGGAAAGCATCCTTTTATCTAGTGCCGTTAAATGTACATGGTGCTTGACCACTGGTCAGTGTGCCAGACAGAACAGAATCCCTGCCCTGAGGAGGAGGTTGCAGACCAGGAGCACAAATGGCTACAATCTGTAACCATACAAAGAAGCTCCATTTCTTAAATTGCAGACCACACATTCCAACTAGCGGTGTGCAAATGCAGAAGTAGGAATGCTTCACATCTTACATGGGATTTTTGGGAATCCCTTGTAAGTGAGGGAAGGGCTTGAGGTATGTTAATGGAAGACTGTGTTCTGGGTGTAAAGGGCAGAATGATTATACCTATATATATATTTTTTTAAAAACTTTTTTAATCTTTCCAAAAAGGAAGAGACATGAACAAGGTGAAACTCTTATGTACAAATATTACCTCATTGTTGTATGACTATTTTGTGTGGTTTTTTTTTTTTTTTAAATCTTTTTGGATCAAGCAAAGTTTAAATGTATAGCAAACTTTAAAGCTACTGTAGTACTAAAAAAAACCTAAATGCTGTACATAATCAAAAAAACCTATCTTTGCAGAAAAATATATTCCCAGTAAGGAAATGGCATTTGAAGAAAAATGTTAAATACTGTTTCTAATGTGTTTTTTTTTTTTTTTTCTATCTTGTATACAATTGCTTGTGATATAAATTATTTTCTCATTGCCATAGGAATAGTTAATCACAATTGTATAGATACGCTATTTAAATAATTTATCAGAAATGCTACTTGTAGCGTTAGTATTTCTATTTTTTATAAGATGTTTGCACACTGAATTGAAGATCTCTTTTGCTTCCCTCCCCATGTTTTTTCTATTAGCATAATTTTCTAAGAATGTGCTTTTTTTTTTTTTTAACCATGTTACATTTTTAAAGCTGTGTAAGTTGTACACAAATTTCTTGCATACAAGGGACAATAAACCAATATGGACACTTATATTTATACCTCTTGCATCTGCTTCATTTCTTCCCCATGACTTAAACTGACCCATCCAACTTTAAGTGGTCTAGATACTTGAATCTGGCTTTCAGACCTGAATGAAATCTAAACAGCAGTTACTACATGAACAAGCCCAAACCTGCATGCAAATGCCATGAAATTGGGGGGACTTGCTATAAATACAGTAGGACCAGGTCCAAAATGCCCACCATCCAGTGATCCTGGCCAAAATGAATAAAATAGCAAGACTCTTATTGATTTACATTGGATCTAGAATTTCATCCCTTCTGCTAAGCACAAAATTAAGAGCTGGAGGACTTGCCAATATGTAGTCTGTATTTAAATTATATTGCATCAAGGTTTGGAGGTAGATTGGGAGTTTGACTAAGCTGATGTCAATTGCATCTACTCACTGGCTCTTGAAACCTAGTACCAGGAAGTCACTTGTTGCCACAGTACTATGGTGATTTCTTTCATTGCTAGCAGATTAATGTGAAGTTCTTTCTCCTCTCTTTCCCAACACAGTTTTAAGGAGGCTCATAATAAAAATAGTGCTCCCCTATGAGACTGAATGAAGAAGGCTATTATCTGTGGAGTACATTTGTATCTAAGTGTGCTTAACCTGCCATCAGGAGATGGCAAATTATCTATTCCTTTTTTTTAATTAAGAAAACACAGCATCTACATCAAGTAAACTAGAGTCTGGCATATACTTGGGAGGGGTGACCTCAATGGTGTATATGAGGATGAAGGCTGGAAAGTTATGAAACAGAATAGATTGCTCTGAGATCTCTCAACTGCTTCAGGCGTACATCATGATAACTATTTAAAAAAAACAAACCCAACTCAGTTACAGAAATCCCTGCTGGGTTGCAGCAGTCAGTGCTACTTGGTCAGTTCTCAGCTCCTAGAAAACTGATAAAACTTGTTTTTCCACAAGTTAAATAGCTACAGCAGACATGAAAAGCACACCGATCCGTGTACTAGCATCCATATCCTATCCTTAATTGTTACAACTGAAAAAAATTTTAGACCACTTCTTTGAAAAAAATCAGTAAAAGGTCTTGGGTAGTTTTTTGGTGCCCCAGTGTTCTTTTTCTTTTTTTCTACCTCAAATGTACAGACTGCCTCACTAGGACTTGTTCTCTGTAAAAGCTGGAAAATAGCTTTGGAAATATCTGCTGTGTTAAAGAAGCATTTGCTGCAAGGAAAATTTAAAAGGGAACCAGCAGAACATTACCATTTGTAGAATAATTTCCTCCACAATATGGAACTCCATACTTTTCCAAAAAGTTTACACACATGGCAGTGTACTATTGCACTGCTACAACACTGCTTAACAGGAGGGAAAACAAGAATAAAATCCTAATTTGGTTCCTCATTTCTTGTGCAAGTAGCAGAAGATCTGAATCTGATTCTATATAGCTTTTTGAATACTTGGTACAAACTCTTTACCACAGCCAGGATTAGATTCTTTGTGGCACAGAAAGCCTGGTAGACAGGCAAGTTGCATGTGTCTACACACACATGTATGAATGCACAACCCTGTTCTTTGTACCTCCTAATCCTAGGCCATGGTTTCACTGGTCCAGGCATTGGTGGAGCTTTATGCAGCCTCACAACTTCACATTCTTCCCTCTCAGCCTTACACCCATGGAACTGTTCAGCCATTGAAACAAAATGGTTAGATGTCAGAAGTAAATTTTTTCTAACTGTAATTTTTCTTTCCTTGCAGTAGGCTACAATGCTCCGCTTCCATTACAGCACGATAATTTCCCCTTACCTTCTAAGCAGAGGCTCTCCTTTTTTCTTTTCATTAGCATAGGTGGATTTCTTCAGCAAACTGATTGCCTCTCTAACTCCACAGCAAACTACCCAGATTGAAAATGGAAATGACAAAATATGATTAACAACCATGTTGAAAAATAAAGAATCCTTTTATTAAAGATAAAACTGAAGATGCGTAGCAAAGCACTGTAAGGAAATCTTAAGATTTCTTCCTCTTTCCTAACAGAAATGACCCCTAAGGGAAAAAGGAAAGATTGAAATACTACCCCTGCCCATACAGCAGGGCAGGTTCCTCCCACCTGTCAAAAAAGGTTAAAAAATTCCTGTGGTCATAATCAGTTACTTGGTTAATCTGGGGGTAGGATCTTTAATAAGGAGGACCCCTGCACTGTAAAATGAGAATATTCTGAAACAAGCTCATCTGGAATGAAGAGCTTCCCTAACATGGGCTCTAGAGTTACATATGGGGAATGACATATATGTACCACCTGCATAAGCTTTTCCGAGTAACAATAGATAGGCTACTTTTGCTTTTTTATTATATTATTATTATTGTTTAACATTGAGACCCAGTTTGAGTTTTGGCTAAGTGTGAACAAGACAAAGGTTGAGGCCTCTTCCAAGGGCCTGAGGAATTAAGTGGATTCCCTTTTTTGCCTGAGCCAATAGGAACCCAGCCTACTATGGATTATACAAGCACTTTTATCTTGGACTGTTTCACACCACAACCCCTGTGACAGGGTGGGATGCCTAGGAGATGTGGCCAGAATAGAATAAGTCTATAGAACTGCTATCAGCTAGGAAGGGTGTCTGAGATGAGCAAGATTCTTTATTTCATTGTGGTACCTAGGAAACATGAGCTGCAAGGCCCTTCCAGCTGGAATTTCATGCAAAGGAGGCGATGCCCTGGATGGGGTCTCATGGAGTTCCCACTTCAAAAGAGGAAAAATTACAGCTAGGTAAGTGAGCATTGCCTTTCCACCCTCACCCCCACCTCTCTCTCCCCCTCCCCCTGAGCCCACCAGTGCTCTGTGATTTAACACTGGGAACTAACTAGCACTAAAACAATTGCAACTAGCCAGGAACTTGAAACATTCAATAAAAACTGAAATGGGAGGAAAGTGGGCTATTCTTGGTAAGGTAGCATTTCTGTTTTTCCTTCTCTGTAATGCAACATAAGGAAAAATCAGAAAGAGACTGTACAACCCCTTGTCCAAAAGTCATATCAAGCAAGGGCACCAATCTGTCTTGGAAGTGGAACACACTGAAGACCAAGCCATATGGCAAAATGACCCGAATAAACCTTTTCCCTGGAAACAGCCATATTCCTGATTGTGTGAGTTTTACAGATGGAGAGGGAATTTTTATGATGAATTTATGGGCTTGACAAATCCTGCAGTTAGTAATTGGGAAAGGCTAGGGATGTTTTTACATTCTTCACTAGGTCACCAGTCAAATCCTAAAACTGAAAATGGACTCCAACCCCTCTTCCCTCAGAATAGTTTTCGCTTAAGCAGAAGTTTAATGTCCTGGGCATATCTAAAGTATGCAACAAATTCTTTTACGGGTTAGGAATGCAAATTGGTTTGAGTGAAAATCCTAATTCAAGGGACAGAACGTTCTAAGAAGCAAATGAAGAATTATTTCACTTAGGAAATACTGCACAAAATATTCCAGAGGGATTAGATTTAGTAACTTCAGATTTTAAGTTTCCTGGCCCATGTTGTTGCTATCAGGAAAAATAGTTTACCACAAAGTGTGAGGAAGGTTTTCTGCTTATTGAAAAGAAGGTTCAGAGATTGATTCGTTGCTTCAGGTATTCTACTAATTTCCTGTCAGCACTTCTGCAGAGCTAGCATTAAGGAATTAGGAAATGAAGGTATTGCAGAAAAGGGGCTCAAAAGAAGAAAAGCATGTTACAAGTCCCTGGAGATTTGAATCTTCAAATAATTAGGACTTTGCCTTCCAATATCCTGCCTGAGAGACAAAAAGGGGTTCCAGTCCTTCCAAGAACACCATGATGCTCAAGCTCTTAACAAATCTGTGCCATGCTTGAACATGTGGAAGGTTTCTAAACTGGCGCAGAAATTCCATGACCTCTCCTGAATGCTCTAAAAGTCAAAACCTCTGATATTTCAGAAAAAGAACTTCAGGTGCTGGGAGTTTGATAGGCCTCTAAAACAGAGGTTTCCCCCAGTACAGGGGAGTCAGCGATGCTGATTACATCTTAATGATCAATCACGGATGGACAACCAAAGAACCCTTTAGAAGGGGAACAACTGTTTCATATGAAATGCTTGCAATAGTGTCCTTTGCTGCCTATTCATGGACTAGAGGAAAGAGGGAAATCAGAAAATCTTCTCAGTGGGTCTGTCTACAAGAGATACTAACTGCGCAGTAGAGTAATAACACTGAGTATAGTGTGTCACAGCACGGGCAGTGCTAATATGCTAGGCTGCAGTATTATTAGGCTACTGCACAGTAGCACCGCTAAATGGAGTTCTCCAGCACTACCACACAGTAACTCTGCTTACTGCACATTTATTTAGTACTTGGTTATACACGCGCATTAATGAATGTGTAGACACACCCAGTCTGTCTAATGTGAAATTTCATTTGGAAGTGTGAAAAATCGTGTTCTAAAAGGGGGGAAAATAATAAAGCACAGAGTGAAAGTGAGCTCTCACTCTCTATATTTCCCCCCAGGGGTGGCAGGCAGTAAAATATGTGAAGGTTTCTTAGTGTAGATTTGAAATAACCACTTCAAAAATAGAAGAGCAGCTTCCCCTATTGAGCTCTCCACCCTTGTGCCTTTAAACATTTTGCTTCTTCCACAGATGCAACGTGTTCTTTTCCTTGAAGAAATAATAAAATGCCTCTCTGAACACTGAGAACCTGGGCATAGAGGGGGTGCAAGGCTGACCATAACAACCCACACTTAAAGTCTTGCTCATGCACTAATTGTTTGAACTCTAAAGCCTCCCTCAAGTGGTTTGCAGCTGCATAACAATGGTGTTCTTTCCTCCCTCAGTGCAAACAGTTCAGTCCCACATTGCAGCACTGTGGGCTGTCCATTGCAACAGGCAGCCCCAAGGTATAATCAACATCATGGGGTGCAGACAGAAGTGACAATTTTTGCCCCATCTGGCTACAGAAAGCAGTTTTTAGCTGTGACCAAAAACAAGTGCACAGCTGCAGACAGCTTCAAAAATGGCCAATCGGGTGAAAATCTGACCCTTCATTGCATGAGGTATCAGATGAAGACATTCCAAAATATAGCATCTTTTGTAACTTGTGTTTGCACTGCCTCCCAGCCTGTCACTGTTTTCAGAATGGGAGTGGGGAAAGCAAGCAGAGGGAGTTCAGTCTGGGTTTTTTTCATTCCCCTGACACCCCCTGGGGCTGGGGTGGGTGTATTTGAGCCGCACCAAGGTGGGGGAGGGCTCCAGTTCAGCCACTCCACCCTTCAGCACAAGCTGGGGAGCCCCAAGAATAAGCTACCTTCACTGCCTTTCCCTCCCTCCCATTCTGGAAACAGCAAGTACTGGCAGAGAGCCATAGCTGTTGCTATGGGAAGCTGGCTGCAGGCTCCCAGCCCACAGCTAGATACCCCTCTTCCTGAAACCAACAGTGAACTTCTGTTGAGTCTGGGGTGACAAAACACTTTGCAAAAAACACTATGAGTTACAGATGGGAGCTGCACTTCTGTCTGCAGTTGTCTCAGCAATGTCACTTGGATGAAAGATGCCATCATATTTCTGTCACCCTGACAGCAAGCAGAATTACAGTACTATGCCTCCTGTCACACCATTCTCCCTGCTAGGAGATAGATGCAAATACCAATCAGAATTTGGTCAAATAAGAATTTCTTATCTTTTCACCAACAGAGAAGCAAAATGTACAAATGTGAGAGGAAAAATATGCTAAGATTCAGGTAACCTAAAAAATGCTGTCTAGCAATAAACACCTACTACTTATGTATGAGCATTACAATTTATTCTTTTTCCTTTTTAATAGATGGAAGTATCACCTATAGTAATGTAGATTCAGTTGAAAGTAGCAAACTACTTCATATACGCACAAAGCTTTTATGGCAACCAGTGTACTTGAATTTCTTCCAAGTCTTCAGTGAAACGTATAATTGGATAACTGTAGGTTATAGCTTTAAATGGTCTTCAGGAACTCCCATTCTATTTAAAAAAGGGAATGATTCTCCAAAATTCAGTTTCAAGTAAGAGTATTTTTTTAAAAGAAAACAAAGAAATCTTTTAACAATAAAGAATGGATTTTATAATTAATCAGGTGTTTTTATCTAGATTTTAAAAACCTTTATCTTAACATCATCATGTGTATCTACTAACTGTCAGGTGTAATAAGATCTTTAGAGAAGAACTGTCTTTGTGACCTGTATAGCAGGAGCACATTATTGGCATTTATAGTGCATGAATTGCTGCCACTCTTTTCTATTTCCAAACTTTTCCATTATCTACTGAATATCTCATGTACCAATACCTACTTTGTCACAAATTATACTATTCCTCTCTGAACTAAATAGCATGCCACTCTTGCACAGTCTGTTCCTATGTTGTGCTCAGACTTTCCACTGATACTAGGGGAGTTCTGCATGGGAAATAAAAAAAAATACACGCTGGAGATCCATAATGTGGATAACCATCTAGTCTAGTCTGGAATGAGTATTTTGACTGTAGCATTTTGTTTACGTTTTGGAGGGGAGATTTATGCGTCTTTTAGTATAACTATAATTAACCCTAATGGGAAGTTTGTATAAACAGCAATAAGACATTCTATTATTCACAATTTTACTCTTTTGCTCTTATCTATAGCTCAAAAATCAAACTATCAGGGAAACTAGAGGCCCCACAAAACACCATGAAATGGACCAGTCTGAACTGGTGTAAACTGGCATAGCTTCATTAATTTCTATTGAGCTACTAGCTGAGGCTCTGACCCCCCTAGTTTTATTATTTTGTATTGCTGTCCTTCATTGAAACCAACACCATGCAGCTCTCTGAATTCCATATGGAAACAGAAATAACATAGCACTCCACAGATCAAAGGGAGATACTGATTTCTAATTTAAAAAATTAGTAGATGGACATTAAAAAGATCTCAAATTAGAGTTTCACTGACAATGGTAAAATAAATTGGTTATTTCCTGCTCAAAAACATATGTGCTTTGCCAAAATATTCTCTTTACAGTTGTTAAAGTGCCAAAGACTGTGCAAGAGAAAAGGAATAGTCTGGTTACTCACTTGGTAGACTTTTAGTAAGTCTTACAGTTGTGGAAATGAATTATTTTCAACATGCTTTGAAATAAAACAAGAAATAAAAATTAATATCAAGCTGAACATAGCCAACCCTTCTCTGCATCTTAAAATCCAATGGTCACAAAACAGAGTTTGTGGAGTAACTTTAATTGTTAGTCTCCTTGACTCTGCCATGTACTGGGGCAGGCAGACCTGGAAAGGCTTAAGAAAAACATACATGGTTGTTAAATGCTATTCTATTGCAAATGATTTGATTGAAATAGAATTGAAATAGTGCCTTTTAGTTCATGAAGACATCTTTCAAAATCCTCAGTTCAGTCACGAATGAAAAAGTATTTAAAGGTCTTAACCACTAGTGTTGTATCACCACACAAACTAACAGTCCCTTAAGTTTCAGCCCAGCTGGCGGTCTGTTCAAAACTGGTTCACAAGGAAAGGTTATTATAGGTCATGTCAGTAAAGCACTGGAAAAACTAGGGGAAAAAACAAAGACAAAACTATCCTTCTGGGCCCAGTCTGTCCTTCCATGTTTCACCAGTGGTATTTTAACACATGGAATATTGTCATCACCACATTCTGTCTCCTTCGATGTTTGTACAGTTCAGAAACAGAACATCAACATACATTTTAAAAGTTTTGTTTCCTGAGATATTACCTAAAAGAATTTTAAGGCAGGGTTATTTTTATGTCTCAGTTACAAACTGGACAAATAACAATACCCAAGAAATGTGGTTATAATCAAGACAATTAGCTGTGATTTAACTAGCAGTGATGAACACCAAATGAAAATGAACATATGAGTCTATACTTTCTAACATATTTTCTGAGTTTAGGTATCTACCCAGAGAACCTTTGAGCTAGATTTTTACAGATGAGGACTCACAGCTTCCATAGACATCACTGGAGATCTGAGTGCTCAGCACCTCAAACTATTAGGCTGACCATGCTTCAAGCTGAGCACCCAAAAATCTAAGGCAGCTTTTTCACATTTGTAATAATTGCATATCTTCAAGTCTAATCTTTGAAACAAAGGCTTCAAAACCTTGTACTACTGCTGTGATGGAGCAAATGATTTTTTACTCTTCATCCCAACAACTGCAAAGTCTTAATTAGGAGATCTCTTCCAGGAAACAGATGACCACATGAATCCAAACGGTGCCCAATGAATTATAGTGTGAACTGTTTCTTAGTCTAGGCTTTCTACCTACCTTGCTAAGACAGAATTAAATTTGATTGCTTCCATGTGAGAACTGCACCATCTGCTTTCCTTGGCTAGGGACAGAAGTTCCACATAAACCGGTTTAAGTAATCAGAAACTGATTAAACCTGTAACAGAACAGAAGTTCAGGGCACACAAACCAGTTTCAAAATGGCTGAAACTGGTTTAAGATAAACCTAACTGAATGTAGTAAAAGACTTAACTGATTTGGGTCAAACCAGTTATGAAACTTCTGTCCCAGACCCCTTCAGGTTCAAGTTAAATCAAAGTCTCCCAGCATCCCAACATGCTTTGCAGCCCTGGGCTGGGCTGTGCAGTCTGCTAAAGCAGAGAACAGTTGGGAGGGTGGGAGGCAAGGACTCCCACCCTCCCCTCCTTCCCCCAGCAAACCCTGGCTGGGATCTGGAGCCAGGCAGGGGGTTAAACCTCCCCTTCCCCCAAGTACAGAGCTGCCCTGCCCTACCCTGCCCTGATAAACTTACTGCTGGCTGCAACTGTGGACTACAAATCCCAGAGGCACAGTGCTTCTGGTCCACTGCTAGGTCCACTGCCGAGCATGCTGGGGGCCCCCTGCACTCCCATGGGATGCTCCATCTGCACCAGCATCTCAGCGTTCATGAGCTGCCTGGTACCTTGAGGTATACAGAAAAAACATTTAAAGCTGTGTCTATGTCCGAATCATCAAATCTCTCTGAATCGATTTGGATGGTTCTGATTTGATTCGGAGAGATTAAAGGGTCTTCTGATTTGATTCAGATTTAGAGATTCAACCACTGAATTGGGACAAATCTCTGCTGAATCAAATCAGCAACCGAAGCTTCACACAGCCCTATTGTGCAGTTAACTGACTGTGCTGTAAAGCATCACCATCCACACATGCAGATGCTTACTGTACAGTAAATTAGTCAACTGTGTGGTTAATTTGCTACCTGCAAATACAGGTAGTAAATGAACTATGCCGTAGTTACTGCACAGTAGCCGACACGTAGATGGCTGAACAGGAGGAAATTTGCTCCCAGTCAGCCCAGGCAGCAGGGGGCAAGAGAACTGTCTCCTCCCCCAGGAGCAGGTTCTGAGTACAGAGCCTGGCTGGGGCAATTTCCCCTTGCCCCAGCACCAAGCAGCTCCCAGTCCCAGCTCTGAGATCAGAGCAGGGGTTAGGACATTGCTCCCTGCCCCTAGGAGCTGCCTGCTGCCAGGGTGGGCTCTGAGCACAGATCCCTGGCTGGGACAATTTCCCCCTGTCCTGGCAGCAGGCAGCTCCTGGCTTTGACTCCACAACTGGGGCAGGGGCTGGGACATTGCTCCCCGCCCACCAGAAGCTGTCTGCTGTAATTAATACATTACACAGAATAATTTTCCCACAGGAGAAATGCATACCATGGAACTCTTCAGGTCATACTACAAAGAACCAAATACGTCTCTTTGCATTTCAAAAAGTTGTGTAGCTTATTAATTTTGTAATGCTAAAATGAAGATCAAAAGGCTCAAGGAGATCAAAAGATGCTCACAGTTCATAATCAAAAGACCCAAAACAAAAAGGACAGAATCTTATTTCACTTTTATGTACTCAAATAATAGTATTCCATCTCTGTAACTGGTATTTTTGGTACTCTGACTTCCTAGGCCCAGTGGTCTAACCACCCATATTGCAGGTTTGGTATTACCCAGTCCCCTCTTCAGCTCTCCTTTTGAAGCTGGGCCACTGCATTTTGTATTAAATATCTATTGGCTAAACAGAGACCAGCACAAGGGGGGGGAGTTTCTTCCCATTGGGAGCTAGGGTCCAGGCTAGAACCCAGGACTTGCTCCTTTCCACAGCAGCAGCCATCTCATGAAGGCACACTGCCCTCTAGTTTTTGCTTTTTCTCCTGAAAAAGATAAAATGTGTGTGCCCGTATATACATACTTATGTATTTCGCATATTTTAATACAGTAAAAGCTGTGTTAACTGGTATGAGCGGGGTAAGTGGGGTGTCGGGTATCTAAAAATTCTGATTATCTAAGGTAGAGGTTTTCAACCTTTTTTGAAAACCCCTGCAGATTTGCAGGGGGGGGTGGGGGTGTCATCCGTACATGGAGTGGCAACAGTGAAGGGTGGTGGATGGCAGCCACATGCAAACTTCCACCCCCAGCCCCCCCGCATCCAGCTGTCCGGCTGGTAATTCCAGTTAATAGAGTATTCCAGAGAGTAGAATGCCAGTTAACACAACTTTTACTGTATGTATATAAAAAGAGATTGTTAAGAATTATATATACACATATATATGCACGCACACACATATATATATGAATTATATGCGTGTATTTTTTCATATATATAATATACATATACAATTCTTAATCTATTTCTATATATGTATTAATACTCGTATACATATAAATATGCATTCTTATGTATATTAATACTTGCAAATCAACCAACTGAGTAGACAGAGAAACATTAGAAATTATTCATGTTATCTGGATAGATGGAGTAGAATCATAGAAAACCACAAGAGTTTTTCAGAAAAATAATAATCTGTTTCAAAGCAAATACCTGCAAAAGTTTCTCAGAGTCATTTGTAAAGCATCCCACATTAGGTATTCTACATAAAACAAACAAACCTAATTATGGAACCCTGCAAGAAAATGATGGAAATATTTAGGACATCATTTAAAAATGTTACCAATCTTGGCTGCTTACAGACATTAAAAAAAAAAGCAGAAGAATGCTTTAAACTCAGCATGCTCTCATGCCAACCCCAGTGCATATCAAAAAGAAGCACTGCATTAGTTGGACTTGGCTCACCCAACATCTGTATAGATTGGGCGCTTTTGTATAATAAATGACTGAATCTACATTGTCTCAACATAGACACCACCTATAAAACAAATATGAGAATGAACTAGAGAAACAGTTTATAGGACAAGAGATAGAATCCAACAAGCATGCCCCACAAAAACCTGAATAGACCGGCAGAGGGCCAAAATTAATGATGGAAATGCCATGAGGCCTAATAGAGGATGAGCAACCCTCTATGTTGATTTTCCAGAACATTTGGTACCTTTGAGCAATATTATCAGCCTTTAACTATTGAAAATAATGTTTCCTTGACATACCAGAGGACCTGAGAGAGATGGACAGAACTCTGAATATCTGTGCTCTTTGAGACACCTTGGTGCTGTGATTGCTCCTCGTACTCGAGTCAAATATTTTTTACTTCATTAATCCCCTTGCTCAAGGTTTGTGAGGCTACCATTGGAAACAGTGATGCAGGGAAAGCTACAGTACCATCACTATACAGCCAACACTCAGCTTAGTGCTACAGATAAATATATTCTTTGGTGGTGAAGTTCTTTAGCTTTCCCAGTTATCCAGCCAAGATTTTGGCTTGGGTAAAGGAGAACTTTCTGAAGTTCAGTCCAGAGAAGACATTTGCTACTAATGAAAGCAGATAGGGTAAATGATTGAATTAATATTTCCCCCAGTAGGCCTGCTTTTTTAAGTGAGGTGTAAAACTGGGTGTCCTATTGGATCTGTAGCTACTGCTGAAAAAACTGCTCACCACAGTTAGCCATAATCAATTTCATACAAGATTGCTGCAATGTGCTTTACTTGGAATATGAAAATACTGTTAAATTATGCTTCATGTAGAATACTGGATTGCCTGCTTAATACTTGCATCCTGGGTGTACATGGGTTTGTACTCCCCTCTCCAACTGAGGAAATTATTGGCAGGGCAGCATGCTGTGGAGGGACACAGCAGCCCAGCGGTTGATGCCATCCCCTATAGTCAGGCCCAGTCAATCAACTACTTAACTACAGGCAGTCTTCGACTTACGTTTCGAGTTACAACGTTTCAAACTTACAGCATCTACAAATTGACACCCTGTTTCAACTTTCTGATGTTAGTTTGAACTTTACAATGTTAAATCTGATGCAATACCACACCAGTGAACAAGTTCGCTGTGTCACCCATATCCCTGGAGAACATCTGTCCAAACTTGCTTAGACACTTCCTTTAAGAAAGCAGCCAAGACTCCAGAAAAACCTGCAGCCAAGACTCCTGATAAGGCTGCAGCCAAGAGCCCTTCAAAAAGCCCAACCAAGAGCCCTTCAAAAAGTCCAGCAAAGTCACCTCAAATAAATCCTTCCAAATCAATATGATTGCTATGTATAATATAAATGTATTAATGTAGCTATATTATTCATCCATAATTGATTGAGTACAAAATTCTGGGTTATTTTTGGTGAAAATAAAGTATCAGACCTTGATTCAGGAACCAATCCCCATTTATAACATTGTTTCCTATGGGAAAAACAGTTCCAAGTTACAACGTTTTGACTTAAGAGGCAGTTTTCAGGAACCAATTATGTCATAAGTCCGGGGACTGCCTGTGTATACAAATTTATTATTACAACAAAACCATTAAAGCATAAGGATGTAGAGTGTATACGTACAAATTTACAAAACAATAAACCTTATACCATATATATATGCGCCCAATTATACAAATGAACAATAGAACAACCCAGAACAAAATATATTAATCAGGCAACCCTATATCTCTACTAAAATACAAACTATTACTTCAACTTATTCACATAAACTATAAGGCACAGTCTACAAATATAACAAGCAATCCTTAGACTACCTGGGTGGCCTCCAGGGCAGGGGCCCCACTCCCAAGGTACCACTACAGGAAAGGAGGTGGGGGGAAAGAAAAGGAGAGGGAGAGTCCAAAGACTCCTAGGCCCCTGCTATCACCCAGGAGCAGCCCATGTGGTGCCCCTTCACAACCCTGGGGGTCCCTCCCCTGTGGGGACCCTCTCTCCAGGGTTACTTACTACTTCACAGTCCTGGAGGGTTGCCACCCATTCTCTGAACCGAGCTCCGTTCTCCACAGGACTTTTCTGCTGCCTGACTCTCCTGCCACTGGCCCAGCTTAGGGCCACATGTACCGCTGTGTGTAGCAGGTGCTTCACCTTGTCCTAGGGATTGGAGACCCAGGCAACCTTGTGCAGCACCGGTATCAGTCTGCTCCTGGACCCTCTGTGCAGCATCATCTGCAGTGAGCTGCCGCCCTGTGCCAGCAGCTGTAGACCCAAGCTACCTCAAGCGGCTCCCAGGGTCCCTCTGTGCAGCGCCTCCTGCACTGAGCTCCCGGCCTTGTGCAGAGGTTGGGGACCTGAGCCACCCAAGCTTCTCCAAAGATCCTGCTCCATGCACTGGCCTGTGCACCGTGTCTCTGGCCACATGCCAAAGGTTGCAGACCCCAAGCCACCTCACATAGCTCCCACGGTCTGGACACCATGTGCCGTGCTGTGCACCAAAAACCTAACTGCTGGGGCCATCCGCAGCTCCCCACTGATGGAAGTCTTCAGGGGCTCTTCTGGATTACTGCTTCACCCTGCTGGGCAGCTCTCCTCAGCTCTTCGAAGCCCCGCTCTTCTCTCTTCTCTGTCTCCGACACATCTCCCTCATGCTGGGCACGCAGCTCCTTTTATACACTCCAGGGCTCCTCCCCTGAAGCCTTCTGGACCTGACAGTGTGGTAGTCTTCAATCAGGTCCGGGAGAGCTCTCCTCCCCTCCGCCCCCACTCAGGAAATGGGCGTGACTTCATTTCTCTTGCTGCCTCCTGATTGGTGGATGGGCTATACCAATCAAAACAGCAGAATTTCAAGCCTGGGACTCAGCCCAAGCTCCGAAAGGCAAGCCTGCTACATACTGTTCTATGCACAGACCACGCAGTAAGCCCTGTCATCTGTCCTTCTTTGTTTCAGGATATAAATTAAGAAAGGCGTGCATTCACCACCTCTTGACAGTGCTTGAGTGATACACTGAAGCACAACACTCTTATTGGTCACACACTCCAATGCACTCTAAGGCAGTTACATTACAACTGTGTGAGAGTTTAGCATGTCTGAAACAGACATACTGTGCTTCACTGCAGTGCTTCCTGGCACAAATGTAAAGGAATTGAGCTATGCCCACAAGCAAGCTTTTCTTATCTTTGTTTGTACAGCACCCAGCACAACAGGTTATTGAACCTGACTGGAGATTTGGGATTCTACCTTGATAAGAACAGTTAACAATAATAGCATTTGACCCCCTGGGTGCCTCAAAGGCAACCTGCAGTGTCTTCTAATGTTGTGGCTGTAATGCCTACAAAACTGGTAAGGTAGGGTGCTGGTGCACTAATACACCTGCCTGCCATGCTGACCAATTTCGCATCATTATTTCCTTGCATTCTCATCTGTCTGTATTTATCAGTTTTCTCTTTAAATAGTCAGGTCTTTAGAGTAAGGAACATCTTTTTGTTCCATAGTTGTATAGTGTCTAACATAAAGGGGTCCTGCTCCATAACCTGAGCTTCAAGAAAATAGGATGGTACAGATAATAATGATGATGAAGAGATCTCGGATTTAAAAAGGGGACAAAACTAGCAGGGCATTTTCAGTGAAGGGGCCTGGTCTCATTCCTGCCACTGGCTCCTCTCCAGGCTTACTTTGCTAACCTCAGACATGCTGCAATACCTATCTATTTACAAAGGCTTTTCCTTTGGGTTTCTGGCAACACACATTTTTCTTTTGAAGAAGATATCTGAAATGTTTATATGATTTCAGTATGATTTAGGTTTTGGAAGACGATGGACCAAGGGAGGAGGCCAGTAGTTATGATGAAGGTTTGCTGACTTCCTAATCTTCTGACCAACTTCAACTCTAGTGAATCTGTGAGGCCATATAAATCATTATTATAATTTGAAGGTAAACTACTTTAAGAATTAGCTATTACCTGTCTTAATCTGTCACAATGCTGTTATCACTGTATATGAAAGAAAAGCTTCATTTTCTAGTATAAGGCTTCCCTCAATAACCACTCTTGCAAGATATATGTAGTGATTATAAATTAATACAGCAGTGCTCAACCCCTGGCCCACAGGCCAGATCCAGAGGCACTGCTTCCCGACTGCCAAATTTCCAGACCCATGGGCAGCCTTGGGCCCTGCACACTGGATCAGGTGCCCAATTCCATTGTGTAGGACCAGGTGGGATCAGTCCTGAGCCCCACGGCCCAATCCTAGTGCAAGAGGCAGAGATGAGGTGGTGTTGGACCTCAAGGCCTGATCATGGTATGCAAGGCTAAAAGTTGAGCACCACTGCATTAATATATTAAAAGGCTGATGAATTGTCCGTGTCATGTTATTTCTTTTAAATTATATCAAAATTCAGAAACTCCATGTGAAAATAAGCCAATGTATAGCTCAGCATGAGTACTATGTGCACATAAAAATGCTACTGAACAGCCAGATATCTTGACTAGTTTAGATTACATTTATGGTATTGAATAGAAATTAGGCACAGATTTATAGCTTAAAACACTCTTCAGAAATAAATTCTGTTGAACAGCTTTGCAGAAGCTTGGTGAAATCTGCTTGCTGTGAGCAGATTCCTAATTTTATCCAGGGCAGTGTGGACATGTAAAATGTCTGGCTCTAGTGAAAATATTATTGCTAATTAATTTAGAAATAAAAATTTGAAAGACTGGCTACAAAGTAACATGACTGAATTAACTTTCAAATCTCTACAGTAAAAATATTAGGGGCACATTTGCTTAATTGAATCTTCAAGAAGTATAGACATTTCATGTACAAAGTATATTATCACTGACTATGCATATATAATCAGTAAACTATGCAGTTACATTACTTGCATGTGCAACGTGGATTTTGCCTGAACTAATATTTGACTGATGCCCCGATTTGAAAATTTAGCTGTATCATTCTTACTTATAAATTTGAAAGATGGACGGAGTAAGACCAAATTCATCTGAGAGGGCATCTCAAAGGAGATCCTGAAGGGGTCTGTCCCGGGACCAGCTATATTTAATATTTTAGTAATGATTTGGATGGTGGAATAGCAAGTATACTTATAAAATCTGTGGATGAAACTAAATTGGAGAGAATTCCAAACACTCAGAATTCAAAATGATCTCAAGAATTGGAGAGACAATCTGAAATAAACAAAATCAAACCCAATAATGACAAGCAATTTGCTACATTTAGTAAAGAGAAATTAAAATGTACGAGTACAAAATGGCAGACATTTAGCTAAACATCAGTATGACAGAAATACAAAATCGGGCAGTTATAGCAGATCACAGACTAAACATGAGTAATGATATTGCAAAAAATTAAATCTCATTTTAGCATTTAATCAATGCTAAGATTGTGTAAAACATCAAGTGTAATTATTCTGCTCCATTCGGTGCTGGTGAGGCCTCAGATGGAAAAACATGTCCATTCTTGGTCACTAGACTTTAAGAAAAATAGAGATCCATTGGATATAGTTTAGAAAAGAGTAACAAAAATAAAAAATAAATTTGATAAGCATGGGCTATGAGAAAAGGCTGAAGGAATTTAGTTTGTTTACTCTAGAAAAGAGAAGGCTGAGGGGAAACACAGTAACAGACTTCCAGTAGTTTTTGTGGATTAGCTCCTTTTATACTTTACCTTAGAAAAAGGACTGAAATATGAAGGAGGTGCAATAGGCAGCATTGGAATATGGCTTTCCAATAAGAGTTAAGCAACACATCTAACATAGTAGCAACACAGTAGCTAGTAGCTACTACAAAACTATCCACAATGAGATCTTTTCAACTGTTTTTACATGGCAGACAAAGTAGGTGAGCTTCCCTGTAATAAAGAAAACTAAAGAATATCTGGACATGGCAGTGATAACAGAGTTCACGCACAGTTTCACAGAAATCAGAACAACTTTGTGTTAAAAGTTTTTATTAACCACTGCATTTAAAATATATAAACCTGAAAGTAATACATAGAACACTACTATGTAACACATTCCCAAGAAGTTCAATTAAATGAGTATTTTTTCTTTAGAAGTCAAACTAGCAGTGTGTAACGTAGTTTCTTATGAGGAAAATTGTTTCACAGTAATAACTCTTACATGCAATGATTAGTCACTGTATCCAAAAAATCAGAAATTATCATATATTACTGTAAAACCTGCAAGGTGGAATTTACTAATGTTTTATAAACATGACTCAGTAGATAATTACTCTTCTGCTGCATCTTCAACCTTCAAACCATCTGCACAAAAGAAGAAATTATACACAAATTACTAAAAGATTAATAATATTCACAAACATAAATGAAAGCGGTAACCATTGATCGTAACCAATCCCAGACATGTTTAGACTAATGTAATGTATATTATTTTTGTGGACCAATGTCAATTACACTGACATCCTGAGTGGACAGATAAGCAGCTATCTAGACACAGATGCCTGTAGTCAGCAGTGTTACAGACTAACTAACATGAGAGAAAGAGAGCTGGTAAATGTCCCTTTGCATACAGCAAACAGTGACCCTGGAATAGCTTTAACTCATGTAATTTACACCAGTGTAATTTTATCCCTAATTTTTCAGAGACTAACTTCCTGGGATTCAGTATCTTACACTGATGCAGGGCTGTCAATATGGATATGTTGATATTGGTGAGATAACCGTACTTTAAGAAGGCCCTTTTAAGGGTGCAGAAGCACGCTCCCGCAATATGACAGAAGAATGGGGAGTGAAACAGGAGGCCAGCCTACCTAGACAGCACTCTCTTCAATGGGTTGAAACTCAAAATAAATCCTATAGAAAGTGGAAATTCAGTCATAGTACTAGGGAAGAGTATAAGTGCATCATATGGGCGTGCAGGGGGGAAACTGGGAAACTCGTGTCTCCAAGACACAATTGGAGATGCAGCTGGCTATGACTTTTTTTAAAAATAAAAAAGGGATTCTATAACTATATCAAAAGTAAAAGGACAACCAATTAAATAATAGGTCCCTTGCAGAATGCAGAAGAAATATAATTATGAAAGCAGAGAAGGCTAAACTATTTACTGCCTTTTTTAGTTCATGAACAGGTATAACTATCAGATGATGTGTGCAATTGGCAGAAAAGCTAGGGAAGGAAACAAACACCTTAGAGAAATGGTAGAACAGGTTAGGGATTACTTAGAGAAGCTAGATGCTTTCAAGTCAGCAGAGCTGGATGGAATGCACACTAGGGTACTGAGGCTGAGGTAATTTCAGTGCCATTAGCCATCCTCTTTGAAAACTCATGGAGGTCAGGTGATGTCTCAGATGATTGGGAAAGGGCAAATATAATACCCATCTTAAAGAAAGGGAAGACTGAGAATCAGGGAATTACAGACTAGTCAGCCTGACCTTAGTCCCTGGAAAGATCATGGAGCAGGTCCTCAAGGAATCAATTGTGAAGCACCTAGAAGAGAGCAGGGTGATCAAGAACAGCCAGCATGGATTCACCAAGAGCAAGTCACACTTGACCAACCTGATTTCCTTTCTATGATAAGGTGACAGGCTCCATGGATGTCCGAAGCAGCAGATGTGATGTACTTTGACTTTATAGCTAGCCTTTTGACACAGTTTCCTATAATGTTCTCATTAGCAAGCTAAGGGAAAACAGATTAGAAGAAAGTACCGTAAAGTGGATACAAAACTGGCTGGATCATTATACTCAATTAATAAATTTTCAATAACTCAATGTATAGTTTGGAGAACGTATTAAGTGGGTTTCCCCTGGGGTTTGTCCTGTTCAACTTCTTCATTTATGATTTGAACAACAGGATCAAGTGCAGACTTAGCAAATTTGCAGATGACATCAAGTTGGGTGGAGTTGCAGACGCACTAAAAGGGCAGGACTAGGATCCAGAATGATGTAGATAGAGACAGGAGAACTGATCTGCAATCAACCAGATCAGATAAAGCAAGGACAGATGCAGTCCTGCACCTAGGACAGAATAATTGCGTGCATAAATACAGACTGGGGAACAACTAGTTGGGCATTACTACTGAGAGGGCCCTGGGGGTTACAGTGGACCATAAGCTGAATAAGAACCAACAGTGTACTCTTGTTGAGAAAAACACCAGCATTATATGGTATTAACAGAAGTTTAACTTGCATAACAAGGAAAATGATCCTTCCACTCTATTTGGCACTGGTGAGGCCTCACCTGGAGTGCTGTGTCCAGTTTTAAGCTCCAAACTTTGGAAAGGATGTGGAGAAATTGGAAAGAATCCAGCAGACAGTGATAAAAATGGTTAGAGGTATGGGAAATATGACTTGTGAGGAAAAACTGAAAGAACTAAGGTTATTTAGCCTGGAGAGAAAAAGATTAAGGAGGGATTTGATAACAGCCTTCAAATACCTGAATGGTAATTATAAAGAGGATGAAGATGGGCTTTCATCTGTGGCCATATGGGACAGGATTAGGAGCAACAGCCTCAAGATACAGGAGAGGAAATTTAGATTGAAAATGAGTTGGAACTTTCTGATTCTGAGGGCGGGCAAACATTGGAACAGGCTGTGGAAAAGTTGTGGCATTTCGTTCCTTGGAAGTTTTCAAGAGCAGGCTGGGCAGTCTCTTGGTTGGGATGGTTTAGGCAGGGATGATCCTGCCTTAAGCAGGAGGCTTGTCTAGATGACTCCATGAGGTCCTTTTCAGTCCTACTTTCCTATGTCAACTGACACTGATGTTAAGAATCATTACATCAATGTAAATGTGTCATTTGTCCCACAATCTTTAATATTCACACCCTGATATGTACATAAGTTTGACTTCTATTTGTTTTAACAGGCAGCATATGTGCATCCAGAGGCACAATTGACCCTAGCTACATGTCCTTACCAACTCTCAAGACATAACTGCATGACTCCTCTCTAGTTGTAATCATAATGATTGTGTGATTATTTTATAATGCTAATCATACTTCTTTTAAAGGTATGTTTTATTTTGTTTCTATATGTAATTTTGTATCACAAATCACAATGTTATACAGTCTACAAAATTAAAATAGCACTTTTGGCAACAAACAAGTACCTTTATACTTCTATCTTACCTGAAAATCTAACATTAACCTCTACTTAATTTAAACCATCCCAGAATAAGTCTGAGTTCATGAACTAGGAAAAGGCTTAAATTTCACTAAATAAGAGTTGGGCTACAGAACTGTACTGACAGCTTCTTTCCAGGTGAAAAGTTCTCTCTCAAAACAAGCAGACAGAAAGAGAATAATTAACAGCAAGAATTTAAGCAAGATAACTGGGCATATATTTTAACCCATATTATTAAAAGCCTTTTTGTGCAAAAAAAAAAAAAAGTTCACTCAAAAGGGCAGCCACTGTTGCTTAAAGGACAGTGCCCTGCATGGAACTCAGGACTCCTGGAGTGCATCTACATGTGCACTTTAACGCACAGTAGCCCATTTTACTGCACATTAAAGCATCACGTAAAAAACCTGTGCTATTATGCTGATGCACACTAAAACAGGCTACTCCGCATTAAGTGTCACTTAAAAACTGCTCATTTGTTACTGCGCATCAAGGTAGCCTAATGTGCATTTGTTTAGTACCTCACATTGGAGGTACTACATTTAATGTGCATTAGGAAAAGTGCCTTAGTGCATGTGTAGATGTATCCTTGGTTTCTAGTTCCTGCTTGACTACTAGCCTTCTTGGCGTCTGTGAGCAAGTGAATTCACCTTCCAGTTTTCCCAACTAAAGCAGGGATAAGCATATGGACCGCCTTTGTAAAGTGTTTTGAGAACTGGTGGTAAGAAGTGGTATAAAAGTAAACTCTGTATTATTACTGAATTATTTATTATTACTAAAAGCACAAGTTGTATGAAGAAGATTAATGATATGAAGAGAAATATACCTAAAGACTGGTCTATAATATGGTTGTACATTATGTGCTTTCTATTTAACACAATTATAAAGATACAGTTAAGAAGTCAGCTGTCTCAGAAGGATGTCTCTAGCAGCCATTCTAAGGAGTGCTTCCCATCAGTTTCAAGTTAACTCCATAAGGCATGAAAATAGGGAAGTATCTGGCAGGGGATTATTTTTCACTTAGTACCAAAATTGTAAATTTTGTTTGGATTCTTCCATTCTGCCTAGGCTGAACATGTGTTTTTATGCAAAAAAAAGATATGGCAAGATACCACATTTCTTGATGGTTAATAACTTCTTTTTACTTTTTTTAACCATAGGAAACAACAAGGTGAAAGGGCCAAATTCTGTTCTTGGTTGATCGGAGCTCTAAGAAATCGGTGTGCATCTTGAGGCAGAATTTAGCCAACTGTTTGGGAAAAACGCCTGTGTGAAATGACATGCTGCTTTATTCTCGTTTTCTTCTTCCCTCCCCCGATATTGAAATGCCTTACATTTTCTTAAGACAAGTTTAAGATTTTCCACACATGCCTGCATAATAATACATGGTCAAAGTTTTAACTCTTAAGGTATAAAACAGATAATGATGTAGCTGATTGTTTCCCAGTACAGAGCGTTTCTGCACTGACTACTACAATGGAAATTATTGTCAAGGTCTGGATGTTTGCTGCCTAAATTTTTCCCTATGTTAAGAAAGCTGATACAAAACTACTAACGTATCTAGCAAATGAATTTTACAAAATAGGAGGAGGTGTCATGGCAAATATTCAAGAATAAGTCAAAAGCAGACACAAGCTTTTGAGTTTCTCATTCTAGTTGTTTTTGGAGGGATACCATATAATATCCACCTCAACTGGTAAAAAATGACAATGCTCAAGACCTTTCTTCTATTCTCTGAAGTAATACATTTCCTCAAATTATTTAAAGAAAAGCAGATGTGATACAGAAGCTCAGCAAAGGCAATCTTTTAGAACTTGTGTAAGACTTTCCTTTCCTAAATAAGATATGGCACAATGGACTTTCTTCCCTCCTGAGCTTGGAATAGCCCAAATGTCGTTCTTACAAGTGCTACACTATTTCTAGTAAAAACAATAGAAGCTTTAGTAAAAATTCTCCACAGTACAAGTAATAATTCCTTTGTTATTGCATAGCATATTCCTCATATTCACTTCACTATTTCTCTTGAGAAGAAAAAACAAAAAGGAGATCTTGCAGGGTTGCTTTTTCACACTCCCTGTAAGAAAGTACGAAAGTACAAAAGTACAAAAAGACTGGGTATGGCGAGAAGGGCCATATTTGAACAGGCTTAGTTACTGACAGTCAGAATTCTTTATGTCCTGCTTCCAGGTATGTGAAGTCACATTAGCATAAACTTACAGTATCTGTCCTACAGGATGAAAAAAAGAACAACATACTGTCACGGGGTGGGGCCTGAGAGCGGCCAAGAACCCAATAGCGCCCCTCCTGCCGTGCCAATTAGGCAATTCAGCACCCTCTTACCCTCGCCCGCCACGTCTTTGATGTCAAATGGTTCAATTAGGGAGGCTGCCACCTATCACCTAGGCACTGTGCTGATACTATCTCCGTTCCCAGTGGGTGCCCCAAAACACCGCAGCCTTATGGGCAATGCATGCCTCCTACCTCCCCTTCAGCACGCCCCAAGCCTTGCAGCTGTTCCTGGATGTTCTTGGGTCTTTGCCCTTCGGCGCCCCTCCTGGCGCCCCTGTGCTCGTCACGCACTGGCAACTTACTCTGGTGCCTCTTTAGCGTCTCCACCCGTGTGGAGCCCTCCAGGACCCTTTCCAGGTCCTGCACCCGGTTGGGGTTCAGGTGGCCGCAGCCATGCCTGGCCCCCTGGACCACCATCTGGGTCGCTTGCCCAACTGGGGCTTCTCCCTAATTTGCCCCACCAGGCTTCAGCACCCTACCTGGCGCCCCTGAGCTGGTTTCACCACCAGCGCCCCCTGTCTGGTACCGCACCTCTCACGCTCCCTCACCCCCTGTCTAGGCCTATGCCGTGCCTCTTGTGCTTCTTGTGCCCGGGGCTCAGGTGGCCCGTAGCCATGCCTGGCCCCCCTCGCCTCCCCTTGGGGCCTGTGCCACACCTCTCACGCTGCTTGTGCTTCTCGCACCCGGGGCTCAGGTGGCCCGTAGCCGTGCCTGGCCCCCCTGACCCTCCTCCAGGCCGTACGCCCTACTGGGCTTGTCCCCTCTGGGGCCTATGCCATGCTTCTCACGCCGCTCGCACTTCTCACGCCTGGGGCTCAGCTGGCCCGTAGCCGTGCCTGGCCCCCTGACCCTTCCTCCAGGTCATCTCCCTGAGGGGCCAACTCCGGCCTCAGGGTTGGGGTCTCTGCCCCCTCACACCACACCTCACTGGCACAAACAGCTACACCCCACTGGGCACCGGGAACCCCCAAGCTACCAGGGAGCCCCTGTGAGGCCTCCTCACATCCCTACAGCCTCACCCAGACCTCCGGTCAGGGTCAACACCCCCAACACGCACCCCATCGGCATAAACAGCTGTGCCTGCCCGGCACCACTCACTGTGCCATCTGGGCACCAGGAACTCCCAGATTATCGGGAAGCTCCTGTGAGGCCTCCTCACACCCCTACAGCCTCACCCGGTCCTCCAGCGTAACACTAACCAAACTAAACCATAAGCCTGCCAGCCATAACATAACAATAAGCCTCCTGGCTAAAGCATCTATTCCAGGCCCACCTGGCTCTCTTGCAAGGCCTTCTAATCAGGGTCCTCTCAACCCTCACCATGGTGCAGCCCCTTGAGTGGTCAGGATGCACCACTCACCTTTGCTCCGCTGGACTCTCCTGCAGAGCTCCTGCACTTCAGGCTGCCAGACAGGAACTGCTAGCTAGGCTTTGGCCTAGCTGTTTATGAGGGCCTGGCCCTGCCTCTTTTTGGTCATGTGACCAGCCTGGTTGCCCCAGCAACCCACATCTGTGCTGCTTCAGGGAGCTTCAGCAGCCCTATTCCTACTGCTAGTAGCAGGCACCCTGGTGCCCTGCTACACATACAATCAAAGAAACAATTATAAGCAGAGCTTGACAAACTAATGCCATAAGGAGATGATGAGATACTCTGTTAAATTAGAAATGAATCTACAAAAGCACTTTCCCAATTTGAAAGAGCTTACTTACAAAATAACAACTCATTTGGCAAACTAAATGGGATTTTAAGGTCCTGTATAATCAAACAGCCTCAGCTCAAACTCTGTAAAATCATAACTTGCTACTGCACAGAAACGACAAAAAGCAGTTTGCACAAATGAACAGCTTATGCAGTGTTGTGGCTTTTCAATGTCTTTTGTCATACAGGGAGGAACTTTCAGAATCAATTTGATTGTTTTTTCTTCTAACTAGATCACAATGTGATTTTATTTTTTAAATATATTATTTGTCATATTAAATAAACACACACAAGAGGTATCTCCTAGGGCTTTTATGTGAGTTATGGGAATGACTATGAGAATACAGTTTCTCTGGCAACAGAAGGAAAGTTCAGATGAAAAAATGAGGAACATGATTTTCTATTATAAACCAACAATCTATATGTGTAGCCAGCTTTATTTTCCAGTTGACAGAATTAATCACCATCAAAAGTATATTTCATAAGAGGACTAATCTCATGGCCAAATATGTCAAGGTAAGAATTTTGATAAACATTCAATTCAATTTTGTGTTATTTCTGGCATAGTGCTTTGCTTCATAGAAGTACATCCTTGCCCCACCATAGTAATCATAGTACATTAGTGCATACCTTTGGTAAGAACCTGCTTGGTATTTTCATCATAATCAAAAGCCTATTTAAAGGATTGTTAAGAGCCTCACCTCCTTTGGTTTGCAATGGTATGCTGGGAATGTCAGCCTCTGTGGATAGCTCATTGTTCACACTGATGCCATAAAATGGTTCATCCAAGAAAGAAGGTCTTTTCAAGCTTTTTGTGCTGAGTGCTCTTGACATAAAGTAACCTTCAGCACTACTCTTATCTGCAATCTCCTGTAGACTTTCTAAGTCATTAGGTTCTTCTGTTTGGACCACCAAATCCTTTGATAAATGACTATCAGCCATTGCTTTGGTGAGAGAGAAGCCTAGGGATTCATTCTCTGCACAATTGTGTTCATTTTTGTCCTCAAGTCCAGCCTTCTCCTGATCTGCTGACATCCTTACGCTATGGGTTTCACCCAATGGATTAGAAAGAGTGGACATTGAGAGAAGGGTAGCATCCTGAGTTGTGTAACATGAGAAAAAATTTTCATCAGAAAGCAGTTCCTGAGATTTTGACATGGGAACATTGCTTATTGTTCTCTGAGACTGCATACATTCTTCCAGAAGGGTCTTGAGCTGTTCTTCAGAGAGACAAGGTAGCTCTTCAGGCTGGAAAAAAAAGGAAACATTTATCTCTGTTAAAATAAAGAATAAACAATTTAGAAGACAGTAAAAAATAACTGCGATCCTTAAACTTCAAGGCCAGGGTTTTGTGGCTAGTACTGAGATTAGAAATATTTATACATAATAGTACTATACAAAATCTCTCCACAGAGAGAAAACTGAATAAGACACTGCAACTTATGAAGGATGTCTGCTGTATAGTGTGTACTGAATAAGAAAGGTGGTTCATTTTACGTAAGATCTCCCACACAATTTAAATTTGTTTCTTAATGATAAAAGCACAAGTCACAAAATGTAATATTTACTTCTAAGTTTCAGTTATTGAGAGAAAAAGAGTATCTAGCATCAACAAAAAGATGCATTGTTGTTTGGCTGATATATTTGGAGAGCTTGCATCTCAGTGGTGGCTGGCAGGCATGCTCTACCACTCTCCATATTCTGGTTTGAGCCACTGCAGGCATACGGCTGCATTTCCTGAATCAAAAGTGAGTATGTTCATTTGCTTATCATTTCAAATTGCTGCAGCTTAGACTAACCTGCAAAGACTGAATCAATTCAGCCTTGGGCTGCTTGTCTGTACTTAGCCAGATCATGAAACTGTAGGAAAATCTTGACTAGTGGGGGAGAGGAGGAGGTGGAGGATAAGGAGGGCCCCCCACCCATGTAGCAGTACGGGCTTCCCTTGCATTTAACAGTCATTGGATAAAATGAATGCAGAGCAGTGCAATGGGGAAGTTTCTTCCCTATTGGAAGCAGAGACCCACATATCTACCACTTGTGTCTCCTGGGAGGCACCTTCAAAAGGAGCGCTGGAATACAGCCTGGGTAATGCCTGACATGGTATGGTGGTTAGACTGGTTTTTTTATGGTGGTTTCTCCATGCTGGGAAGTCACAGAGATACAGGGTAAAACCTTCTCTGGGTAAGTCCCCAAACCTGTGTTCTGCATAGTCCCATACTTACCATACTTACAGATTAATAATTTACAAAACTTTCCTTATAAACATTCTTTTAGATAACTTGATTTTTGTTGGGACAGGTCTCTTGTACCTAACTTGGTCCCTCAGACCACATCAAAGGGCGAAGGGCAGGAGTGGGTCAACAACTCTACATCTGTAGAATCCAAAAAATATGCACTATACAATAGTGCAGCTCAAGGCAGCATCAGCTCTCCCATGAGCAACTGGTGCCTCCTGAGTCAGGTGGGGTACTCCCCTCCCCCAGCAGCCAGTTAGTGACCAGGGGGAGGTCCCCCTGTGGCCGATAATGCCAGTCCGGAAGTGCCAGCAGCATGCTGCTGGCATTTCCGCATTGGTGAAATTGCCCATGGGGGGACCCCACCGGTCAGTGCAATCGGCTGCTGGGGGACTGCAGGGATCACTTCTCCTGGTGCTCCCACTCCCCAGCTGGTGCTCTTAGGGGGGCAGGAACACCCCTGTGCACCTCCTAAGCATTGCCACTGAGCTCGCCTCAACTTTATCTGAGGCTGAGAGAGATTTTGGTGGACAGAGAACAAGCACAACTCTTTATGTGGCTCCTCCTCAGTGCCTTCTCTCCTTCCCTCCATTAAGTTTTATGAGGACAAGTCAGGTAAGTATCCCATCACAGTACCCTTTCATGATTTGTTTTACTGAATTTTTTAAAATAATATAAAACTTTAACATTTAAGACAGGCACAAATACTGTAAAGAATTCTATCTATAATAATTCCATGTTACTAACTGTCCTTGAGATGAATTTCCATAAATAGTTGCATATTTTGTAGCTTCTAGATAGGGCCACAGTAGACAGCTTCCTGAATAACCCTATGTCATTTCTTCATAAATTTGGGGCACACAATCAATACTTAATTCAGATCAAAATGGCTGTTTTTTCGTGTGTCTATCTAACTATGGAAGACTTAAGAGTCACTTGAGGGATATCAGAAAAAACAGAAAATAAAAACATAACTTACACTGAAACCTATAATACATTTGCAACCAAATAAATACTTAAATACCTATGGCACTGTAGTGTATCAAAATGTAATAATTGTATTTGTGTCATAAAGGTTATTTTATTGTTAATTGTAAGCAGTTACAAATCTCAATGGTCAGGATAAACTGTGTGGTCTAAAGCAGGTACTAAAAACTGTAATTCTCCTCAGGTGTCTTTACTCTAGAATACTTACAAAATTGCACTAAGTTACACTAAAGACAAAATATTTACAGAGATACTATTTTATTAACATATAAATGTGCACAATGTGTATTATTCCAAAGATGGAAATGACATACTAGACAAGGGGAAATGAGCAGTGAATTCTGATTCTTATTATGACTGGAAAAGTTCTAGTTGTTCTCATTAATTTTTAATATGAAACTGAGTACTATTTAATCATTAGGCTTTTTACTGCTAATGGTCCAAGAAATGAATTCCTAGCCTGGAGACTGGGATGCCTGCTAATGACCTTTTCAGTAGGATTCTGTTTGTGCATGCAGCTAGTGTTTTCTGACCACAAGCTGCCTTTCTGTACCTGAAGGTCTTTTGTGTTTAACTGAATTCCTCTGAGGCATGACTCTATAGGCAAAGCTTTACTGCATGTGGTAGGAATGCAGACTTGTAGTTACTCTGTGTACAGACCTACTGTGACTCTGGGGTTACAAGTACAATGCTTCAGGACTATTTTCAAAGTGATACAGTAACAGAAATAGCCTACCACTGAAAAGTCCATATATTATGTCTCAAGACCGGGAGAGGGATAATATACCAAAATTGGGAGATTCTAAATAGAGTAAAAGACAGCGATATATCATATCACTTGCAATAAACAAGAAAGCAGACTTCAATATTTTTGTAATATAGAGTATGACTAGAGAGAAGAGGGAATTAGCCTCTGCTTTCTGCTATTTGATTTGGACATGGTGACAGTAAACTGTTATGTCTATGCCTCTATTTGTTTGAAATGGTCACTTTGGTTCATTAAAGTTCCCATGGATGTATTGAACTGCAGTGAATGTCAAATGTATGGTTGTAATCTTCTCTGAAATAACCTTTTCCCCTCCTACTGAAAGAAATCCCTTACAAGACTGCAATAATGTATTTAAAAACACTCTGGCTTTTGGTATATCAGAACTGGTAACTTTTGGAAGTTTTAGATTAGTGATCCCTAAAGTCCATAGCTCTATTATGTTAGTGATAAAGAAATCCTTGTCCTATACTCTGTATTACAATCTCATGCCTATATGTACTATCATTTAAAAGGCAATACTACCATGCATCACTTTCCTTCATCAATAATTCCATGTATTTTGTCAGTCAACACCACTCTTTCAAAATATTTAATACCTTCACATGAAAATCAAATGGAGACAGCTTATTGCTAATGATATGTTTGACGTTTTCCAAAGCATACTAATGAAGGCACAGATTCTACAAAGACACATGCTTAGCTTTAAGCAAGAGAGTAGCTACTTGCTAAAGTAAAGACTGTGGTCTCAGAACTCACAAAACTGATTTAACTTCTAGGATCTTCAGCTAACAAGACCCATAAACTCATCTTACCAGTGCAGTGACCATATGACTAATGCATTTCTAAGTGTTTAGCAAAACTAAGACCAGAAAAATAAAGTGAAGACTGAAAAGAAAAAGATTAGTCTGACATCTGTGAGGTTTATTCCCATAAGATGAAGAAAAACAGCTTAAAAAGATGGGCACATAACTGCACCAAGATGTCTGGCCTAGTGTTTACAGAGAAATCCTCTGTCCTACAGTCATTAACTCTATTTTTAATGGCACAAAATTACAGGACTGAAGTCAGACTGAATTCCTTTAGGTATCACTATGTTTGCATACCTTAATAAGAATAGAATCATCTTATTCTGAACACACTAGCCAGTTGCCCATCAAGAATGGTGGAAGGGGAGGGGAAGGGGAGGACAGAGCACCACCACCCACCAACCCGTGCCACTGCTGCCTCCCAGGAACAGGGGGGCACTTGCATGCAGTGGTTGCTGCCACTACCCACTGTCTGGCTCTGCCACCGCTCTGCATCTGGCCTCGTGCAACCTGCCCACCCCCACTCTGCTCTCCCCACTCTGAGTTCAGCCCCACACACCCTTCCGTCCCTTGCTGGGCCCACACCAACTACCACCCCCTCCCCCGCACTGCCTCCATGTCCAGCCCCATGCCCAGAAGTAGTTTCATAGTTTGTAGTGTCGGAAGGGACCTGAGCAGATCATCTAGTCCGAATGAGCAGATCATCTAGTCCGAAGTAGATTAAAGTGTGCTGGCTAGGGCCCTGGACAGACACAAAATTTAAGGCCCCCTCCCCCCACAGGAGCTGGGCTGCACATGCCCACCTCTTCTCCCTGCTTCCCGGTCCCGCTATGGCCAAACATACACACACAGGCATGCACACAAGTGGGTGCGCACTCTACTCTCACTTGCTTTCTGCACATGGACACACAGAGACAAACACACTCCCCCTCCTGCCATGAACACAGACACACACGTGCATGCACTGAAACACACATGCGCACACACATACAGATGGGCACACACTTTACTCACACACTCTCTGCACATGGACACAGACACAAACACACTCTCCCTCCTGCCATGAACACCAACACATGCACACACACAGGTACACAGTCTACTCACTCACTCTCTGCACATGGACACACAGACACAAACACTCTCTCCCTGTCATGAACACAGACATATGCATGCACATGTGCAGATGGGCACACTCTACTCACTCACTCTCTGAACATGGACACACAGACACAAACAAGCAGTCTTCCTCCTGCCATGAGCACAGATGCAGACACACACACGCATGCACACACACACAGACACATGGATGCACATGCAGACACATACATGCACACATGCAGACGGGTGAGCAATCCAGTCGCTCACTCTCTGCACATGGACATAGACATAAACACAGTCTCTGTCCTGCCATGAACACAAATGCACACGCACGAACACGGGCACACAATCTACTCACTCTCTGCACATGGACACATGGAGACAAACAGTCTGCCAGCCACAAACAGTCCCACACCGCTACCCCGATGGCCCTCAGTCCCGACCCACATCCTCCACTCCCTTCCCTGCTGGTGTCCCTCACACTTGACCCACAGCCCCCCAGCACTACCAGTGCCCCACACTCTCAACCCACAGTTCCTCACCCCCACCCTGGTGCCCCTCACTCCCAACCCACTGACCTCAGCCCTGCCAGTGCCCCTCACTCACCAAGCTATAGTACTCTGCCCCGTGGGCCCTGATAGTGCTCTCCACCCCTGACTTGCAGCCCCTCCACCCCCCTATCCGTACTGGTGCCCCTCACTCCTGACACAGAGCCCTCTGATGCTGCCAGTGCACCCTGCACTCCCAACCCACAGTACCCTGCCCCCACCCAATGCCCCTCACTCCTGACCCAGAGGCCCCTGCCCCACCAGCCCTGCTGGAGGGCCCCAGCTGTGCCCATCCTGCCAAGACAGAGTGTGGTGGCCCCGATTCATGCAGGCGGCAATGAAGAGTGTCCAGCCCCAGCACGGGCTGGATGGAAGAGGAGGGGAGGCTTGTGGTGGGATAGGGTTGCAGTGTCCTGTGGGCAACTGGCCATGGCCCCGTCCCTCTTCTTCTCCCCATCCCCAGACAGCAGCTCCTGGCTGCTCAGCCCCTCCAAGCACAGGCACCAGAGCCAGCGCTGCCACCCAGCCATTGAGTTCCCGGCTGCCCTCGCCACCCCTTTCCCCCACTAGAGAACAGGCAACCCTCCCCCCTCCCTGCCCTGTTGCAGCTGCAGCCCCTGCTCCCCCCGCCCTGTCTAAATGTCCAGGATTTTGCTGTGCTCCAGGGGTGGGAGTAGGGGGTGAGGGCACTCAGAACCAGCAAGGAGCACCACATGGGTCTGCACACCTCCAGAGCTGCAGGCAGGTCCAATACTCCACTTTGTTGAGATCCCTCTGAATCCTAGCCCTATCCTCCAGTATATTTACTACTCCCCATAGCTTCCACAAACCTGCTGATGGTGCACTCCATCTCATCTTCCAGATCATTAATGAAGATATTGAACAAAACTGGCCCCAGGACTGACCCCTGGGGCACTCCACTTCATACTAGATGCCAACTACACATCGAGCCATTGACTGCTACCCTTGGAGCCCAACATTCCAGCCATTTTTCTATCCACCTTACAGTCCAGTCATCCAACCCATTCTCCCTTAGCTTGCTTGCAAGAATGTTGCAGGAGACTGTATCAAAACTCTTGCTAAAATTAAGGTACACTACACCCACTGGTCTCTCCACATCCACAGAGCCAGTCATCTCATCATAGAAGGTAATCAAGTTGGTCAGGCATGACTTGCCCTTGATAAATCCATGCTGCCTGTTCCTAATCAGCACCTTCTCCTCCAAGTGCTTAGAAATGGATTCCTTGAGAATCTGCTTCATGATTTTTCCAGTGACTGAGGTGAAGCTGACTGGTCTGTAGTTCCCTGGATCCTCCTTTTTCCGTTTCTTAAATATAGGCACTACAATTGCCCTTTTCCAATCATTCAGGACCTCTCTCAATCACCCTGAGTTTTCAAAGATGATGGACAGTGGCTCTGCAATCACATCAGCCAACTCCTTCAGCACCCTCAGGTGCACTCCATCCAACCCCATGGATTTGTATATGTCCAGCTATTCTGAATAGCCCCCAACCTGTTCTTTTGCCACAGTTGGCTGCTCACCTCCTCCCCAAAACTGAGGTGAAAAAGGCACTGAGTATTTCACCCTTTTCTGCATCCCCTGTCACTACATTGCTTGGACTCACACTTTCCCTGATCTTACTCTTGTTACCGAGATACGTATAGAAACCCTTATTGTTACCCTTCAAGTCCCTTGCTAGCTGCAACTCCAGTTGTGCTTTGGCCTTCCTGACTTCACCCCTGCATGCTCGAGCAATACTTTTATACTTCTCCCTAGTTGTTTGTGCAAGTTATCACTTCTTAAAAGCTTTCTTTTTGTGATTTAGCTTACTGAAGAGTTCTCTGCTACGCCAAGCCAGTCTTCTGCCATACTTACTAGTCTTTCTGCACACTGGAATGGTTTGTTCCTACACTTCTTTAAAAGTACAGTCAGCAGCCCTGGACTCCTCTCCCCCTCAGACTGGCTTCCAAGGGGAACCTGCTCAGTAGTTCTCTGCACAAGTCAAAGTCCACTTTTCTGAAGTCCAGGGTCCTTACTCTGCTGCTCTCCTTCCTTCCTTTTCCTCAGGAGCCTGAACTCAATCATTTTGTGGTCACTGCTGCCCAGTTTGCCATCCACTACTACATTCCCCACCAATTTGTCTCTGTGAGCAGCAGATCAAGAAGAGCATGGCCCCTAGTTGGCCACTCCAGCACTTGCACCAGGAAGTTGTCCCCAGCACTATCCAAAACTTCTCGGATTGCCTGTGCACTGCTGTATTGTCTTCCCAGCAGATGCCAGGGTGATTGAAGTCCCCCATGAAAACTAGGGCCTGTGATTGGGAAACTTACACTAGCTGTTTGAAGAAAGCCTCATCCACCACATCCTCCTGGTCTGCTATTGACCACCAGACCAGAAGGATGTGGTGGTCAATAGCAGACTCCCACCAAGACATCACCCTTGTTGCTCTACTCTCTGACCCTAGCTCAGAAACTTTCAACAGGCCTATCTCCAGTTTCATAGTGGAACTTTGAGCATTCTTATGGCTCTTTTACATAAATTGCAGCTCTTCTTCCTCTTCTCCCCTGCCTGTTCTTCCTGAACAATTCATACCATCCATGGCAGTGCTCCAGTCATGTAAGCTCCCACCAAGTCTCTGTTGTTCCAGTCGTGTCATAGTTCCATGACTATACAAGGACTTCCAGTTCTTTCTGCTTGTTTTCCAGGCTCCATGCCTTTGTGTACAGACACACAAGGCAACTGCCAATTGCCCTGGTTTCTCAAAAAGAATGAGAACACCTTCCCTGTTGCCCACTCCTGCTTGTGCTTCCTCCAAGTTACCCGCTTCTCCGCTTATCTTAGAGCTTTGGTCTCTATCCCCCAGCAAATTTAGTCTAAAACCCTCCTCACTAGGTTAGCAAGCCTATCTATGAAGATGCTCTTCTCTTTATTAGGTAGATTCCATCTCTTTCTAGCAATCCTTCTTCTTGGAACATCATTTTGTGGTCAACAAGCCAAAGTCCTGCTGGCGACCCCACATACATTGATATGCAGAATGTGCCTACTCCTGCCTGGGCCCTTTCCCTTTACCAGAAGGATCGAGGAGAATACTACCAGAACCCCTGTCCCCTTCCCCCTTGCACCCAGAGCCCTGTAGTCACTTTTGATCTGCTCAGGGTCTCCCCTAGCAGCATCATGGATGAGCAGCATGGGGTAGTAATCAGACGGCCAGATGAGTCTCAGTAATCCATCCATAACATCTTGATCTGGGCTTCAGACTCAGGGCAAGCAGCAGACCTCCCAAGATAACAGATCAGGCCAGCCTCTATCCCCCGCAGAATGGAGTCTCTAACCACTGCCACCTATCACTTCTTCCTGGTGGCAACGGTTTCGATCCTTCCCACCTTGGGAGGTCTGGCCTGCCCTTCTCCACCTATGGAATATGCTCCTGCCACTCTGTCGCTAGGACTCCATATCCATTCAGACCATATCTGTATTAGTCTGAAGTCAGGCAGCATGGCCCCTAGTTGGACACTACAGCACTTGCACCAGAAAGTTGCCCCCAACACTCTCCAAAACTTCTTGGATTGCCTGCTGTATTGTCTTCCCAGCAGATGTCATGGTGATTGAAGTCCCCCATGAAAACCAGGGCCTCTGATCAGGAAACTTCCACTAGCTGTTCGAAGAAAGCCTTAAGGCATCTTTATACATGCTCGGGGTGGAGATGGGGGTGCTTTAACTAGAGTGGATCTCAGAAGCTGCTTTAATTCAAGTGTCTGCAGCGTCTCGTGTATTTGGCATCCCACACTTCAAAATTGTGGTGGGGGTACTTTAACTAAAGCTCATTCAATGAGCTTTAGTTAAAGCAGCACCCCTGCCACCACTTTGAGTGCAGGGATGATGAATACTAATGCTAACAGTACACATCAGAGCACGAGTTAAGTATGTGTGTAGGTTCCCTTAGAGACTAACTGATTCAGTGAGGCATGAACTTTTGGAGGCAATAACCTACTTCATCAGATGCTATCTGCCTATGAAAGATGAAAGGCACCACCCTGTGTACCTTTTGTACTGTATTATACATTTTTGTGTGTTGTAGCCAGAATTGCCAGACCTGGGTACCTAGATCTGTATTTAGATGCAATGATCCTGGATAAACAACAGTATAACTTACATTAGTTTTGTACCCAAATAAGTACAACAGTGCCCAGGGCACGCAGACAACCTGCTCTCCTGCATAGCTTCTTCATGAGGCAGTATTACAATGCCTTGAGATAGTGGATGCCAGAGGAGCTGATAACAACTTATTGGCACTAAGCATAAAGCTACCAATATATGTTTTCTGCCAAAGTTTTCAAGAAAGTCTGACCACTGAACTAGGGAAATAGTTAGCTAAGCATTTGGAACCAGTGTTTATTGAAGCGATAAACTAGACTTTGACAGTTATAGCCTTTTCGGCAGGTACAGTAAGAATACTTTCTGTGTATCAGCATATTAAGTTTACTTCAGTTCAAGAACTAATTTATTCAAAACGAAGAAAACAACTGGGAGTTGAAAAAGCTGGAACATTTCTGAGCTATGAATAAAAAAATGAGAAGCTGGGAACAACTAAAATTTTGATGAACAAGGAGACCAGAAACACTAAGTTTACTTTATTAAGTATAGATAATACTTTCTTTGTTTAACAAATCAGCTCATCTTAAATGCAGAACACATTTTTATAAACTTTTCCTTTACATGTTCAACCCATTTAGTAAAGCATTATTTAACTAATAAAAACACATTTTAAAATGCTGTTAAACAGAATGCTATTTCCATCCAAAAGCAGCTTGACATAAACCACTAGTAGAAAGTACTCAAGTAAATATAAAATATTGTTTGCTATTTTCTAACATACTTAAATGAAAAAATTAAGCTCTATCATTGTTTAAATGTACCCACAGTGTACCTGCCAGTTAGCAAAAGCAATAATAATTTAAAGCAAAGGCTATATACCTAGTGGTAACCAATCAATAGTAATCAATCCATTTTTAAGGAAAATAATTGATAAGAGCAAATGCAAATGAAGATAAAATTCATTATTTAAATCAAGGTTCCTTGTCTGCTAATTTAATCATAATTAAAATCAGTTTGTACTTAAATCAGTCTGTCCTCAGGACTTATTAATTAGAAGGAGTTCACTTGGATGATTTTGGAACTACTAAATTCAGACTAGTTGAATGTCTAACTAATTAGCAAATAAAAGAATAAAACACTTTATTGTGGATCACTGTATAAGACTTTTTATTTCTAAAATCTGGCTTAAGTTAAAGAAAAAAACAAATGCTTTTATAATTATATAAACTAATGTTTATATAATCCCATTCAGCCTTCTTTCTCTTCTGCTTATTTTAGGGGGAAAAAGTAAATGTTTGTGTCTGGACATGTATTCTTCCTGCCCAAAATTCCACCCAACATGAATTTCCGTTTTTTAAAAGGTATAAATATGTACAGGATTTCATTTGATAAAATATGATGCAACTGTATCCACTGAATATTATTAAACTGTGGCTTTAATTTTCAGCAACCAATAGAAAAGACGAAAAAATGCTTAGATGTGGTTGTGGGTTTCCTGTTACATAACATCCATACACTTTTCTTTTTTGCTCATGTTTCCCTTTATCTTCTAAGAAGTACAATATGAAGTAGCATGGGGAAAGTATATTACCCATTATCTCAACTTTTAATTTCTTGTACAAAACCCAAGAAGATACTAGGAAAACTCATGGGTCACATACATTCCTAGATGTACTGAAGAAACAAAAAAAAGTCTGAACAAAACTAGTAGCATAAGTTGTGTTTTTAGGACATCCCCCAAAATGACTGAGTGCTAATGCACTGATACAATTAACATACATTTGCCCAGTTAAAGAAAATAAAAACAAAGAGGGCACATCCAGACAAGCACACGCGTGCCTCTTGCAGCATCTCAAACTAGTCTGAGATGCTGCAAGGGGTACGCTGCAAATCAAAGTATGTTCCCCACACTACATATTTGCAGCTCAAAATCTGATACCTGGAAATCCAGGTATCAAAAAAAATAAACATGGGGGAAAAAGCGGGGCAGGGCACGGTCCCAGACTATACCTTGAGGCACTCTGGTTTCTGGCCAGAGTGTCTCAATTGTGCTTTTGCTGCCCCAGCACATGAGGCATGCACCCTTAGCATGCTGGGATAAGCAGAAGAGCGGGGCAAGGTTGTGGCATGAGCAGAACCTGGGCACTGTCCCAGGTAAGTTAGGACATGGGTGTGTGTGGGGGGGGTGTTATGGGTGTGGGTGGAGATGGGGGGTGTGAGAAGTGGCAGGAGGTGTGGGGGGGATGTGTGGTCTGTGGATGGGTTTTTGGAGGGGCTTGAGTGGGGGCTGCCATGCACCTGCCCCTCCTCCCCACCCCCATGGCACTGGCAGCAGCAGCCAGCACAGCCATGGCCCGCCTGCAGGCACAGCCCACAGGGGCACAGCGCTGCCCGACATGGGTTCTGTACATGCTGAATGGACCCGGCCCGGCCTGGCCTGCTAGTGCGTGGCTTTGGACAGGACCAGGAAAGCTGTATGCTAGCAGGCCAGGCCAGGTCCATTCAGTACAAAGCCTGCGTCATGCAGCACCACCACTGTCCCAGCGCTGCGGGTAGTGGGTGAGGGGACAGGCATGTGGTGGCTCCTGCTCGAGCCACTCCACAAACCCACCCACAAAGTGCACATCCCCCCCACACTGCACACACCTGGGGCTAGCAGCCAGCCAGACCATGCCAGCAGCAGCGCTGCCAGACCCACAGTCTGTGCGGGGAGAAAGCACATGGCAGAACCTGACCCAAACTGACTTGGCCAGGCCCACTAGCACACCTTTGCACAGGACCAGGAAACATGGATCCAAGACACACACCTCCTATGCAAAGGTGCATGCTAGCTGGGAAGGTCGGGCCAGGTCACGTCAGGCGCATTCTCCATGAGGCTCAGGCAGTGATGCATGGCTGTGGCACTGTACCTACAATGGACCATGGCATATTGCCACTTGAGACTCACAGAAAACACACCCAGCCATCCTAACAACCCGGCCTAGCCTGTAAAGCTATCGTGCACCTTTGTACCACAGCCACACCTCATGGTTCTCTGCACAGGCACACTAGTGGGCCGGGCTGGGTCAGGTTGGGTCCTGCTGAGTGTGCTCTCCCCGCGAGATCCCCACTGAGTGGGTGGGGGTCAGGGGGCCCATGGGAGAGCTCCACATGCAGTGTGGGGCAGCAGGGATCACTCCCTCACCCGGCAGCAGCCGGTGAGTGGGGGCTTTTTTTTTAAAGCACTGGGAGTGGTTAGGAGTCAGGGTGAGGCTGGGGGAGCAGGCAGGGGGTGGGGCCTGGCAGGGATCCCCCCATGGTCCCTTCCCACTCCTCCCATCCCCTCTCCCAAACCCCCTTCTTACCAGCTTGGAGTTGGGGTCACCAAAGCTTTCCAAATCTTTTCCAAATTGATTTGGAGAGCATCAAATTGATTTGGACCTTTTAACTGGTCCCATGATTCAATTCAGATTCGGAGGTTCAGCCATTGAATTGGAAGGTTCCGATTCAATTCAGAGAGATTAGAGAGTCTCCTTATTTGATTCAGATTCAGAGATTTGTCTGTCAATCTCCTCTGAATTGAATCAGCAACCAAAGCCTTGCACAGCCCTGCAACCCAGTATACTATTGGCTTTTTAAAAAAAAAAAGCATACTGTTTGCTCACATTAAGTTTATCATCCATTTTAACCCCCAAGTCCTCTTCAACAGTACAGCTGCCTAGCCAGTCATTCCTCAATCTGTATTCGTGCATGCAATTATTGTATCCCAAGGGCAGAATTTTCCATTTGCCCTTGCTGAAATTCATCTGGTTGATTACAGACCATTTCTCCAGGCTATCCAGGTCATTCTGGATGCTAGCCCTACCTTCCAGAGTATCTGCAACTTCACCCAACTAGATGTCATCCACAAAGATATCATTGGCCAAGTATATACTCAATTCCATCATCCACATTATTAAGGAAGATATTAAACAAAACTGTACTAAGGCCAGACCCCTAAGGAACACCACTTAATATCTCCTCCCAACTAGACCTTGAACCATTGATGACTAGTCATTGAATATGATGATCCAAACAGCCACCTTACAATACATTTAGCATAAACCTTAAGAAGCAAGATAAAAATCAGAGGGCAAAATTGGGGCAAGATAAAAATCAGAGGGCGAATTGCTTAAACTCTTTAAAGGATCCCCATAGAAATAACTTTGGCCCCTAGTAGATGCTAAAAGAAAGATGTAATTTATATCTGAGGAATTCTATGTCCAGACCTAAACACTGTACATCCTGCTACACCACATTTGCATGGCAGAGTGCACAATGTTTGGGATGGGGTATAAAATTCCTCCGATCCCAAATTCATGACTGCCAGAGCCGAGCCAGGTCTTGGGACCACCGCAAGCCCATCCTGTGGGCAGCAGGCAATTGTGTCTTAGATCCCAGGGCAGCACCATGACTGATCCCAATGCTCAGTCCAGGAGCACCGGGCACTAAGAATCTAACATCAGTGAGCCCATTTGTAGGGCTCAGGTGTGCACTGGGATAGGACATTGGACAGCCCCAAGTCTAAATACCTGCAAGTAGCCCAACTGGGGTGCGCTGCAGCATTTAAAAGCTTGGAGCACAAGAACCAGAGATAATGGAGAGGCTCTCCAGTCTCTGGCTCCTGGCACCATAGGACTCTTAAAAGTAACACGTGTGCTACAAGGCAAGGCTGCAAACACACTGGTCCAGGGCTGACACAAACATGATGACGTTTAATACTGGTAAGTGCAAGGTACTCCACCTCGGGAAAAAAATCTGCAGCATACTTAGAGGCAGTGCTACGCTTGCTAGCACCATGGCTGAAAGAGACTTGGGTGTCATGATTGACCACAAGATATACATGAGCCACCAATGCAACGTTGCAGCTGGTAAAGCAAACAAAACCCTAGCTTGCATCTATAGATGCTTCTCAAGTCAATCTCAGGATGTCATCCTCGCGCTGTACTCAGCCTTGGTGAGGCCACAGCTGGAGTACCACATGCAATTCTGGGCTCCACAATTCAAGCAGGATGTCAAGAAGCTTGAGAGAGTCCAGACGACAGCCACATGCATAATCAGTGGCCAAGAGTATAGGCCTTATGAAGAGAGGCTGAGAGCCATGGGACTCTTCAGTCTGGAAAAGCACAGGCTCAGGGAGGACCTGGTGGCTGCCTATAAGCATTCAAGGGGTGTTCATCGGGATCTGGGAGAACATCTGTTCACCAGAGCCCCCCCAAGGAAAAACAAGGACCAACAGTCATAAACTCCTAGAAGACCATTTTAAGCCAGACATAAGAAAAATTTTCTTTACTGTCCAAGCCCCCAAGACCTGGAATAGACTTCCTCCAGAAGTGGTGCAGGGACCAACTCTGGACTTATTCAAGAAATGTTTGGATGCTTATCTTGCTGGGGTCCTAAGATCCTAGCCAACTTCCTGGCCCTGGGGCAGGGGGCTGGACTGAAGATCTTAAAGGTCCCTTCCAGGCCTAATGTCTATGAAATCTATGAAAGTTCTGGACCAGGATAGCACCGCCCAGTTCTAGATCAGGGCTGTCCCAGCCTGATGCTGAAAATTAGCTGCCAACAAGCCAGCCATAAAGAAGTTCTACGCTGAGCAAGAAGTAAAAAGAGCAGCAGGAGCACAGGGCATGAAGCAGCAGACTTGGCAGGGGGAGAGGATTAGAATGGCACTTGGGGAAGTTGAAGGGAGTTTGTGACATGCTTGCCAAAAAGGTTGGCTTCTACTGTTTTATACTCTGTATGGAACATCTTTGATGCTGGTTTGCTATTTTATGAAACCATAAGTTGGCTGCACATCTGGCACATTACAATTTATGGTGTGATTAACATGTTAATTGTGCTTAATTGTGATTAACATACAAATCTGCCATGGCCCTTTGAGTCCTCAGTTTTCAGTCCCACTGTCTTTGTTGTTTTGTATTTGTGATTCATCTTACAAAAAGCAATAGAAGTCAGGTGCCACATATTCAAAATTCAGGCAGGTATTCTTGCTCTAAAATGAGGGTATCTATTAAATTATTTAATCAGTTTTCATTTATTATTACATTTCAGGTTCTTTTAACCTGTCTTCCGAACTTGAGTCTTTAAGATACGTACAGACCGTGCGTTTATACTTGTTATAAACTTATTTGTTTATGTGTTAACAGAAGCTAAGATTCTCATGTAATCAATAGACTTCAGGAGGTAATGTTAAAACAAACCAAATATTGTAAGACATATGATACAACTGAAGAGTTGATAATTAAGTGTGCATTTTACCAGAACTGACATCTTTGTATCACTAGATCCAGCCTAATTAACAGAGAGGGCTTCACAGACAAAAGTAAAATAAATAAAGCAAAAACAGAGAAACCATTTCAATTACTGATGATTAGCCCTTCAATTTGCAACCACTAGGCTCCAGATGAAGAGGCACGTCACAAAAAGCTGTAAAATTGTCAGTTAATTGTCAAATAAAATGGAAGGGTAGCCTTAGCATAACTGGGTTTCTGGACAGATCAATTCAAGGACTGAACAAGCATGGAATTTGAATTCCCTGACAAAATTCAGTGAGGTTGGTTGCTCCAGGGCAAGGGTGAGGCTGGTACTTAAGCTACTGTGAAGAACCTTAAGTTGTAGCTGTGCTCAGCAACGTGTGCATACATTTTAATGGAGCTATAGAAAATATACTTGGAAAAAGAAAAGATTTCTGACTATTCTCTTGCTTCCAAAATGAAAGCAGAATCTTTGGAAAGAGCTACCTACGCTGGGCTCTTCTGCTTCCATACAAAACAAACAAGAAAAGCTTTAAGGAAGAATGTGATGAACAGGGTACTTCCTCAGGGAAAACATTTTCTTAGGCTTTCAAACCTGTTTGAACTAGTTCCAGTTTCTGAGCAAAGAAACTAAGTGCAAGGGCATGAATTTAGCCTAGAAGACTAGAAATGCACATTACCAGTATTCCTGTCATATAAAAAAAAAAAAGTGAAGCAAAGTCTAAGATAAACCAATAGCAACATTAATAATTCAGCAAACAATCTGAATGTACCTTAAAGTTATTCACAAAAAGCTCAGGGATAGCATAATTAGTTCTCTCTTCCAGTCACAAAATAGTCAAGCTTCAGTGGGGTACATTTTAAAAAAGTGGGTTTTGACCTCTCATCAACACAGCTGAGACATCCTGAAAGCACCTAATACTTTTCTTCAGGTATGTTCAGACTTACTTAGACAAGGTTCTTTGCGTAAATCCAGTATCTTTTATTAGATGCTTCCTCAGCCTGACGAAGGGAATTTGTACCCAAAAGCTTGCAAAGAAGAATTTTTCCAACTGTTTGAGTTGGTCTAATAAAAGATATCAGATTTACCCAAAGAACCTTGCCTGTCTATATCTGTTATCATAGGCAATGCATGCTTCGGGGGGTACCCCGAGACTGGCTGCCACCAAAGCCACTGCCGGTTTCTGCAGGTGGTAGCTGCCCCCTCTCCCCCACTAACAACAGGTCTGCCAGCTGTTGCGGACAGTCCCCACCCACCACCTGCTACCCCCCCCCCCCCCCAACTCCGCTGTGGCCGCCTGTGGGCAGTTTCCACTTGGCCTACCCTCACCACCGACATCTCTGCGCCTGCCTGCAGGCAGTCCCAAAATCGCCACCGCCACGCCCCCACCACCAACACCGCCGCCTGCAGGTGGTAACCGTGCCCCCCCAGCCCTAAGAGGTACACGTCGTTCACGTCCAGTATATAACAACTCAGGTACCACCTATACCCCTTCATACTTAGTTGGCTTTTGCCTATATTTTACAGCAAAGATGAGAAGTACTAATAAAACTGATCCTGCACCGATGACAGCTTTCTTATCTTATCAACAGTATGACTAAATACAGTATTTCATGATCTTGCCAAACTAGAAACAGTGGAAGTTTTATACCATTGGGCAAGGTGGCTAAATTTCTGTCAAAATCCCTCGGTTTTCTTCCGTAAAGAATCTTCACTGTTCTTTCATGCCACAGAGCTTAGCTTTTTAAATCCTCTGGACCTCAGAAATAAAGCTAATTTTAGATCTCTTACTGTTGTTCTTCCCATTGCTAAATGTAACTGGTCACAAACCCACTGGGGTGGCTGTGACACCTCCTAATGGAACTGCAGCTCCTGTCTGGTTCAAACTCTATGGCCTCTCCCTCTAGCTTACTCACCCTCTGTGCCTTGATCTTACTATTCAAGGGTGATTAAGGGAGGCTACCAACAGGCCTCAGCATGAGCTTCAATCCAAATAGTTGATGATCCATGATGATAGGACCTTGCTGAGACATAACGGGTTTACATCTCTCTCCAAAAGGTAAGAGTCTATTCTCCTACAGGTTGGCAGACCTCCTACGTAGAGCTTTAAACTAGCTTCATCAGGGAACGGGGATGTCGAAGACAGGGTGAACTTAGGAAGGACAAGCCATGAACCACATGCTGGGATAGACCAGGTATGTACTAAGGGGTCCACTAAGCATTAGGATAGGGGAGTACCAAGGGCACCTAACGGGGGGCTTAGATGTCTCTATACTAATGCTAGCAGTATGGGAAATAAGCAGCAGGAACTTGCACTCCTGCTTGCAGGCAAAGATTTCAACCTGGTTGGGCTAACAGAAACCTGGTGAGACCCTACCCACGATTAGGCAGTGGGCATTGAGGGCTACAGGCAGGACAAACTGGGAAAACCATATGCTGGGAGAAGCAGTTGGCCAGGTCTGCCCGTTTACATAGGTTCCTAACCTACATACAGGACTGGCACCTAACAAAAGGAGGTATTGCAGTCCCACTAGGGACTAACTCGACTTGGTGCTGACCACAGGGGGGCTTAGGTGGGGGATCTGCAAGCACAAGATAACCTAGGAGATAGCAACCGCCTGTCGATAGGATTCACTATCCAGTGAAATGTGGGAAAAATAACTAGTAGGGCAGAAGTGCCAGACTTCCGAAAGACCAGCTTCAACAATCTCAGGAGATTAGTTAGAGTGGGACTGAGGGGTAATAACATCAGTGAGTTGGGAGTCCAGGAGGGGTGGGATTTCCTCAAGGGACTGATCCTGCAGGCACAGAGGGGTACCATCCCAGCACACATAAAGGGAGGCAAAAGAGCCAAGAAACGCTCTTGGCTGAGCAGGGAAATCCAGGAGAGCCTACAGGGGAAAAGAGAGGCCTACAGGCTATGGAAGCAGGGGACAGCCACCAAGAAGGCTCGCATTTGCAGGGAAGCAGCGAGGAAAGCCAAAGCAGAAACAGAACTCAGGCTGGCAACAAAGATTAAGCGTAACAAAAAGTCCTTCTTTAAGTACATAGGGAGCAAGAAGGCAGCGCAGAGTAACATAGGACCATTACAGGATGGTAGGATGGATAGAGCTGAGCTTTTAAACGATTTCTTTGCACCTGTGTTCCTGGACATGGATACAAAACACACCTCCCAATGAGACTTTAGTCTGGCTTGAGAGAAATACCAATCCACCAGCAGTTAGCCCTGACCTAGTGAAAGCACACTTGGAGGGGTTGGACATATTTAAACCGGCAGAACCTGATGATCTTTACCCAAGGGTGCTAAAGGAATTGGTCGGTGTAGCAAAACCACTGGAGCAACTGTTTGAGTACATGTGGCACTCAGGACAGGTCCCAGAAGACTAGAAAAGGGCCAATGCGGTCCCTATTTTCAAGAAGGGGAGAAAGGAGGACCCGGGTAATTATAGGCCGGTTAGCCTCACTGCTATTCTTGGCAAGACCTTAGAAAAAATCATAAAGGATCACATTTGTGGGGGGCCAGTGGGTAATACAATGTTAAGGGGCAACCAGCATGACTAACCTGGTCTCTTTTTATGACCAGGTCACAAAGTGCTTGGATGCATGAGTACAGGTAGATGTTATTTACTTGGATTTTAAAAAGGCTTTTGACAGTATCGTACCCAATTCTTACAAGTAAACCAAGTAGCTGTGACATGGATTCTTTTCTTATTCAGGTGGATGAAAAACTGGCTTATGGGACACACCCAGAGAATACTAGTGGATGGGTCAGTTTCTACCTGGAGAGATGTGGGCAGTGGTGTCCCCCCAGGCTCTGTCCTTGGACCAGTACTGTTCAATATCTTCATCAGTGATTTTGGATGAGGGTGTAGAAAGTACTCTGTCCAAATTCACAAACAACACCAAACTATGGGGTATAGTAAACACACTGGAGGGTACGGAGTGAATTCAGGTGGATTTAGATAGACTGGGGGAGTGGGCAGATCAGAATAGGATGCAATTTAACCAAGATAAGTGCAAAGTCCTGCACCTGGATAGAAAGAATCACCAATACACATATAGACTGGGAAGTACCATTCTAAGTAGCACAGCAGTGGAAAGGTATCAAAAAGTCATAGTCAACGCAAAAAATGAATGAGTCGCCAATGCAACGAGGTAATAAACAAGGCTAACCGCAATGTTTCCTCCACTAGTATGTGCATCATGAGCTGATCTAGGGAGGTGATACTTCCCTTCTATGCAGCACTGGTGAGGCTGTAGCTGGAGTTCTGCATCCAGTTTTGGGCACGCCACACTTCAAGAGTAATGTGGATAACCTGGAAAGGGTTAGGAGGAGGGCTACTCATATGGTTGAGGGCTTGCAGGTAAGATCCTAAGAAGACAGATTGAGGGACATGAATCTCTCCAGCCTCCACAAGAGAAGGCTAAGAGGTGATCTCGTGGCTGTCTACAAGCTCACTGAGGGGGTCAACAGGGAATAGGGGATACTCTGTTTACCAGGGCACCCCTAGGGGTTACTAGAAACAATGGCCATAAACTGAAGGAGAGTAGATTTAGATTGGACTTCAGGAAGAAATTCTTTATGGTGAGGGTTGCCAAAATATGGAATGGGCTTCCAAGGGAGGTGGTGCTTTCCCCTACCTTGAAGGTGTTCAAAAGGAGATTAGACAAGCACCTGGCTGGGGTTACTTGACCCCAGTGCTCTTTTCTGCCCAGAGCAGGGGGTCAGACTCAATGATCTAATAGGTCCCTTCTGATCTTAGAAATCTATGAAATCTAGTTCCTTCCCAAATTGACTAGATCCCTGTAGGGCACCTGTAGCCTTAGGGGCAAATAGCATGCTTCCTTTCCTTCCCTACACCATACCCCAAAGTCTCGCAGATGTTATCATAATGTTGTTCTCTCCTGCTGGGGCTTCAGCCTCCTTGGCCTTCGCCTTTTTAGTCTAGGCCCAGAGCATCAGATCTGGTTTTGAGGCATTACCACCCATCTACTGCTTTTGATCTCAGAGCCCCTGGCCTCTGTCTGCCAGGCTCCTGACCTGCTATGGTTGCGCTCCTCTGGCACCAGGTCCTCAGCACCATCTCCTTCAATTTCCAGGTCACTGGCCTCTGTCAGGCCCTTGAGTTGCTATGGCTGCACTCTGCTGGTGCCAGACCTGTGGCCCCTATCTTGCCGTGACCCTCTTGGGCACTAGGCCTCTGGCCCCTGTTGCACTGCACCTCTCTCTGCCCCTTTAAGAAGGCAAACTTTCTTTATCTCCTCATGGGCATATCTTCCCACCCAGAGCTATTCCCTAGACTATATATTTAACACTCTTGGGCTCTCAGCCCCTCTAGAGGGCACCTCAACCTTCTGGGACTAACAAAACCAAGGCCACTTGTGTGTAAAAGCCCACTTCCTTTGTCAACCCAGGGTACATACCTTCATTTCCCAGTCTGCAGAGACATGCATTATAAACCAGGATCCTTCAGGGATACTGCTGCCTTACAGCCAGGAGCTCCTCCCTGCATGGTAGTTGGGGAAAGACTACCTGACCAGTACAGGCTCTGGGCTTATATAGCTCCAACCTGAGCCTTCTTCTGGTCAGGTGAGCTTTCCATCAGCTCCCCTCTGCCACCTGCAAGCAATCTCTCAGGCTGCTTGTTCCCTTAAAGCAGCAGGCACATCCTGCTACATTAAGCATACCAGGCAGCTGGAAAAGTAACGTAATTCAAACTGTTGTGATTCTTATAATGTCTATTATCATACCACGTGACCATGGACCCAACTGTGCTCAGGCAGCTAAAAGACAGAATAAGGCTCTGGTCTGCATACCCTGAAGTTGTGATAGTCTTAGGCCTATGACATCTATGCAGCTGTAAAATACACCTCTCTGTCTTTGTTCCCACCCTGCACCTCCTCCAAAAAAAAAATCAGCAAGTCTAATGCTACAGGCTAATGACAGATGGCTAGAAAGCCCATCTACTTTATTTTGAATAGCCTCTCAAAAAGTGAGAGAGAGCATCAATTGGAACACTCTGTGTTCATCCTTTTCCTCAGAATTGGAAAACAAAGACCCCAATATTGCTTTAACTACAGAAGTCACTGCAGAAAAATACATTTTATGGTAAACACGTTCCTAAAAGAAAGCATTATGTATTTGGGACACAAGTGACTCAACTGAAGCTAACTATGTCTTTTTTGCTTATGAAGTCAAAGTTCACATGTCATTCATAAGGTCTGAAAGATTCAAAAGAATCATTTACAAACAGTCTGCAGGATCACATTACAAGGTCAGTGGTTTAAATACAAAGTGCTGTGAACCACAGTAGTTAAGTTTTTTTTTTTTGGCTACAGATTGGAATCTTGCCCGGTTGCTTTGATAAAAAAAACAGCTAATATTCACAGCTGTGTTCCTCATGTGAATTAGTGTTGACATTGTTTGGTTTAATAAGATACTGCACTATTCATATCTATGTAGAATTTTTATCATCATGGCTACTGAATCAGTAGGCAATGCCATAGTCAAGTATGTTGTATATAACTTTCAGGAATTTAACAGAAGCTGCTTTGTTTCATAACACTAATTCAGACAGAGAGCTCCTATGGAAACACTACGTGAAAAAGATTCATTGGTTTTTATAAAACACAATAGTAGCAACTTGGGGTGGTTGAAAACTTCTTAAGTCATAACTCATCTTGCCAAGAACAATGCTAAATCTAACATGCAATTGTTACTGAAGTTGGAGCATTTAAATGGTTTCAGCATGGCTAAGCAAACTTTTAGAGTTAAAATGTGCTGGAGCTCTGGCTTAGTCATAGGTCAAACTTAATAAGAAAAATGTGAGCTCCTCTGAATGTGTATGTTCCTAACCTCTTGTACACTTTATTGCCTTGATTATATCACCATATATGTATACACACCTGTGAATGCTGAAGTTCTGGAAATCTGGTTTTATGTTAATTATAAAATGTCCTCATTTTGAATTGTGATAGGCTCACAGCCACTATACCAGCTGATGGGCATGCCCTGCCTTCTGGGCCCTATCACACCTGGGTCTATTTGTCTGCCATGACTTGTTGTTATACTGGGTTTTACTTCTGTAGGTGGTGTTCACTGGTTCCCATAGGATCCAGGATGACTCTGCTAGCACATCTTCTGTGGGGATTCTCCTCCTCTATACCCCACCCCTTTCCACTTGGGTGTTTAGGATCAGCCTGGATGGTGCTCAGATCTGTCAGTGGGGCCCTCTCCTCCTGTACTGAGGCCTGTTAACAATGATGGCTGAAAAGGGGTTTGGCTGTGTCCCTGTATGCTCATGAAAACTACAACATAATGACAATTCAACTAATGACAGTGTGGTAGGCAGGGTATCGATGCCCTCACGCCGAGAGCTTTCCTTCAACATGTGGGTAATGCTGTGCGGGTCACACCCTTCTCCCACAGACTCTTAAGTTAGAAACACCCCTTCTGGGCATACTTTCTAGTCCAGGTTCCACCTGACCAGGTACTGTAATGCTGCAAGACATGTCCCTTGGCGATTGCACAATGCTTACAGTTCTGCCAATCCCCCACTGGGGTGCTCTGGGTCTGCAGACACTCAATCAGGATGTGCAGTGCCAGGAGGGACCCATGTTGGGTTATCCCCTCAGCAGGCTCTGGCTGTGCTCACTGGGCCACGCTCTCTCAGCCCCAGCTGACTTGCATACTCCTGCATGGGCATGGCAGGTGCCAGAGACAAGGGTTGAGTCTGGGGCACTCGACCCACCAGTTGCAGCTTTCAAGCTGGCACCTGGTCCAGTCCCCAGTGCCACCTAGGCAATCCAGGCTTTTTCTGGGAAGCTTAACACCGGGGAGAGCATCCAGCTTCCTGCTGGCTATATGGAATGTGTCCAGGTCCTCCCTAGATGCTCCATCAACAGGATGGGCACATGCTGCCCCTTCGGGTGTGCTGGCCCTGCACAAATACACCAGGTCCCTTCCAGCCATGGGCAGAGCACCAGCTCTGCTGCTGGTGCTCCCACATGTGTCTCCCCCAACTGTTTCTGGGCTTCCTTTAAGCCTGGACACCTTCAGGCACTGGACCAACCAGTGGGGCTAATTCCAGCCATATGGTGCCAGCCACCTTGCCTGCAGACCAGCCACATGGATGTCAGAGGGGTTCAATTTACCTTAGAAGATTTAAGGTAATCAGGCTATAAAGCTATTTAAAGTCAAAAAGAGAGAGTAAGGATCTATAGCCCAGGTTAGGGTACTCAATCAGAAGAGGGCTGGTTCCTACTCCCAGACATATGTACTTTATCCAACAACTGCTTAAACCGAGAGAAGGTACCATATTTCCCCATTCATAGCTGAGTGCCTTATCTATTAACTTCTGTCTCCTTCTCTCCTTCCTTCAGATTGTGACTCTTGTATTCCTTTCTACACAATAGGGCAACTTCAACAAGGAGGTGGACAGTGTCCCTAGCTTACCCTGGTGGTTAAAGCACTCTCCTGGAAAGTGAAGATGTAAGTTTGAACTTCCTCCAGCTGAGGAGGGTCTCTAACCTAAGTTTTCCATTTGCTGGGCAAGTGCAACTATAAAAAGCATCTCTTCTTCCTCCTCCTCCTGCTATAAGAAGAGTGAGCCCTGCTTAGTTCTCTGAAAACAAAAAAAAGCACATAACCACATTCAGGATGGTTCTGGATACATATCCTAATTAAATAGAGCAGAGTTGCCAACATTTTTGGCCAAAGTACCAAAATCACCCCAACCTCCACCCACACCTCAACTTGGTGTGCCAGAAATGAGGGAGCTGCAAGCGGCCCAGTCTTCATTGCTGGTGGTGGCTTCACGCACGCCTCTAGGTGGAAGGCAGGGGAGTGGCCAGGGTTGTGTTGCCCCAGGCCCTTCCCCGCCAAGCAGCCAGGAGACCGCAAATAGCTGTGCCAGGCTCCACAGCCCTGACACTGGCTCTGTGGTGGCTATGCACGCACCTCCACACAGGTGGCAGAGGAGGAGCCAGGGTTGCGCTGCACCAGCCCCTTCCCTGCCATGCACTGTGAGCTGTGTGTGTACTTGCCATCACCACAGAGCCAGTGCTGGGGCTCCAGAGCCCAGTACTGTTGTTTGTAGTCTCCTGGCTGCCTTCCACAGCCATCCCAGGCTCTGGGCAGCGGTAGCAGGTGGTTGGAAGGCTGCAAACAGCTGTACCGGGCTCTGCAGCTCTGGCACAGGCTCAGTGGTGGCAGCAGCTGCATATGTGCCTCTGGGAGGCGGAAGCCAGGGATGCGCTGCCCCAGGCCCTTTCCCAGCCATGTGCCCAGAGGTGCGCACACAGCTTCTGCAGCCACAGAACTGGTGCCAGGGCTGCAGAACCCCATGCAGCTGTTTGCAGCCAGCTCAGGGTCTGGTCAGCTGCTGGCAGAAGCTGCCCAGAGTCTGGGTCAGCAACTCCATGCTGCTGTGAGACAGATGTCTACATTCCACAGAGCACAGTTTCAGGCCAACTCCAGTGCTCATTATTTTTTATTGGTCAGAACTAGACAGCTCTCTGTTCAGCTTGTTAGATGGTTTGCATCCCATTCTGAGGCACCATTCTCACCAAGCACTTAGTACTCAGAGTGTTCTGCAGGGTTTAGGACCAGATGCAAGTCATTCCTGTAGGCATCTAAATAGGAGAGAGGTAGAATTTTTAGATGCCTAAGTACAAAAAGGCAATTCAGGTTGACATTGTACCAACAGTCACAAAAAGACATCAAGATTCATGATGTGCCTCTATTCGGGCCTGAAAAGATCATCTAGCCTGCAGATTCTGACCATGCTCAGGTACTTGATGTGAATTGCTTCTAAGTCTTTAAGTGTTATACAGATCACAGCCAGGAAGCATATAAGCTCTGCTTGTGACTGAAACTCATTAGTTGTCTACAGAACATGGACTATTACCATATTAAGCAGTCAATTATATAATACAAACATCCTCAGCATTTGACTCCTAGACATGCCCAGGAAATCTGGTTCACAGTGTACCCAAAAACCACAAAGTTAACCCACATGTTCAGGAAAATGGACCATATGGAAAAACCCATCTTTTAAAAATATTCAGGAATAATAACCAGACTGACAAAAGAATGTTAATCAATTATATAATAAAGGACTCAGAGAAAAGTCCATGATGAAAAAAAACTGGGGCTGGGAGGGAGGGGGGGAAATAAACTACCCTGGAACAGTCCACTGATGAGATACTAGCTACAGGTTACTAGCAGTGGGGAGGAGGCAGATGACAGGTGTGTATGTGGCAGGGGGGCATATGGCAGAAGGTACACAGCAGCAGCCAAGCACAGGGTGGACAGGGGACCAAGGGTCAGGAGTGTGGCCCCTCACCTCCCCACTGCTGCTTTCCCCTCCACAGCGAGGGTGAGGGAGGGGATGAATTTAAGACAACTTCCAGCAATTAGATTCTGTACATGAAAAATGATAACAATTTTATAATTTTCCGTGTATACAAGCTAATTACTGGGGGTCTGTCATAAATTTGAGATCTTGGATCTGGATAAATACAGCAGAATACAGTCCTGCAAAATACATTAAACAGCGCTCAGTGTTCTGTGTACTTGCAAAATCTTGTAATATCAGAGCAGCAGTCAGCTCTACGTAGAGCAATAAAGCTGAATATTAAGAAATTGGAGATGTGACATCCTAAATGACTTAATTTATTTTATAACAACAGTTTGAGCATTAGAAACTCTATTCAAAATAACATATAAAACGCTTTAAATCGAGAACAATGGCAATGACTGAAGATGTGCTTTACTAACTGACAAGGAAAGGGGGTTTGTCTATACCACAGTAGCAAAAGCCCCAGCACTTCCTTTCCTTTTTCATCCTCTTGTGACAATGTATTTAGCAGAATTAGCAGATCTGTTGGAACATGACAAGGCCCCGCCATGAGCATTTCTGCTATAGCCTTGAATTTGCAATCTCTAAGCTGTCAACCATGCTACTTAGCACCCATGCCACCCAGCCCCTGCCTTAGCACTGAGAGGCCAGAGCATGCCACACCCATCTGTGCTTCCCCAGAGCCTACATTTCCACTGAACATCTTCTTAGCACTGTGCACTGTTATCCAGCCTTTGCCAAGGGTGAATCCAGAAGGGAGTGTGGGTGCATCCCTCTTTGGATGTGCCACACATGAGCTTTTGGCATTTGGTCTGCCAGTAGCCCCTGCTTGCTTTCATGTGACTTGGGAAGTCACAGGTGAGCACTGCCAATGATGCTCCTCTCCCCTGCTGCTCTGGAGCCATGCAAAAGCAAGGGTTATAGCCAGGCCGTGTCTGAATCAGCTAGATCAGAGATCATGCTTATGTGAAATCTGGCAAGAGCCCACACTGATTAGGCAGTAAGCTCAGGGCAGCACAGCCAAATTTGGGGGACCCACACCCCACCTTGGCCCATTCCTGGATCCAATACTGGCCCTTATCCCTTCACTTACAGCACATCTCTGTATCCAATACTTCCTGTCCCCTTCCTTCACACTTACGGTGAGTTCTTAAGGCTGTAATGACCTTACAGCCATTACACTGGAGGAAATGTCCTGCTGCCAGATACGGGTTTTAAGACCCCTTTTGGCACTCTGATGTTTTACTCCATGCATTTCTTTGGTCTCATAGACTCTTTAGAAATAAATGACATATAAGCAATGGAATCAAATTAAACTTGCACAGGCAACCTTAATTCTGGCACTTCAAACTCTTCATAGTGTTTCACTTCTAATCTTTATATAGTCTAATGTATTCTCTTATATGACATTTTCAAGGGTTTTTTTAATAAAAAAAGTGAAAAAAAGTTTAGATTGTATTACATGACAATTTACTGATCCCTAGCTCAGATCATCAGCAAGAGCTGGAACTCACGACCTTTAAACCTAAGACAGACTTCTGCCACTAAATGAAATAATTGGGAACAACAACAGACCACAATCCCTTTGTATAAACAGGTCAATGGAAAGGATACTTCACCAGCGACTAAATGTTTAACTAAACAATGAAGGAATATAAAGGATGAGGAATCCTGACTTAGGAAGGGCATGTTCCTAGTAGTTACAGACAGGAAAGCTGAAAAATACCGATTTGGCAAATTCATTCTGAAAAGTAGCTTAGCTAAGGAATGAGACTCGCTATATTAGAGACTTGAGATGAAATATTGGTCCCTCATTCTGAAGTCAAAATCAAAACTTGAATTGAGCTCAGGATTTCACTCCTTAGATTTGAAAAGAGGGCAAAAGGAAGTCCACATTTAGTTGCTCACTAACACCTGAAAAAATGCTACATACACAACAATTTCATTTTTCTTTGCAAGTGACTGAAAGTATATTCTTGAATACAGCTCATTAGGTCAATGAGATATTTCTGTCTAGACTAGCTTTGACACTTCCAATCTACTGAACTACTCCCTATCCTGACCTTGCCAAAATGTGGAAAAAGTCACATCGCTGTTATCAGGAGCTCACATGACATAATTTTTTTAACTAAAATGTGATGAAGTATGTTATCCATATGCAGGTTAAATAAAACACTTCTTGGATTCATGATTGTAAAGTATTTCTTTCAGGTCTTGATAAACATTAAGTGTGTATGTAGACTTGTCTGTTGTTAATCAGCATGACACAGGCAATCAGTACCGCATGTCTTTCCAACAGTTCAGCAAAAGGAGACAATGCCAGAAAATAATAAATGAGAAAAGCATTTTGGTTTGAGTAAATCTGTATACATAAAGGGCTTAGTCTGTCTGTCTGTCCATCTGTAACGCTCTTTAAATGTGAATAGCTTGAAAACTGTAAGAGATAGAACATTTGTGTCTTTGGAGAAATTTCTTTGCTAAGCATTTGTTTAATGATCATGTCAGGATGATCCCAACTTCCAGAATTGGGAAAAAAGTCAGGGACCAGGGCTGTTTCTACTGAGCTCCTCCCAGAAGGGTGCCAGGAGCCCGGGACAGCAGGGAGGGCAGAGGGAGGTGCCAGCTGGGGAAAAGCGGGAGCCGGGCAGAGGCATGAGGCAACAGGTAAGCAACAGCCGCCCCATCCCAAGCCCCGAGCAGGAAAGGAGGTGCCTGGGGGCAGCACAGAGGAAGCCCCAGTGTGTAGGTGGCTGTTGTGAGGTGCGGTGCTTGCCTGCCCTTGCCCTTGCCCAGCAAAGAGGTACGCAAGCAGCAGCTGGGCAGCAGCATGGGTGGGTGTACCTACAACCTGCTGGATGAGAGGAAATGTAGGAAGGGATTGGTATCTTCAAGTGTTCAGCCTATTTTATATTTAAGTTTTATAAATAACAGTGAATGAAAGTTGCAAATATTTTTTATCAGATATAAAAACAAATCCTTCTGAATTGCAATTCAGAATTCTGTTCTCAATTGTGCAACATATAGATGGTTTAATTAAATTTGTTTTGGGAGGCCAGATTTTTATTATGGTTATGCAGGTCCAAATAATCATACTGATTAATTCATGAAGGTCAGATTCAAGCACTCTCTCAAGAAGATTCCACATGAGTTTGAACCATCTGACTTGCTGCAACTCAGTCTACAAAGACAATATCCAAGATCATATCTTTTTTATAGTACCATATAATCTAATGTTGATCTGATATTAATTGACTACCATTTGCCCTAACAAAGATATGCAATATGCAATACAGTTAAACTGTATGAAAGATATTTTACATATATTTTTAATGTATTTTACCACATACCACATGAAGCTCTTCAGAACTGCATTTTAAAATATTTATTAGTCATATTCTCTAGCTTGCAGGTGAAGGGTATATTTTAACAACTTGATGCAGCATTGGACTAATTATGATAGCAACAAATGGTTGTGTCATTTACACATTAATAAGCCAGTTTAAGTCAATGTTAATTGCATACCTTCTAACTGAAAAAGAAGAAGAAACTCAAAGATGATTTCCATTTTATATTAGACCCTCTAAGACTCCTTTATTGTTACTTTTTCTTCTGCAGCCTCAAACTCCTAGCACCTTGCAGTATAACATTATCTGGTTTACATCATAACTGATGTAAACATGGAGTAAGCTTCCTTACATGCAAGCCCAGGAGTAAGGAACTCCAGTATGATAGCAAGTGTAGATGCACCCTGTGTGAACATGCCCTAATTCTTTCATAATGAGGAACAGAAAGGGTTACTCACCCTGATCCAACAACTGATTTACTGTTAAGAAGAAAAAAAGGAAAAGAAAAAAAGGAGAAAAAAAGGAAAAAGGGGTATTTTTATTTAAAATAGATTGTACTGTATTTATTTAAAGTAAAAACTGATACAAAATATATTATTAAGCTGAACCTTATAATTTATTTTAACATTTAAATAAAAAAATAGACTGAATCCATGGGCCTCTATCAACAACTTTATGTTACAGATGCCATGCTTTACTATTTAAAAAAAGAATTGGGGAAAACATGACTAACACCAGAGGCCAAACTTTCTAAATATGGCTCAAACTCAACAGTTTATGCCCTATGTATCTGTATGTATATACTCATGTACTCAAGGGTTTGATCCTGTAGGACACTCAGGGATGTGCTACTGGGCACAAGAGACTGACAAAGCTATTGCAGCTATTTCAGGGATGGGCAATTATTTGGACTGGTGGGCCACTTAATGAGTTTTGGTGACTTGTCAAGGACCCATCTCTCTCTCTCCCTCTCCCTCCCTCCCAGGGCTGTGACCAGCGTGGAAGCCTGAACCCACCTGCAGCTTTAGCACCCCCCATACACTGAGCCTGGACCCGGCAGCTGCCAGCTGAATCCAGAGCTGCCCAAACACGGCCAGCAGCTTCCAGGTGTGGGATCCAGGTGGGGGGGTTAGGGTAGGGCTTGCTACAGTTGAGGGCTGCAACCAGTGTGGAATCCTGAACCTGCCCACAGCTACAGCAACCCCCCATTCCCCTCCCCCTGCACCCAGAGCCCCAATCCAGACGCTGCCAGCTGTATTTGAGCTGTGGATGCAGCTGGCAGCTTCCATATCTGGACTCAAGGGGGTGAGGCATGCTACAGCTGCAGGCTGGTTCATGCTTCTGCTTCTGCTTCTGCATTGGTGGCAGCCTCAGCCCATAGAAAGAGAGAACGTGAGCCTGGCACACTTGAAGCAGCCCTGCACCTCTCTCCCTGCACCCAGAACCCCAACCCAGAAGCTACCCAGCACCATGTAATAGCCAAAGCCACTGCTTGCCCATGGGCCAGATCCAATATGCTGACAGGCCAGATCCAGCCTGCAAGCTGTATTTTGCCCATGACTGAGCTATTGGGACCCAGCCTCTGATTCCAGGAGATACCATCACATTATCAAATCAGGATTTAATTCCAGCTGCCTGACACTAATCATGAACAGAAATTAATCATCTGATACAGCAGTTCCCAAACTCTGACAGACTGTGCACCACCAATTTAAAATGAGACAACCTTAAGCACCACCATCAAATGTTTATCATATAATTATATGAATTTTCGTTAACGCGTACCACCAACAGATTGTCTACGTACCACTGATGGTACGCATACCACAGACTGGGAAATGCTGATCTAATAAACAATATATATTCACTGCTTCCTATATACTAAAAAGTTTAGAATGAAAAATATTAAGTCACTTGCATTTTTATAGTACTAGCCAAATGCCCCGTCAAAAGTGATGGTGTATGGGGGGGAAGAGGGGGATGGGATGGAGTTCTGCCACCTAACACCCCATGCTGCCACTGTTTTGTCTCCTGCAACGAGCAGGGTGGGGGAGCCAAGGCCAGCACTGCTGGCCCCAGCTCCCCTACCCCCTGTCCAGTCCTCAGGGCAGCTTTGAAATCATGACGGTACTCCCCCATGCTTGGAGCACTCTGATTCGCCATTTAGTGCATGAATAAAGCGTTATGGACAGAGGCTTTTATAATATTAGAATGCCCTCTTGAGTAGCAAAGAGATGTACCAAATCTAGCGCAAATGATCTATGCAGTTGTAAATCTGCCTATTTTAAATAATCATATCAACCAATGAGAATGCATCTCTAGAAAATTACTGAAGTAAAAATGCAAACATTGATTAAAATAATTATTTAAATCAAAACTTTCCTCTTGGTGATTTAAATACTGATCAAAATTGCTGATGCAAAATCAGTCTACCCAGAGTTGCACCAAATGTCTTATAGCACAGGGCGATACAGAAATTTGGTATTTGTGCACATAATCAGCTCTATCATGGTCTGCCTTGCTGGTCGCTGCCTCTCAGCACAGGAAGACATTTATATAAACCAATGACAACAGGATTAGCATTAATGTTCATCTCAAATCCCTACAATGTTATGCAATATTGGGATCTTTTCGCTATGGGATCAGGTCTTGAGTTTCAGGAGTCAACTCGGTGCATATCCCCTGATGAAGAACATTTTTCCATTTCCACATATACACCCAACTAAGAATCAAATAAAAGATCTTGGCAGTGTTATACATACAGCTAATGAGCCATCAAAGAAACATTCCCTTATGATAAATTACACCATGTAGTACATAGTAATATATCTTCGCCTAGTCAAATGTTTCCTGTCCTAGATCTTTTAATACTTGTGGATGTTTTACATGCATTTTCAAAGAGACTGTTCACTGCATTGCCTGCAGATACATAGTAGTTTGCATGAAGCATTTTGAAAGGATTTAAGAAATTCAGACCTTACATTTTTCCCTACATTAACACAGCAAACCACTTTAGTTGTTTCTTTGCTTGCCTTTTTTCTGTAAAATTTCTCACTATTGCTAATACAATTAGTAACAAATATAAGTGCAGCTGTATAGAAGGATGACTGCCTTTTAACAAACTGGGCCCTTCACCCATGTTGAGGGATGTCCAAAATGACAATGCTTAAAAGTGTAATGATTCTCAGCTAAGGTGCTGCAGAACCCGGGGTGCCAGGAAATGCCATCAGGGATGCCACGTCTGGCCCCTGTGCAAAGCAGTAAGTGCATTGTTCACATCTTCCCCTAGTCCACCCCAAGATCCCTCAAACAAGGGAGCCCCATAGCTTTCCCCTTCCACCCTCTGGCAGCCCCTGTGCTAGCTGCTCTGAGCAGTGTGCTCTGCCACAGGCAGGCAGGCAGATGAACAGGCCCAGAGCTGTGCTCTTCAGCCCAGCTCATCTCTCAGTTCCTTGCATGGTCCCAAACCCAGTGGGATAGGTGGCCCTGGAAACCAGTGTCTGAGTTCCCAGAGGAGCAGCAGTAACAACAACAGGGACTGTGCTTGGCTCCTCAGGTGCAGACTGGAGGGAAAAAAAAGGAGTTCCTCTCTTCCTCCCCTATACGGTCTGCTGCTCCCACTCCATCCCTCCAATCTCCTCATCAATCCCATGTGCCTGGCACCTTGTCCTTTCCAGCCAGGTATCCTTGGGTTCTCTCTGCTTTGGCACTGGGACCAATTAGGGAGGGATTGCCCTGGGATAACTAAGGCCAGAAATTGGCCCAGTGGTTCCCTGTCCCCAGCGGAGACCTGAACCACAGGTGAAAGAAGTCCAGGTGCCACAATGGAAGCAAACAACATGCATGGGGCCAAAAAGAACCGGAAGGAGCAGCAGAAGGGGTGATTATTACAGTGCAATTTCTCAAAGACAAACATTAACCTACAGATGAATTAGACAAACGTTTCACAAACCGGAACATATCATTACTGCAGAGAATGTTAGAATAGAATTATTCAACCATATTATCGATGATCCATAAGAAACATAAAATGGAAAAAAATGCGGTTATCTGCTAATTAAAGTTTGCAGACAGTGAAAAACTTGAATAATCTTAGACATGCTAAATAAAAACCCTATTTTTCCTTATACCTTTTTCCCCATTCTCCCATCAGTGAACTGGTGCCTGGCAGGGACCACAGTAGGGCCCATTTCACTTTTTGTTGCACCATTAATTGCCTGAACATGTGGTCAAGTTACACTTTAGACACGATTAAGTGATCTGCCAGGGGCCCTAGTTGCTACAGTGCAGAGGTTCATGATCCAATCAGCTGCATTTCTCCTTTTGAATCAATACTGAATTTGGACCCTTGAAATGTGTTTCAGAACATTGTGCTAAATGAGATGTAAACTCAAGATCTTAACTAATTGTTAAATAAAATCCAGGTCACTTTAAGCATATAGGTTTCAGTATTTTTTTTTTTTTGGCCAAATTCCAGCTTACATAATGCTCTGCTTACTTTAATTCTTCTTCTAAATTCTCCTGAATAAGATATTTCCTATCCTAAGTTTGTTGCTGCACACTATTAACACAGCTCCGTTGTCATGATTTTTACTGATTTTTGTGAAGGGTGAAGTTTATTAGCTGCTGTGCAAGGGGAAAGTAACAATATTTCTAAATAGCAAAAAGAGAAGGAAAATTCTTAAAAAGAGAAATATTGCTCTAAATTACAAGCATATTCCTTTAAACATCTGTAGACATCTGTGAAATACTAATAAGCACGTGAATTCAATAATTTGGTTGTTCTGAACCTGTCTTCCTTCTGCTAAGAGTCATGATTTTTTTTTTTCAAAACAATAATGCCCTAGGCTGACAACTGCTTTTCTTTTCATTTCTGTTACAGCAGCTAGCAAGTTTGATTCAAGATCAGCTCAGCTTGGAACGGACTGCAATAAAGGTATGCCCCTCAGTTTCAAATACCTATATAATCTCTCACCTTTATTAAGAACACCTGCAGAGACTCACCGCATTCCGCAGAGGCTACTTACTGAGAGACAAATAAGATAAGCATTCAAACACGTTTGACACTTTTTTCATAATACAGATTAAAATACCATTGTAGATAGATATTTGGTAAATATAGATTCTCAAAAAATTAGGGTCTAGAATTTTATATGGTAAGCTAAGTTTAAAAAAAAAACAACGGAATTTCTGGAAGAAAGTCAATAGCTGCAAGTTAGTTTTGCCAACTTCTGTCAACATGCTGAAATGCAATAAGAAAGCATATCTATAAACAAGCCTACCAGAAAAAAGAAGGAATTTGACCAAAATTGAACTACCTTGTGAAGCAGCATCCACTGGTAGGAGCCAATGATATCAATATTTAATTTTTATAAAGCTTTAAAATAAAATAGGAAAAATATTAAGGCAGTTTTTAGAGAAAAACATATAATATTTTACACACTATAGGGCAGTTACAGGAAAATCTGAACCTGGGTATTAAGCAGGCCTTCAAAGGGACAGGAAAATGGAAGCACAAACAGCCATTAAAAGCAACCAGGAGCAGTAAGGGTTTAGGTGTTCGCGGGATTTTGAGAACAGATATTCAGTCATGCCCAAGTTCTCTGACCACCCTGCAAAGGGCTGCCAAAAGGCAAATCAAAGCCATAGTTACCTCAGTTGCCATTTTAGAAAATATGCAAAGATCCACATTCATTTAGCCAGGTGTTTCTGACATGGTCAAATCAGAGGCCCTTCATTTCAGTTGATCCATGCAATCAATGAGAATGTTCCACTAGGCCTCAGGTACTCCTGCTCCTTTATCAATTAGATAAAAAAGCCTGAGCCTATGACTCAAACCCTGGGATTCACTCTTCTGAAATCATAGCATCATTTACCTACTGGGAGGTGGGGAGAGAGGAGTAGCTGGGCAAATGTCCCCCACCCAAGAATGAACACTTGTACACTCCAATATACTCTCAGTCTGGGAGGGTAATGGAGAAGCAGACAAATCCCTCATGTGCTCACCAGACCAGGAGCCCTGATCTAGGGAAGAGGTTGGTGGGCAATAAGCAGGTGCTCCACTCCCCTCTCAGACCAATCCAGAAGGAGACTGGAGCAGCTACCAAAGCTCCCCTCCTACTTCTCAAACCACGGATCCCCAGTCTGGAAAGTAGGTGGGAGATCTGCCCCACTGCTTCTCTCCTCTCCCAAACCAAACCAAGAGGGGAGTGTACAATCATTATTTTTTCAAATTCATGTACATTTGTAGTTTCTACCAGACAGCACCCTGCATGCGGCCCATATTGCAGCAAGCCACATTCTCCTACTGCATTCCACAGCCCTGCTGCAGACAAGTGCTGCTGAAAAAAGGTCTTTCCCGACAGGCCAATTGTAACTATTTTGTATAAATGTATCCATTTTGGTTCAAAAAATGCTTCAGTTGCCCCTTATCTGGTATACACTCTTTGCAGCAACATTTCTCATAGTTACCTTTATGAAGCCTTATGGCACTGAAATAAGAATTTCCCATTAACACACAAACATTATTGGCATTTTGTGTCTTGCATATTTTTTGGTTCTATGGGGATTCTTTATTTTACCCAGCAGTAATCCAGATGGACAGTGAATTCTTCCTGCTAAGTATTTGGGCCCAGAGTAGTGGAAAGATGCATTCCTCAGTGGTTGGCAGTTCCTAAGTACCTTTAACTCGTGCAGATGATTTTTTAAACCAACATACACTTGTTCAGATGCAGTGAGCATCAGAACCAACAGAAGACCATAGATATCCTGACTTCCAGTCCCATGTTTTAACTGTTATGAAATGATTCTTCCTTCCATTCAATTTTTTTAATATATTTAATAATATTTCACAAAATTCCAGTAGCAAGAAAATCAGAAATTTGGCTACCCTTACTTAGCACTCTGAAGAGGTGAAATAAAGTAAGCTACACTTTACAATTATGGTAAGCAAAATTTACCTCAACAAACAAAATACCCACTGTATTCCAGTTTTTTACTACATTCTGTGGAAGCAAATTAGCTGAGCTGCAAAAACCATTGTAAGAAGCACTCTGACAAAAAGTCTACACAATAGTTTCCTAGACTCTTGAGAAAATCTGCCCCCAATCAGCTCTAATTAGTGGCTAAATTGTGTTTAATTTTCTTTTTCTTTTATAAAATGATGGAATTTAATGCACTAACTAAAGCTTCTATACCCAGCTTAAACCCGCGCTGACTATTGCAACAAAAGAAACTGAAGTTGTGTGCCTATTGGCTGGCTAGATTTCTGCCACTTCTGTTTACTATACAACACAATACCATTAACTGATGTCACAGTAGAGGAATGTTCCTCCCCTGGAGTCACATATTCTGGAGGAGTTAATTTTCAGGACAAATATGCCAGGTTCAGTACCTGATTTCCAATCCATGCTGATAAGGACTGAAGGGAACGCAAGGACAATATGCAGTAGTGCCTTGCAGTACCTGCAGCTATATTCATAATCACATAAAGAAAACCTATACTTCATACTCACAATACTTCCTTACAATATAAAGTTAGGAATGGACTAAGCCACTCTCATTGAGGGGAACTTGGGCAGAAATAACAATGTGTGGTGAATTGAGAGAAATAATGTAAGAAACAACAGGGGTTGAAGGATTAAAAGCAGTCTGAATTTAGATAATAAAAGAAACGGACAAAGGTATGAAAAGAATAAGTTTGAAATTTTTAAAATGTTTTTAAAGCATTATTCAGTGATCCACTGTGCTCTATTTAAGTCCTGTTTTAGTGGGAAGAAAAGAATCTCATCAGGGTAGGTATTGTGAAGTGGAATTCAACATTGTTCACAGACACTGTCTATTCATCTCTGCCACCTGGTTTTGAATCCAGTCTCACTAATGGCAACTAAAAGCTTTTTGAAAAGTTTTAGAAGATTGCAAGTGAAATAAATGCAGAGAGCCCCAGTAGAGCTTTAAGGAAACAAGGATTTACAGTGCATGCTCTGAAGAGTGTAGAGAATCCATGCTTGGACTGACATGAAAAGTGAGGAGTTGTAATTTTATGAACTGCTTAAAAAGTAATCTCCCACTCTCAGAAATCTATAATGGAAGCAATCAACTGTAGGAGTGCATAATAAAATAAGAGACATCATAAAAAGCCTATAATTATGATAAAATAAAAATCATTTTTTTCAAATAGTGAGTACTGATACCCTCTATGCTGATTCACCTGATTAACTGATATCCTGATTAACCTCTAACTTCTTCCCCTTTTTATCACATATGATGATGTCTTGTAGATGCACATAAAAACTAAAATCCTCCAGATTCAATGACTGTTATAAAAATAATCCACTTCAGCAATATCATGCTTTTAACCCAATTGCTTTATCTGGGGACTCACCCAGGATATGAGAGACCCAGTTTCCAGACTGCCCTCACCCAGAGGGGTTTGAACTTACAAGCCACATCCAAACAAGTGCGGTTGTGCAATACATGGTGCTGCAGTCATGTCTGTGATGCCACGTACTGCACATTCAGCTGTTCTCTGTACTACAAGTCAAGACCCCATGACTGGCACATCACGACGAGAGACATGCTTGGATGGGATGGGCTCCACCTTTCCCCTAAAGGTAAGCATGTGTTCTCTTCTAGGTTGGCGGACCTCCTCCGGTGGGCTTTAAACTAGGCTCATCAGGGGAAGGGGAAGATGAGGGCAGAGGAAACATCAGACTGCCAGACCAAACAACACCCACAACTACAGCCCAGCCCAGACCAACGAGCAAAACGAACAAACAGGTAAGCGATAGGAGCCAGGGCAACGCTGGGACTAGGAGGTCAGTACACACATCTGCAGGAGGCCTCAAATGCCTCTACACAAACGCTCATAGTATGGGCAACAAGCAGGAGGAACTCACCCTCCTGCTAGCTGACACCAGCCCAGACATAGTGGGGATCACGGAAACGTGGTGGGATGGAACACTTGACTGCGCGGTGAATGTCAAGGGCTACAGGCTGTACAGGAGGGACAGGATAGGAAGGAAAGGTGGGGGCATGGAACTCTATATTAAGGAGGAATACACATCCTCATCAATTAGCAAGGAGTCAGAGGAGGTGCCCCTCTGAAGTGCTTTGGGTTAGAGTACAAGGCAGTCGAGGGGAAAGAGACTTAATGGTGGGGGTCTACTACAGACCTCCCAACCAGGGAGAAGAGCTTGACCAGGAATTCGTAGGTCAGCTCACAGAGGTAGTGAAGGCTACGGATGTGGTAGTCATGGGAGACCTGAACTTCCCAGACATCTGCTGGGAAGATCAGACAGCCAGGTCTGACTGCTCACGTAGGTTCTTAGACAGAGTGCAGGACCTCCATCTAACCCAGGAGGTGCACAGCCCCACCAGGGGACACGCCTTGTTGGACCTAGTGCTGGCCACGGGTGATGACCTGGTGAGGGGGTTGCCGGTGCTCGACCACCTGGGCGACAGCGATCATCACCTGCTGGAATTCACCATCCAGCGCAAGGTGGCAAAGGCATGCAGTAAGGCTGCAGCCCTGGATTTCAGGAGGGCAAACTTCAACGAGCTAAGGAGGATAGTTGGGGAAGCGCTGAGGTCCCAGAGGGGAGGGGAGCCAGGTGTCCAAGGAGAGTGGTCGCTCCTTAAGGAGACGATCCTCCAAGCCCAAAAGAAGGTAATCCCAATGAGGATCAAAGGGAGCAGGAGAGCACACAAGCCTCCATGGCTCACCAAAAGCATCCGGGAACGTCTCCTTGCTAAAAAGGAGGCGTATACCTAATGGAAAGAAGGGGTCATCACCAGGGATGACTATTCTGCAGTCGCTCAGGGATTCATAGATTCATAGATGCTAGGGTCGGAAGGGACCTCAATAGATCATCGAGTCCGACCCCCTGCATAAGCAGGAAAGAGTGCTGGGCCTACATTACCCCAGCTAGATACACATCCAACCTTCTCTTGAATACCCCCAGGGTAGGGGAGAGCACCACCTCCCTTGGGAGCCCGTTCCAGACCTTGGCCACTCGAACTGTGAAGAAGTTCCTCCTAATATCCAATCTAAATCTGCTCTCCTCTAGCTTGTGGCCATTATTTCTTGTAACCCCCGGGGGCGCCTTGGTGAATAAATACTCACCAATTCCCTTCTGTGCCCCCCTGACGAACTTATAGGCAGCCACCAGGTCGCCTCTCAACCTTCTCTTGCGGAGGCTGAAAAGGTCCAGTTTCTCTAATCTCTCCTCATAGGGCTTGGCCTGCAGGCCCTTAACCATACGAGTGGCCCTTCTCTGGACCCTCTCCAGGTTATCCGCATCCTTCTTGAAGTGCGGCGCCCAGAACTGCACGCAGTACTCCAGCTGCGGTCTGACCAGCGCCCGATAGAGGGGAAGTATCACCTCCTTGGACCTATTTGTCATGCATCTGCTGATGCACGATAAAGTGCCATTGGCTTTTCTGATGGTTTCGTCACACTGCCGACTCATGTTCATCTTGGAGTCCACTAGGACTCCAAGATCCCTTTCCACTTCCGTGCCACCCAGCAGGTCATTTCCTAGGCTGTAGGTGTGCTGGACATTTTTCCTCCCTAGATGCAGCACTTTGCATTTCTCCTTGTTGAACTGCATTCTGTTGTTTTCTGCCCACTTGTCTAACCTGTCCAGGTCTGCTTGCAGCTGTTCCCTGCCCTCCGGCGTGTCCACTTCGCCCCATAGCTTAGTGTCATCTGCAAACTTGGACAGAGTACATTTCACCCCCTCGTCCAAGTCGCTGATGAAGACATTAAAGAGTATCGGTCCAAGCACCGAGCCCTGCGGGACCCCACTGCCCACACTCTTCCAGGTCGAAACCGACCCATCCACCACAACTCTCTGGGTGCGGGGTAGTTAGGAAGGCCAAGGCAGAGATGGAACTGGGACTACCTTCCCAGATTAAGGACAATAAGAAGTCCTTTTTTAAATACATAGGGGGTAAAAAGAAGGTCCCGGGTAATGTGGGGCCCTTGCAGGACACGTTGGGAAATTTGGTCATCACATCAGATGACAAAGCTAACATGTTTAACGATTTCTTTGCCTCTGACTTCCTAAGTAGGGACCAGAACAGCCACCTCCCTGCTGGGCCCCCCTCGGGCCCCGGGGGAGGCACACCTGGGCCACGGGCTAGCGAGGAACTAGTTAGGGAGCTTCTGGAGGGGTGGACGTATTCAAGTCAGCCGGTCCAGAAGATCTCCACATTAGAGTTCTAAAGGAATTGGCCGAGGTCATTGCAGGACCCCTGGCCTGGCTTTACGAGCACTCATGGTGCTCTGGTGTGGTGCCAGAGGATTGGAACAGGGCAAACGTGGTTCCCATCTTCAAAAAAGGGAGGAAGGAGGACCCGGGAAACTATAGGCCAGTTAGTCTTACCTCAATCCCAGGCAAGCTGTTTGAGAAAATTATTCTGGCACACATCCATGAGGGACCAGCAGGGGACTGCATGCTTAGGGGCAACCAACACGGGTTCATCAGTGGCAGGTCCTGTCAGACCAACCTGGTGGCCTTTTATGATCAGATCATCAGATCATTAGATGCAGGGGTAGCAGTGGGCATAGTCTTCCTAGACTTTTGGAAGGCCTTCGACACTGTCTCTCACCCCGTTCTCATTAAGAAACTGGGGGACTGCGGTGTTGACACACAGTCAAATGGGTCGCCAGCTGGCTGGAGGGCCGCACCCAGAGGGTGGTAGTGGATGGGTCCTTCTCAACCTGGAAGGACGTGGGCAGTGGGGCTCTGCAGGGCTCGGTCCTCAGGCCCGCACTGTTCAACATCTTCATCAGTGATTTGGATGAGGGGGTAAAAAGCACCCTGTTCAAATTTGCTGATGACACTAAGATGTGGGGGGATGTGGGCACACTAGAAGGAAGCAAGAGGCTACAATCAGACCTAGACAGGTTACAAGGGTGGGCGGATGTGAATAGGATGGGATTCAACACTGACAAGTGCAAGGTGATGCACCTGGGGAGGAACAACCGGCACCATACCTACAGGTTAGGGAACTCCCCTCTTGTCAGCACGGAGGCGGAAAAGGATCTTGGAGTCACCATTGACTCCAAGATGAACATGGGCCGGCAGTGTGGGGATGCAGTCAGGAAGGCCAACCATACCTTGTCATGCATCCACAGATGCATCTCGAGCACGTCCAAAGAGGTGATCCTCCCCCTCTATGTGGCACTGGTCAGGCCGCAGTTGGAGTACTGCATCCAGTTCTGGGCACCACAGTTCAAGAGGGATGTGGACAACATGGAGAGGGTCCAGAGGAGGGCCACTCGTATGATCAGGGGACAGCAGGGCAGGCCCTATGAGGAGAAGCTACGGGACTTGAACCTGTTCAGCCTCCAAAAGAGAAGGCTGAGGGGGGATCTAGTGGCCTGTTATAAACTAGTCAGGGGGGATCAGCAGGCATTGGGGGAGTCGCTATTCCCCTGTGCACTGCCAGGAGTGACCAGGAATAACGGTCACAAGCTGGCACAGGGTAAGTTTAAGCTAGATATCAGGAGGCGCTACTTCACAGTCAGGGCGGCTAGGATCTGGAACCAACTTCCAAGAGAAGTGGTACAGGCTCCGACCCTGGGGGTTTTTAAGAGAAGGTTAGATGAACATCTTGCTGGGGTCGTTTGACCCCAGTACTATTTCCTGCCATGGCAGGGGGTTGGACTAGATGATTTGCTCAGGTCCCTTCCAACCCTAGAAACTATGAAACTATGAAACCCCATGGATATCCAGAGGTCAAAAATGACCCACAGAAAAAAAAAAATCGGAGTGACGCATGCAAGGGCAGTGTGTGCTGTTCAAAACTGGGGCCTGGCCAACTGGAGCTGCACTCCAGCTGCCGGCCAGGCTCCGTGCACCTAGATCACTGCTGCTGCAGCCCCAGGAGACCCCCAGGTGAGGCTGTTGTGTTGGGGCCAGCCCAGTGCTAGCCCCAGCCTCCCCTATCCCACCCGGAGTAACTTCCCGCGCACCAGAGGGCGTGTAGCACAGGTGTTCCCCATGGACAATTATCAGCAACACAAGGTGCACTGCTGCTAGCTGTCCCCGGGGAACCCAACGTTCACACCAGTGTGGACGGAAGGCACAATGCTCCTCTATCCCACCACAAGGCACTATCCAGCCTGTCTCTTGAGGCTGAGCCTCTGCCCCTTGTATTTGATATTCATTGGATAAAACAGATGGAGAGCTGCACAGAAGTTTCTACCCCATGAGGTATAAGGGCTCATGCACACCCAGTGTAACAATCATCTCACTGAGACACACACCATCTAACCTACTCATTTCTTCCTGGTGCGCGCGCACGCTCTCTCTCTCTAGCTCATTACCAACCAGTGAAAAGAACAAAGATACTGTTCATAAAAGCACCATCTGTAGGAACAAAAACATTATAATGATAGCAGCTGAGATTTCCAAAGCAGCAAAAGGGAATTAGGCATAAAATGGCAATCACTTCAAATAGGTGTTGGGTGTTTTATTATTTTAAGATCACTTGGGGAAAAAAACCTCCGTCATATATTATTTCCCCTCACAGATGGAATAAATTTCCTGTTTCAGGATCTTCAGAGTTAAGAGGTATTTGTCTTTAAAAATGCCACTAGGTGTTGCCTACCCAGTATCTTAGACAAGTAACTTAGAAGGAAATTTTGCATTTTGTGAGAAAAATATTTTTGTGACAGAATCTTAAAAAGATTTTTAAAAAATGAAAGAATGACAGAAGTTTAAATATAATAACAGGGTTGGAATATTACTACAATTTCCAGGGAAGATGCATTGTTGGATAGACTTCTGGTCCAGGATTATAACAAACTTCAAAGTATAGTATATTTGAAAGTTTTTCCCAGTATAAATAAAGTGTTGTTCTACAGAAACTGCAGCCCCTGAAAACACAAAATGTTTCCAGAGATCCCTTAAATTGAAGGGTTTAAATTGGAGGCAATTTTCAGTATCTGTGAGAGTATGTCAGGGCTGACAGAGAAACAACATGACCTTTGAAGAACCAAAAGAGCCATGTTATGTCTCCAAAAATAATTTCTTCCTGAAGCTCTCCTTAGATTTTAAATGATATCTTTCTGGATTCAATACCTACACATTGCACTCCTAAAAAAACAAAAAACAAAAAACAAAACAGTGAAAACCCCATAAAACTGCCTTTCCTATTTTGCTTCTCAGTGTCACCATTATTTAAAAATAAGCAACTGTTCAAAAGAAATCTACATACAGTACATACCATAACTAAAATCATAATTTTCAATAAGGTGTGTACAATGGGGGAACAGATGTTAAATTAAACCATTCTTAATATCAGTATGAAAAACCTAAGGTAAGTAACAACAACTTCATCTGCCAAACCAAATACTTTAAAAGAAAGGAAATGATAGTTAAGCACATCATAAAAATTACTTTGATCCCATTACAAACAGACACATTAGCTAAGATTTTTAAAGCTGATGGAGAAACGTAGCCATACAATGACCATTCATTTAATTGGAGCGCTGTTGTTATAACCTCTAGGCTGCTTTGAAAATGTTAAAAACTGTTTTCATTAACTGTAAAGAAATGTATTTCATCACAGCACATTTATCTTTACTGTGATTCTTCAATAGATTGTTTTAACAGTGTGGTTTATTATCTTGTTTTTGGTTCCTAATTGCTTTTTTTTTTAAAGGACACGGTTACCTAAGAAATATTACTGTTGATCAGTGAATAGAAGATTTCTTTGATAAAATAACATTATGTGTTTAAATTGAGTGGGAAGGGGGTATAAACATTGCTTGTTCCTCTTACAGTCTGTAATGTAAGCGGACTTTGAGGTTCATCACTGTGCTACTTATATGCAGGATGAGCTTTTTGGAAGTTCCCAGCATTGGGAACTAGCTTGTTTTTATTAAATTTGAAGAGTTTTAGAATTGTTTTTTACAATTCTACCCATAAATTTAGTTTAATTTTTTTTAAGTTCTCAATTAGATTTTTACTTCGGGTTTACTGATTATTTCTGAGGTCAGAAGTAAGATTGTTGAGAATGTGATGAAATATTCCTCTCTCCTTATGTTTTATTAGAATTACTGCAATTAAGTTTACCATGTATAAAGAAGTCTAAATTGTATTATGTCATTAACTACTCCTTTAAAGTTTGTGTCTGCAAGACAATAGGATCCTAGGGAAGTAGGGCTGAAAGGGACCTCAAAGTCATCTAATCCAGTCTCCTGCTCAAAGCAGAATACTCCTTAACTAAATAAACCCAGCCAAGTGTTTGTCCAATTTGCTCTAGAAAATTTTCTGGGACGAAGATTTCACAGTTTCTTTAGGTAACCTATTCCAATGCTTGATCACACACATATTCAGAAAGTTCCTCCTCATCTCCCACCTAAATTACCTCTGCTGCAGTTTGAGGCCATTTCTCCTAGTCCTGCCTCCTACAGCCATAGAAAAAAGTCCAGCTCTATCTTCTCTATAATCACCTTTGAAGATTGTTACCTTCAATCTTCTCTCTTCCAGACAAAATTGTTCTAGCTCTTTCAATCTTTCCTCATAAGTCATGCTTCCCAGGATTCTAACCATTTTTATCACTCTCTGCTGGACTCTTTCCAATCTACCCATATCCTTCTTGAAGTGTAGGGCCCAAAAATGGATGCAGTACTCCAGGTAAGGCCTTACCAGTACTGAACAGAATGGAGGAACCACTTTGCTTGATTTGCAAGTGACACTCCTGATGATACAGTCCAGTATGCTGTCACTATTTTTGCAACAAGAGTACACTGTTCACTTATATGCAGTTTATGCAGTTTATGGTCCACTGTAACCAGTTTATGGTCCAGGTCCTTCTCTGCAGTTCTGCTGCCTACCTAGTCATTCCCTAGTCTATATTTGTGAATGGAATTTTTTCATCCCGAGTTCAGGACTTTGCACTTGCCCTTGTTGAATCTCTTCCGATTGCAGATTATTTCTCCAGTCTATCCAGGATCATAAACCTACCCTCTCAAGCAGAGGTTCCCAAACACCAGACTGCAAAGGGTTGGCTGCCAGGTCATGGCTTCCACCGCTGGCAGTCACATGTGGGGTTAAAGCTGGGCAGTATGGCAGCCCTGGGAGGGAGGCACCCAGCTCTGTGTGCCCTATCCTGTTCCTGCCACTATGGCCAGGCCTGGCGAAACACTGCCTGCACAGCTGGGACACTGCAGCTGATGTGGGCAGGGAAATACCCAGGGCAGAGGGCGGCTCCACTCCTTGCTCCTAGGGAAGGCAGCAGAGCCCCTTCTTCCCAGGCAGCCCCAGCTGGGTCCTCCTGGGCCACTGCCTGCACAGCCCCCTCCCCTGCAGGATCCCCTGGTGCCCCGGCTGCAGTGCCCAAACCCAATCTGATCTTTGCAATGCCCCCGCTGTAAAAAAAAATATTAAATATGTACATTACATTTAAATATGTAAATCAGATTGTTTCCATACCAGGTGCCCCAAAATTCTTTGAGTGAATTTGCCAGTCTGCAGTATAAAAAAGATGGGAACCACTGCTCTAGAAAGTCTGCAACTCCACTCAACTTGACGTTATACACAAATTTGCTAAATGTGCACTTGATCCAATCATCCAAATTATTAATGAAGATATTGAACAATGTTGAACCCAGGACAGGCCCCTGTGGAATCCCACTTGATACCTCCTTCCAACTAGACATTGAGCCATTGATGACTACTCATTCAGCATGATGATTCAACCAGTTATATATCAGTACTTTGGTCCAGTCTGTATTTTCTTAGCTTGTTAATGAGAACGTCACTGCAGACTGTCAAAAGCCTAGCTAAAGCCATCCTCCTCCCCAGTCCACAGAGCCTGTCACCCTATCACAGAAGGAAGTCAGGTTGGTCAGGCATGTCTTCCTTTTGGTGAATCTGTGCTGGCTCTTCCTGACCAACATGATCTCCTCTAGGTGCTTCAAAATAGATTACATGAGAACCTTTTCCATGATCTTTCCAGGTATTGAGGTCAGGCTGACTGGTCTGTAATTCCCTACATTTTCCTTCTCCTCTTCTTAAAGATGGGCACTATACTCATAGGCAGCAGAAGTGGGGGGGATAATGGGGCTTAGCCCCCACAAACGTGGTCTAGTCTATATTTCCGTGGGGCAGCGGTAGGGCTGCAAAGCAGCCCAACCAAGGGCTTCTGGTTCATCAGGGGTGGGGAGGGAGTGAGTTGGGGCTGGGGCTGCTACCCCGCCCTGGGAGGCACAGGGGCACGTCCCTCTGATATGCATGGGTCAAGGGAGGCTGCCACTGTGATCTGGGACCAGGGCTACACCAGGCTGTTCCCAGGAGGGCACGGGGTTGGGCTGGGAAGAGCTCAGCACAGCCTGCACCCCAGCCCACAGCAGCACACTGCCCTGCTCCACACAGATCTAGGGGCATGTGCCCCCCATGTGCTCCCAGGACATGCGTAGTGGCAGGAGTCACCACCTGTTTCCCATGCCCCCAGACAGCAATGATGACTTGGGGCAGGGCAGGCATCCAAGGACTCCATCCCTTCCAGCCTGGCAGCACAGCCGAGGCTGGCCTCACTCTGGCCCCCAGCTTCAGCCCCCCAGGTGGTGTGGGGTCAGGACCAGTGCAGGGAGGCAGCAGGGGCTGGTGCAGGGCTGGGGGTGGCAGAGTCATTGGTGTGGGGGGTGCTGGAGGTGGGCAATGACCCTGGGCACAGGAGAAGGGACGGCCGCACAGGCACAGCAGGCACCGGCCCCAATCCCCAGACCAGCTCAGCTCTGCTCCCTCCCAATCCCTGCCTGGTCCTAGGCCCACTCTCTCCCCCACTCCCACAGCCCTTTTGCCTCCCCCCACAGATTTTCCCCCTGGGGTGGGTGTCCACATGCACATGTGTAAATGTACTCAGCCCCCACCCCCCAAAAAAAATGTCTCCCTTTGCCTATGACTATACTTAACCTTTACCAATCATCTAGGTAAAGGGCATCATCCAACCTCATGAGTTCTCAAGACAGACAGTTAATGGCTCTAAAATTACCTCAGCCAATTCCTTCAGTACCCTAGGGTAAGCATCTTCAGCTCCCGCTGAAGTTAATGAAAACTACGGACATTCTGCAATTTGTAAGAAGAGGCCTTATTTACTTCTAGATTTTGTAAATGAGGTGATAGACAAGTACATATTTAATGATTGTTAATACAAATTATAAAATAAGCAATATTAAATAGACAGATAATATGGACACTAAATAATTTATAATATTATTAAATATGTCCAACCTTTCACAAACAAAAAAATTAAATTTCATTTTTTCATATTAATCTTGGGGTCAGATATGCTCTTCATAGCTACCTAATTTAAGTAACAACATTAACATTTGGCAGTAAATCACCTTCAATGTTTTGAACACCTTTGGTATTGAATCCTAAGTCTACAGCTAGGAAGAAAGACCACTCTCCTCCTATTACTCAGCAGGATATGTATTCCTTTTCCTAAGTAGAATTCCAGACATTCCATCTGGTTCCCATAAAAACAGAAAATAATAAGTGGATCAGTAATGGTGCACCTACAGTAGAACACAAGAAAAAAAAACCAGCCAGCCAAAATACCTATTGCAAAAACAATTCTTTTTCTAGAATCAATATATATAGATAAGAACCTCTGAATCCTTGATGTGTGTGTGTGTGTAAATATATCAAGCTGTTACTCTCAATACATACACACATGCACGCCCACACACACATTTGGAAATCTACAAAATAGTTAAGACCATCAAAAGAATTTCAATTATTTAACTAGTAAGCAGATAAAATCAGCTCTGAGATTTACAAAGCTGCATCCAAGCAAACCTGCAACTATGAGGACAGAGAAAGATAGAAATACCTCTCTCCCATGCCCTTTCTATTCTCACAGATACTGGCATCAAAGCTACAGACTCTTATGTTCTTATATCTGGTCAACCATAATTTTTTCACATGATTGGATCTATGGATCTAATTATATGTACAGAATACACACACTCCTATTGTATAAGCAAATCCCTACATTTCCATGTGTAAATCTGGTAACTGCTTATGCAGATTTGCATATAAAACTGCTCTATTTGTTTACACAGGAACAAATGGGCATTATGCACAGTTTGCTAACTGCTCCAGGCTCTAAAAATTTAGACTCATTTTATTACTAAACTATCAAGAATACTTTAAAGCCACAAAAAAGTTGATCCAACATTAGCGCTCAGATCTCAAAATAACAGAAACTCCAGAAAGTTCAAATAATTTCCTTTTTATCCATTACATACATACTGGGTGCATCTACACATGACATTAAGGCGACATAAACTCCAATGCAGTTTGTGCTCAAGTCAGCTGCTCTCAGGCACACCATCTGCACATGTACCTGGGACCACAGCAGTTTAAGTTGGAATGAAGCAGCCCCATGCTGGAAGGGGAAGCAGGAGGTCAGTCCTGGGCTCTGGGTGGTGGCATTGGGCAGTGGAGGGGCTGGCTGAGGCAGTAGGGTACTAAAGTGCAGGGGTAAGTGGCAGACAGCCCCCACACTTTAGCACCCTTGTGCCCACACTAGCCTGTCTCCTGTGGCAAAGTTAATTAATTGACAGCCCCCTAATACTGGCACAGAGGTAGGCACTGACTTTTTACTGTGGAGCTAATTAATCAACTTCATAGTAAACCACCTGTGTAGATGCACTTATTTAGTACATAACAATCTGGAGATTGAAATGAAAGATGTACATAATTTACTACCTATATAGTTCATCTAAACTTTAAAAAAAAAAGAAGTAGAAACATATACTTTTGTCATCTTCAAACACAGCAAAATTTACTTTTTAAAATTTTTTTCCAAATGAATCCACTTTTAGAATTCAGTAAAGATCTATGGATTAACTTCTTATTCTGTCACTCTCACAATTTCTAAACACAGAATTTATGGAGTCAACTCTGAAAAACATGCATCTGGGAAGCTTTAATCATGAATAGTTCTTTGAATTCACATTCTAGTATCAGCCTCTAGGATCGAGCTCTAACAGGCATAATAATATAAAATTGTGAGATGGACTTGATACAATATTTTTTCAATGTATAATGTTTCTACCTCTTTTAGACCCTGAACCTGGAAAAAACTGATACAAAATGCTACAGAGGTGAAGTGAAATAATAGTTTCACAAAGCCTACTTGTGTACTTGCAAGTAAGCATGTGCTTATGTTTTTTGCAAGATCAAGTCCTTAAACTGTTATGACTCTTTGTGTACCTAATCACTTGTCCAAAATACTGTCTGCCAGGCAGTGTATAAATATGGAATAAAAAGAAAGTCTGTGCTCCAAAGAGCTTCCAATTTAAGTATAACACAAGAGGCAATGGATGAGATGGAAAGGAGGAAGAAATAAAGGGAAAGAATGAGAAAACATGGTGGGTTGATCAAAAGTAGCCATGGTACATCAGCAGCCTAACCATTCTTGAGTGTTTTGCAGGCATCGAAAAAAAAGGACAAGATTAAGAAAGATAATAAGAAAGCTTTATGTATGTGTAGCAAAAGTGCAAGCTCCCCAACAAGCCACAGTGCTCGTCTGCCACTGCCTCTGGGCACGCCGCCCATCTATCTTTCCTGCCATGCCTTGCTGTCAAGTAATTAAGATCTTAATTAAGTGGGAGTTCCCCACTCTGGGCCCTGGTGTCTAGGGTCTTGAGTATATGCTTCTACCTCCCCTTACGTGTCCCACACTTCACAGATGTTTCTAACAACTGTGTAAAACTCCAGCCTGAGGCCGGGCCAATTCATTGCAGTATTAGGCCTCTCACGACCTGCTCTGTTACAAGCCACATTCACACCACCTCCCTCTCACTGAGGCCTCTCCCACTCCACCATCTCTCACATGGTCTCTCTCATATTGCCCTTGCTGGGCCTCACTCATACCACCCCTCTTTTTCCCCAGGGCCACACTCACCCTGCCCTCACCCGGAGGGTCCTCAGGCTTGATTCCCTTCACTCCCCGGCCAGCAAGTGCGCAACCTTTTGGGCATCTCCAGCTACCCTCATCTGAGTGAGTGCTGGGCAGCTTGCAAAATACTGCACAGACTCTGCCCTTCTCTCGTAGCCAGGTAAATCCACACAGCTGCTCTCCATACAGGGCTGCTGACTCACCCCCTTATTTCTCCATGGCTCCTCCTCTGCCGCCCTCCAAGCAGCCTCAGGCCCACCTGTGGCCTCAGGTGCCTGAAGACTTACCTGAACCGAATTTGATCCTCCAAGTTAACAGGACCTCAACTTATGTCCCCTACCCATAGGGCCTCCAATGGTTCAATTACTCAGGTACAGCTTTTCACGTGGCTGTCTGCACCCAGCTCTGCACCTTCACCTCCTCCAAGACACATACTCCACCCCCTCCTCTGGGGCCTGGGGTCGAACACCCCCCCGCAGGCTCAGGTGCTCCTCATCAGCATGCTTGGCCCAGAACTCTCCTCCTCTCCCCATGTCTCACACCCTAATGGGCTCAGGTGCCACCCATGGGTGTGCCTGGCCCCCATTCCCCTCTTACCCCCAAATAGGCCCATGTGCCCCAGATGGGCGCGCCTGGCCCCACTACCCAATTCAGGCCTTACGCGCCATCGGGCTCACATACCTGGCCTTATCTCCTTCTGATGTTACTAGTCACTCACCTGATAGTGAGGGCAGGGTTTATTAAGGCACCCTGACCCACCTTTCACTGGGATGATCCTCGAACCTGGCATTTGCTGCCCCTGCCCTGCCACTAGCAGGGTGCAGTTTAAGGTCATGCCCAGGACCAGGAACCTCCAAGCTACCTTATAGCTCCTGCCCTTACCTCTGTGCTGTCTCCAGTGCAGCAGCTCCACTGGAAGATGTTCCTTCCTCAGCACCAGGCAGCAAACTGCTGCCTTCAGCCCTGCTGGCCTGAGGCTTAAGATGGCCACTTGTCAGGACTGAGTTGCACCTGCCTGCTGCCTGACCCAGGTCTTAAAGTGGCAGAGCACCCTGAGTGCTCTGACACACACCTTCCCCCTTAAAATAGTTCCTGGAGAAGGTTTTCCCTACTGCTCAGCTGACAAGCTCCCCGCAAAGCTTGCAACTCCTCAATGGTGCTCCGCCACAGTATGAGTAATGGAAGTGGGTTTGAAAATACAAATAGGCAATTGGTTGACACCATGAGCTAACTGGAGACAGGAGGTGACCTTCAAGGCATTTATAGACATGCTCTGGGAGGCAGCGGAGTGGGGAGGAGAAGAGGGGTGCTAATTAGTACAGATCCGAGAGCTATGCTAATTAAAAGCACCAGGATTAATCAAATTTGCTCTGATATGCTGTAACTACAGAGAGTCAGAGCAGCCTCCCTGCATGTATACAGGAACCAAGAGAATTAGATATGATGGGTATAGATTAAATGGCCTGGAAAAATAAAGACAAGCAGCTTAAATGTCAAGTGATAGAGAAGGGGGAGCCAAGAGAAGGATTCACAGAAGAGATGGCATAAGCAAAACAATGAAGGGACCATCTAAGAAAATTCTGCTGCACCAGTCTGCATCTACAAAGTAAGTCAAGATGTAAGTAATACCAACAAGAATTTGCTCATTTCCGTCAAGTTCCTAGCATACACAATGTCATGTCAAGTTAACTTAACCTCTGTTCTACTACATTTGTTTAGTAATATTGTCTCATTCCAGGTGAACTAGCAGAAGCATCCAACTATAGTTGATGGATCCTCTTTCCTCATTGCTTTTGATATACCTGTTATATACACATAACTTATGCCCAATAACATGCATTATTGTTTGGCAGAATTAAAATAATTTTTTTTTTTTGATGGAAACCTGTGTTTTTAAGAAGCCATTACTCAGAGCCAGAGAGAACATTTTCAATTAAATTTTAAAATTGTGGGTCGCTCTTCAGTTTAAAACTCACATAACTTCACAACTAGCTACTGTTTACTTGCAGAGCAAATCAATTGGTATATGCAAATCTCGGTTTCTGAAGATACTATCTGTTTTGTGAAGCTGAACATACTATATACAAGTTATAAAAAATCCATTTGTTTTGGACAGATTCACACCTATTATAAGACAACAGAGCCAAGCCAATTTAGACCACCTGCATATATAGCTTGTGTCTTGCACTAAAATATTTCTGAGGTTTAGAACAAAAAGTTATATACATATGCTAAAAGGTCACTCTTGGACTTCAGAGTACATGGTTCTTTCTAATATCAAAGCCAACTTCCTATTACAAAGTTCATTGTAATGGCTTCTGCATTCAGATCTTTTACAGCCTGCATGCTCCATAAAACACATAAAATAGAGATGCCCCAAAATATTAGACTTAAAAGTCACTTTGATGCATGTAGAATTTACGTAAGTTACAAACACTAAAAGAATTATGTGTATATTCCCTTTTGGGCACCTCCAAGGGACTAAACCTTACCTCTGTCCAGCTTATATGTGCCTGATTATAAAACCAATTGGGAATTATAGCTTGGGTAATGAGTCTCTGGGTGAAAAACATAATTAAACTATATTCTTCTGGAAAGTTGAGATGGCTCTCTAGAAAGCAGACTGGTAAAAAAACAAGATGTTTACATTAAGCCTTACACTTTTAATGATACCATCTGTAAGTGGTTCTTAAGATTTTATTGTATGAAATTACTACAAGCCTTAACTTACAACCTTACACTAATCTATGCAAAAGACTGCTTGGATGGGCCTCCCATAAGAAGCTATTAAGCTACACAATTTTAATGTAAATTTTATATAATTAGAGCTCCAAATTAAAATGTTATACATTCACATGATGTTCCTTAGCCCTAACAGAGGGTAGGAGATGGTGGGTACAGGAAAGAACTGTGTTGAAACGTATTGTATATGTATTTATTGAACATAAGGCTTTCCATAGTAATTATCACAACAGTATTTACGTTCTAATCTATACAGCACGGTGTTTGGATTTAACATTTAGAAACTGCCTTTATTTACAGATGCATCATTATGTGTGGAAAAACTGACAGCATGGGAGTTTCTCATACAGTCACATGAGAATACCAATGAAAAATGAAATCCTTCTCTCTGAACCTGTCCTGTATTTGCACACCCACTCTGAACTTCTGGGCTGTAGTAACTTACAGAGGCCACTCACTATACTGTCTCCATGCAGGCGTTTTGCAGAAGTGTAATTATTAAAGATATCAGATGGTATGACTTCCTACTTTCTAAATACTCAGATATTTAGAGTAATATTTCAGTTAAAAATAATTATAAAAACCTGACATACATGTGCTTTTTCTGCAGAATGATCAAGATGCTAAAGAGAATCCAGTTTATTCTTGTTTTTATTAAGGTTTAATCATTTGCAGACTGCATTTCTTGTAGAAACATAACACTAGCTCATCCAGTTGAAATACATATGATAATTACTTTTAAGTACTGAACACTTACTGGATAAACAGAAGAAAGTAATTCAACAAATATTCCTATGATTTTATCATGGATTTATTTTAAACATGATTTTAAGAGCTATTTTAATGCTAGGTGGTAGACATTACTAACAGTTAAATACATAAATGAGGAATTTCCTGACATTTTCATGTGGTGTTGATTATTGGCTGCTTACATAGACTAAATAAGATCATTGCAGGGGGTATTCATTTATAAGACTTACATTAATGATTAATTTAGCTGTAATCTAAATGATGTGATTGCTATTACAGACAATGTTTAGCTAAACCAACTACCCTTACTCGTTACAAGCATTAAGTTTAATACTTAATGCTTGCAGCTCTGTAAAAGTTACAGAATTGGGTAGGAAAGTTGTCTTTTCTTTTGGTTCCAAGTCAAATGAAATATAGTTTTCTGGTTAAATACCTGCACCAGAGGGCAGAGTTAATTTCCAATTCAGCACAGAGGTTAATGAAAATTAGGTGCAATAACAATAAGGTTATACAATAAATAACCAAAAAAATGACTCAAAGACTGTACAACAAACTTCTGATTAACCAATCTAAATGTGAAGATATTGTCCCCATTCTTCTGAGTCCAATTTTTTATAAATGAAGTAACTCCTGCCCATATTTATATAAAAGGTAGATTTAATAAAAATAATTAACTCCAAATGCCTTGAAATGTAGTATAGCTCACAGCATATAATCCCCTGCACAAAAATCAACATTGAAAGCCAATACAAACAAAAAGAACAGAAGCTAGCTATGTGTAATCCTGCATCAAGCATTAAATATTTAAATTTTACATGTTCAAATAATTTAATAATGCTTGCAAAGATAGCAGAAGAACATTTTAAATATAATGCTTTCGTGGCAGTCCTAGGGTTCATTTCAGGAAATCACTGAAATCACTGGGAGAGTATTAGAGAATGCTGCTGAAGAGAACAGGACAATGAAATTGCACTAAAACAGGAAAGAACCATCTGAAAAGACTGGGAACACTCATGTAATACCTCTTTTTGATTCTAGTAAGTGTACTTCATCTGTCTACATGCTGTATATTTATTCCTTGACAGATTCATGCAAGTGAGAGGAAGTTCAGGTATGGGCCCAAGCATCAATTTCAGGACCAGAGGAAAGAAATATATGACTTTGAATCAGAACTTGAAATTTTCTCTGCATCTTATACATATTGGGAATCCTTTAAGTTGGGGGGGGGAGTTGGGAGGGGAAGGGGCAAACTTTTTTGGCAGGTATGCTACAAATTAGCCCTGCAACCTCCCCTCCCACCTCCTGAGTACCACTCTGATCCCCTCTCCCCTGCCTAATTGGCTGGTTTGTTTTCTGCCCCAGTCTTGAGCTCCCTGGATGATGATCTGCTGCTCTGTCTTCAGCTCCCTGCACTGTGCTTTTTGGCTGATCTGTCACTCTGCTTTCTGTTCCATGACCTATCTGCTACTTTGCTGCCTGTCCCCTCCCCATTCTCCTTCATGCTGCACACAGAGGCTACCCATGTCACTTGTGGTACACATGCCACAGTGGCCAACCCTACTCTAAATGAACCAAATGACTATGCCTTACAACTGGCTGTGCGAGTTGTCTGAGATCCAAAAATAGATCTAAAAGACCAGGACAAAATCTTGGCTTCACTGAAGTTAAGAGGAAGATTTGTCATTGACTTCAGTAGGGCCTGAAGATTACCTTTAGGCTGACAACAGATGTTGCCATTGTCCTGACACAAGTTGTACCTGTGTTTGTCCTGGAACAGAAAAGTTCCTGGATTGGCATGAATACCCATCACCTTTCCAATCAAGGTTAAGTGAATGGCTGAATGTGCTGCTGCTTTTCTGCCATTGATTCAAGTATGTAATCCCAGGAAAAACACTCAGATGTATGCTGTGATGTCCTGGGACAAAATATTAGCACTTTCTATGCTATAAGCCTTTTAAGAGTTTGTCCCAAGACAACCAACATAGATATCTGAATGACTGCACTTTGTCCTGAGATAAAACATCTTCTCCCAGAAAAATATTTGTAGCTTTTTAGTGTTCATCACACTGGATTACACTGATGAAATTACATTAAATAAACTAGTTCTGCTTCATGCTGAAGCTAGCACCAGGTAGCATAAATGTTTCGTGCATTATAACATCAAGCTAGGAAACCCTAAATATTGGTACCAAAGTTTATATCATGCAATATTTATGAAATGTTGAAATCCAGCGCATTGAATTCTGATGACCTGTTTTCCCTCTCCATTGGTTGGTGGAATTTGCTGTGCCTGTCCTGAGCTCCCCCCTTAGGCTTTTCTAGCTGCCCAAAGCCAACCACAGTCCTGCAGGCCAACAGTTTGCCCCCAGCACTTATTACCTACACCACCAATGCTTCTTGCCTGCCACATTTTTGACGGAATTTTAATCTTGGGGTTTGCTGTTACTCCTGGCTCATTGGTGTCTTGCTTGGGTCACTTGTTAGTGCAAGGGTATTGGGGTTCCGTCTCCCCTACACCCCACCTAGCACCAACCCATTGTTACTCTGGTATTGCACGGATGCAGTGTTGTTACCAGTCGTCACTCTCGTCCTGTCCTGTAGGTCTGCCGCCATCCTCTCTACACTCTCCACAGCCGGACTTCAAAATCTTCCCTTCAGGTAACTGGACTGACTCCACTGAACTCATGGGGGCAGCTCCCCACTCAGAGGCTGCCACCAGCTGTCTTTCTTAGGATCTCCACCCCAGCCACAGCCTCCCCTCAGCTGCCAGAGACTTTCTTCCAGTCCCACTGTCTGACCGGAGCATGGGGCTTTTACTTCTGCCCCACTGCCCTTGCTGGTAAATCAGCACCAGCACATGATTACATAGCACGTCCACTCCAGAGCTGGCTTTTTTCTTCATCTCATCTCCAGGCTTCTGTTGGCTGTAGCATAGGATGCTGCAGCATTGCTGGTAAGTCCTGCAGCGCAGCAAACCTGCCGCTGCCACCACCCTGCTTGTGGGTCTTGGGGAGCTGGGTCATCGCCAAAGGGATTTGTGGTGCAGTCCTGCCCTTGCTGCCCCCTCCCCATGGCTCTGCATGTTGCAGGGTTGCCAGTGTTGCTGCCACCATGCTCCCATGGCTTGGCAGTCTGCAGTGTTGCTGGCAAGCTCGGTGGCATGGAGTTTTCGCCATTGCTGCTGGGTCTCCGTAGCTCAGCAGTTCGCTTGCCTCCGCCACAGTTGGTCAAAGGATGACAAGCCATTTGCACCCAAGCTTCCTCTCTTCCTCTTGCAAAATTCTCATTAAAGTAATTGGGAATTTTGTCGGAGTAAGGACCTCAAAAAATTGTATTTTGGATATAACAACATGGCACAATGCAGTGCCATATAGAAACATGTGAACTAGTATAGACACCTGAAGCAGTTATAAGGACAAAACTGTGGCTCTCCACAAACGATAATTAGCATGGCTGTTAACCAGGTGAAAAGCTGTACTAAACACAGCACTTCTGTATTAGTACCACTTTTGGCATCTGAAACAGCTGATAGACTTCAGAGCTCTATGTATTTCACAGACTTTAGACTCTAAAATGAAATCTTTAGGTCTTTTCATATGAAGTGTCTTTTTTGGTATACTGAAGTAAATCCTATTTAGGACCCCGAGCTTTCAAGTGCATGGATACTAGCATATCTTCCTTCTTACCTTCCTACCTAATCTTGTGAAGTGCATTCCAACAAATATTTAATCAAAACATGCTACTAGCATATATAATTATACAGCTCAATGTTTAAAATGTAAGCAATATTTCTGTCAGACTCCAGAATTCTGTATTTAGATTGTATATCAACACTAGTTTATTTAAACTAATTTTATGGTAGATATGATTAGTCAAATGGCAAATCAACTGGAAGATCATGGCTTCAGAACTGTTACTAGACAAAATATGGTTTGTGAGACATGTTAAAACGGATGAGGTTAAGAATGAACTGAGCTAGGAAGTGAAGCACATTCTGTTCTGAAAATAAGGGAAAGCATAAAACGAAGAACAAAACCATACATTAAAATTTGCAAACACCACAGTGAAATTTCTTTCTTGTTTCCATGCACAGTAGAACTTTTTAGAACAACGGGATTTACTACCAGGTTCAAAGCTGTTTAAAAGTAACAGGAACAGAACAGAAGCATACTCTATGGCTTTCGAATTCGACAGGCACACAGGCAGAGCTGGCACCAGATTGTATTAGTGCTGCAGTGAGATGTAAAGTGAAACACAAACTAATATGGACACCAAAGAGGCCTAGAAGAAGGAGAAAGGAAAGAAGGAGAAAGGGGGAAGCAAAGCAAAAGCCCTCCAGATCACATTCTGCATGGTTAAGTTTTGGGGGCTTTATTTTTAAGCAGCTATACGAGGATCCGAAATCCCAACACCAAACATGAGATGCTATGATGGTAAGTATAATAAGTACATAAATAGGATCAGCATAGAAGAAAATGAGATAAGAACAGACAAGCAGGCAGCAAACTGAGCTGACTGCAGTTCACTATTGGAGAGCTGCCACTCTATACATGTTTCCCACCCAAACCACCTGAACTACGGCCAACACAACAAGCAGAAGAGAGTGCTGCTTCTAACATGACAAGCCAATTAAAAAAACCCACCATACAAGATAAAAAGACAAGAAGAACTGATGTTTTCTCACTATCAGGACTGTTTAAATTTAAAAAATCAAACATCTTAGACGTTTCACAAGGTATCTGTGTGCTGTTGTTGATTAAAAGCGTACACATTGCACTTATATTCCCTTTCAGGGGAATTTTTTAAATCCTGAATAATCCTGCCTTCTCCTGCTCGATCCTGCAGTGAAGTTTCTTTTCTTTTCTTTAATTTAAGACAAGTTAAATTATTTACAGGACAAAGAATCCACCACAACAATGTAATATTGTTAATCCATTAGAAGGTCCAGTTGAAATAGATGATGGGCAGTAAAGTGATATGTTCTTATTCATCCTTCCTCAAGCAACAGCAAGGAAAAAAAGGAGCATTGCAAAAACATTAATCAAATAATTAATTTTTATAGAAATATTTTATTTTACTCAAGTTTGTTCTAGTATGAAAGACACTCCTTAAAACATCCATATTGCTGCCTAGAAAATGTTTCAGACAATTTTTAACAACATGAGAATTACATGCAATGGCCACAAATTGACAAAGAGCAGATTTAGACTGGACATCAGGAAGAACTTCTTCACAGTAAGGGTTACCAGAATCTGGACTGGGCTTCCAAGGGAGGTGGTGCTCTCCCCTACCGTGGGGATCTTTAAGAGACTGGAAAAGCACCTAGCTGGGGTCACCTGACCCCAGCGCTCTTTCCTGCGCAGGGCACGATGTCAGACTCGATAACCTACTGAGGTCTCTACCAGCCCTAACATCTATGCATCTATACACCTTTTTTAGGGAACTGAAACATTTAAAGATACTTAAATGACCACTGACTTGGAAACTCTAAACGTTCTGACATATAATACACTTAGGTGAAGGAAGAATAGGCAACAATTATGAAACAACATTAGAGAGAGAGAATTATTGGCAATATATGATCTTCAAACAAGGAAGATATACTTTCTCAATAAGCAGGGCTGCACAAGTGTAAGGGCAGAATTTATTCTATGCTGATTAAGCACAGAACTTTTTCCCAGAAAATTCATTTTCCTATGATTTTTTCCTATCTTATGGGACAACAAGGAAGTCAACCACATATATACAAATAAGATGTAAACTTATCCCTGTGCAAACCCAGCTAAAAACCAAATATCTGGTCACATGTAGCATATTCAGTGGTTTGGGGATCATTTATTTTTACATGAAGCGGGTTCAGTGAACTGTTGAGATAGATTTAACTTCCTTCATCTACTTTTAATACTAAGTACTTGTCACTACCATAGTGTCATAGTTTCATAGATGTTAGGGGCTGGAAGGGTCCTTACAAGATTATTGGGTCCAGCCAGTGAGATGACCCCAGCAAGGTGAGCATGTGACGTTTTTTGAAGATAGGGTAGGTGATGACTGTACCACTTTTGGGGAAAGCCTGTTCCAGACCCTTGGCACTCAACTTATAAAGAAGTTTTTCCTTATGTCTAGTCTGAAGCAATCCTCAATCAGCTTGTGCCTCTTGTTTCTTGTCTTTCCCTGAGGGGCCTTGGTGAACAGATGCTCCCCCAGGCCCTGATGTATACCCATAATATAAGTACAAGTTGCCACCAAGTCCCCTCTGAGTCTTCTTTTCTCTAGGCTGAACAGTCCCACGTCTTTCAGCCTCTCCTCATACCAACAGCTCTTAAGACCTCTAATCATGCACGTAGTCCTCCTTTGGACTCTCTCAAGCTTCTCCACATCCTTCCTGAAGTGCAGCACCCACTCAGAATAATGGTAGTTCAGTGTTTAAAGCTGCATTTTCAAACTACTTAGCATCAAGTATAGAGAAAGTATCATCATGCAAGTGTTACCAAAACAATGATGCACCAGAAATCCTGCCCATGGGCACTAAGTATGAACTGGTGGATCAAATATCAAAATTATCTAATACTTTGAGAACAAATCTTACATGTGGTGATTCACAGTGGAGCACTTTAAAGATTCTTTTCAGGATCCTTTTTACAGCAAACAGCTATTTTTTAAATGATGCCTAAGGCATGCACATCTCCACCATTACTTTTTGGAGCACTTCAAAGACACTTGAAGCGCTTTAGGCAGGTTACTTAGCCTGCTAGCTTTTGGCAGAAGAATTTGCTCCCTAAGGAGCTCTTCCGCCAGTTCTCCAAAGCACATTTCAAATCTTAAACAAACGAACAAGCCAACTAAACAAAAGGAAAACCCTCTGCCCTCTTCCAGACGCTAGAAAGGGAACTCTTTTCTGCTTTGACCCCAGCACAGCAGCCTCACTCCTCCTTGCAATAATCTGCTGCATTCACAGCTTACTTTTAAAGCTCCCTTCTTACTCAAATGCCCCATAGCTGAGCTTTCTTACCAGGGCTGCCTGACACTCTTTAAAGGGGCCAGGCACTTCAAACGTTACAACTATCCATGTCCTAAGGCACTACGCCACAAAATGGTTCTGCATGGACAGATCCCTATGATCACATAAAACTTCACTAACTTTAATAGGGACTTTATATGAGATCAGGGTCATTCCACAGTGAACTATTTCTAGGACTAAGTCCTTAAAATAAATGCAAACAATTCTAATGAAAGTGTTTACTTTGCTGAGCAGACAGAAGCAGCAGCTATTTTGGCAGCTTCATGGCATGCATAGTGTCTCCAGGAATATTCTTTAAAACACACCAATTTTGAGGGGTTGATTTTTACGAGAAAGGTGTGTGTTATATGTGAGAAAATATGGTATTATTACTCTTTTTTTCTTATAAGACATTCCTCAAGTTACTTATTCTCCAAGAGCAAGAATCCTGCCCACATGATATCTACAGAGAAGGAGGAATTAATTACCTTTAACTCTGTTTCTCGGAGGATACCAATCTGACAAGTTTCTCACTCACTGATCTCCCCTCAGCTGCTACTTTTGTTTGCAGAGCATTCAAATGACTCATTTTTTAATCACTTGGATTATGTTCCTGACTACGTTTTTGCGGGGAGCATTCATTTTCTACTTTAAACAGCAACTGATTGGAAGGTTCCAACTGGGACAATTAGAGTCCTGGCTGATATAAGACTACCAGTAGTAAGAATGAGTTATAAAGAAATCCATTTCTTCTGATCTAAAGACTAAAAACATTCAAGTTTGAGGAGTTCTCCCTTTCTACCTGTGATGGGGTAGCTGGCAGTGACCTGGCCCAGGGGTTTTGAAAGGGCAAAAGATGATTGGAGGACTTGGGATTCCCTTTCCTCACCAACCAGGCCTCAGAGACTCACCCCCCCCCCCCCCGGTGTCCCCTGACTGGCCCCTTGGGTCACTTGGAGGGGGATAAAAGGGGCATCGTGGGCTGACTCAGGAGAGACCAGTGAGGAACAACAAGGAAGGAGCTTCACAGAGCTGGCAAGAGCTGAGCTAGTAGTGCAGGAGCAGTGCCCTGAAAGAGCAGGACCCTCAGCAGTGCGGCCGGCAGGAGAGGCTCCCCACTGGACTCTAGGATCCCCTATGAGAGGCTGTAGCCAGCAGGAGAGGCTCCCCAGCTCCAGCAAGGATCTGAGCAGCGACCTGAGAGGTTCCCAGCTCTGCTTCCAGCTCCTCCAAGCAGAGGCTAAGCAGCGCAACATGAGGCCGGGGCTCCAGGAAGGTCAAGACCCCTAGCAGGGTAGTATGGTACTGTCAGTGGTGGCTGTGTGGTAGCATTCCTGCCTACCATGTAGGAGATCTGGGTTCAAGTCCCAGTTGAGGTGACTTAGGATGAGTAAGCTAACAAGAAGTAAATCTTCTTGCAGTGAAGGCCATTGTGTTTTCTCCCCCACCAGGTACCAAGGCCCTATATTTCCTTGTCATTTTGCATTTTGTGCCTTTTTTTTATATTTCACCAACCCGTATTGTTTGTTCTGCTGTTTGTGTTTTATATTTTGTTAACCCTTTTGTCAATGATTGTAAGTGTCTAACCTTTGTTGAATCCTGCCCCCTTGGGGCACTGTAGTGTCCACTATACCCTCTGATTTATGCCTGTTATGTTCCCAGTATTAAAAGGTATATGGTTAAGTCCCCATTGGTGGTCTGGCTCTGCTCTATAGGGGGAGGAGAGTCCCTACACCTTTCACAGTCCTTGTGCACCTCCTTTGATCCCTTCAGTTGGAGAGGAGGTACCACTTGGAGTACCGCCCGGGTTACACACCCATGGGGTAGAAAATGATCCAAGCAATGAGACTCTTTCAAGCAGGTATCTTTGATAACTCTCTTTTCTGAGAAACACTAACACTTCTTTATCTTGCTAAAGTCTCCTTTATTAGTAGAGTAGACAGCTACCTTTGAAGTAGCCTTAGAGATTTTGAAATGGTCCTGTGGGATGACATTCTATTTATAGAGAAAATACCCTAGCAAATGTAAACTATAATTCAGGCTGGCTTAATGGAGATTCCATGACTCTCAAGGAGGAGTTATAGCAGCAAAATGAAAACAGGGGAATTTAATTTAAAAGACTTAAGTTATACCCTCAAACTTGGTCACCAACTAATTGAGTGATATGGGGCAAATAAGTTTATTTTCTTACCTCTGCTGCATCTATAACAAACCCCACAAGTATACTTCAAAATGCTTGTACAAAGTATTATGCCCTTTGAAGTATCACACAGGGATTTTTTTCTTTTGCACATTTTTATTTTCACTACAGTGTTTATGGTTTTAAAAAAAAATCACATCAGGATCAAACTGGCTTACTGCACTACTTTTTACACCTACCAATATTCATAATTTGCACAAAAATGTCTGAGGATACATACAGACATTCAGGGAGGTTATAGGAAGTTAGATTGAGTTAAAAATGGCCAGCTGATCTAGGGTACCTCAGGTGCGGGGAGAGGGTAGCACAGTGGCTTGGGGAGATTAGGGAGGGAAGTGGGGTCCGCAGGGGGGGATCAGGAGGGCAAGTGAAGTCTGTAGAGGGACTTGGGTGGGATCAAGGGAGCTAGTGGGGTTTTCAGGGGACAGTTGGAGAGGCCCACAAGGGTTTGGAGGGGCAAGCAGGATCCACAGGAGGTTGGTAGAGTCCAGGAGGGTTTGGCGGGATCAGGGGGTTTAACAGGGTCCATGGAGGGGCTTGGGAGGTAGAGGAGCTCCCTTCCCAACTCTGGGACCAGGGCTATTTTTAGCCCCCTGAGTCCTTGCACCCCCAGATGAACAATACCCCCTCAGTGAACTGACTCGTCCCTCCCCCAGCCCTGAATTGCTTTCTTGGCTCCCAGCACCACTGAACACTGGTAAAACTGGCACCAGGAGCAGCTTGCAGGATGGGGGTTTTGCAGGCTCAGGGGGCCAGGTGGCTGGTCCATAGGGATGGGTTGTCCATCTGGTGGTAGGGAAGAGCCTGGGGGCTTAATAATATAGTCTGGTGCTAAGGCAAAGTGGCAGGAAAAGTGCAGCCCAGGACTTGGGCCAGTGGCTGAGCTTCCCCAGACCCAAGGATGCACTGGGAACCATATAGATGTTCAATTAGATCAGTCTCACCAAACTCAGTGTACGTTAGACTAACTCGGAGGTACACTTAACTTAGATGAGGTCAGCCATTTTTAGACCTATCCAGCCTTCCTGAACTTCAGTACAATTTGCCCTTAGATTGACCTAACTAGGGATCTCAGGGTGCAGAGAGAAATGCAGCTCCCAGCTGTAACTCAGAACAATTTTTACAAAGTGTTTTGAGTTACAACATTACCCCAGACCAAAAAGAAGTTCACTGTTTTTTCCAGGGGGGAGGGGTATCTAGCTGTGGGCTGGGAGCCTGCAGCTAGGTTTCCACAGCAATAGCCAGAACTCTCTGCCAGTGCTTGTTTTCAGAATGGGAGGGGGGAAAGGTAGTGGAGGGAGCTCATTCTTGGGGCTCCCCAACTAGTGCTGAAGGGTGAGATGGATGAACTGGAGCCCATCACCTTGAGTAGGCCCCAATACACCTGCCCCACCCTCCAGGGAGGGGTGAAAAAACCCAGTACTGAACTCCTCTACTTCCTTTTCCCATTCTGAAAACAGTGACAGACTGGGAGATCCACAAATACAAGTTATAAAAGACGCTACATTTTGAAACATCTTTACCTGATACCTCACACAACGAGGGGTCAGACTTTTACTCAATCGGCCATTTTTTAAGCTGTCTGCAGCTGTGCGCTTGTGTTTGGTCACAGCTATAAACTGCTTTCTGTGGTCAGATCAGGCAAAAACTGTCACTTCTGTCTGCACCGTAAGTATAAGTTCCACACCTGGGCAAACTAAGATCAGGTGGCCATTTTTAAGATGATCTAATCTCCCCCTAACCTCATCTGTATGTACCCTGTCTAAAGCCCTGACTTTATTTAAATTTAGTGAGGCTGGTAAAGAGATCAGAATCAAATTGTGTGCATTACGAAAAAATGCATAGCAAAAAAATTAATCCATCATCCATTTCAACTCGGTTTCCTATTTCTATTGCAGTTTAATCCCATCAAATCTCAGAGTAAAGCCAGTTACTATATAAAAGGAAAAAGTGCAAAGCTCCTAATTTAAGGACTAGTTACAACTCATTAAAGGACGCACATAATTTGAAGCATAAGAATGTATGCTGAAATATAATTAGTGGCTATGAATCAAACCTGGATGGATTAAACTAATTCTTGGAATGCTATTATGGAGAGTACCTTGTGCAGAAAGAATGATCCTTCTGTTTGCACAGCAACTAAACAGCTTCAATTTACTTTTAAATGAATTTGAATAGAGATAAAGGCCCAGTATTTCAAAATGTGGCCTTTTAAACATAATCAGCTTGAATTATGCCTGTTTCACACTGCAGTACTTGCAACCTGGTTACAGGCAGAAGGGATAAGGCTGCACTCAGCTTATTTCACTGCTTAATTTATATGGTAATTACAAACCACAGCCAGAATGGAGAGCATCTGCCAAAGTTGAAGGCTCAACAATAATAAAACTGACATGTGCTGTGATATTGTTGAAGTGCTGACTAAGAACTTTTTTATCTCCTCTTGAACCTATAAAATGGTATTCGTGTTATTAGTAGCAGGGAATTTTAACAGCCTTGCAATGACAGCAATTATGTAACACATGCACAAAACAATAAAGTTTCACATCACTTAATAAATCCTTGAGCTCTCCTATTTCTCTCACTGGCTGGATTTTATGGTCTGGTAGCTCTATCTGACCTTCTGAACACTGGAGTATACAAACCACAAAAGCAATAGAAAGTTATTAGAAAAAAAACCTGGCTTCTCCCCCCCCCGCCCCCCCACTTTAGATTCATTTAAAGGGAGCATGATGCATAATCATTGGTTAATTAAAAGATTTTTCTCACTCACTTTATTCTCTGAAGCTAAATCCTGTTATGAACCTCTGGCCAGAAAACAAGATAAACACAGGTTTACCTTTTTTAAAGAAAGTCCTTTTATCAAACAAATGTGATACAAAAAAGAGAATTGTAGTCGTGCCCCTTGTCTTAAAAACAAAATTCCATTTGATTTATTTTGGAGGGAAATTTTATGATAAGAAACAACTTTCACTGAATTTCTATAAATACAAGGAAATCTAAATGTGTATAATATCAGTCAAGTATCCAATTAGCCCCATCTGCCCAGACCTCCCAATACTAAGCTTTATTGCATTTTGTATTAGTATTTGGCATAACTCAAGTGCTAAAAAGCTTGATGCTAGAAATGTTGTTATTACAAAGTGTAGAAAAATTATATATACCCAGGAGAAGGAAGCTTGGCTAAATGGAAAATAAAGGGTATAGAGAAAAGTACAGCTATAAATCTAGTGTGGATCTTTTATAATACAGCTATATACATACAATTCTTTACCCTTTCTTCAAACAATATTATTTAATCTTTAGTTGTAGTCAAAACTAACGAACACAGCTCAACAAACATGAACCCATAATGAGCTTCTTGTGAAAAACCTAGAGACTAACACAAGCCAAAATTATTCAGTCATTAATTTAAAACCTGAAAAAAATCACACAGCTTGCTAACAATTCCCAAACAGAAAGAAAGGCTATTTTGCTTTTATTTATTTTATTTGCTAGGAATTATGCCTCCCTCCCCATTTTGCATAAAAAATTAGCATCAATTTTGGTTAACTCATATTTAGTACTTTATATTTTTTTTTAATTAACCCCAGAATAGTTTAGCATTATTTCTGCCAAGTCTGAGATGCAAGCAACAAAAGATAAATAATCCTCAAAAAACATATAAAGAGCCTTTACCAGAACATATGTATGATTATAACTTCATAAATCTCACCATCACAAAGTTTTCCTGATATTCACTTTTAATTTCCCATTCTAATCTTGTTCCATGGCTCCTGTGTAATTCCTCTCCTCCTCTAATTTTGTTCCCCTTCACCCACTATTTCTTGATCATCTTCCAAGGATGTCCTCCATGAATGGTTGCTTAGTGGAAACAAGAAATTCACCATTTTTAATCTCAGTAAATCAATTCTTCCATGTACCTGAGATGCTGTTTCTATTCTAGAACTCCCTCTATTCTGTCACACTCTCTCTGGTAAAGAGATACCCAAAGTTCAGTATTGGATTTTTACTCCTGTTACATAAATTCCATATAGAGATACTCCAGCGTATGATGCTTCTGTGCTAGCAACCCAAACTTTCACTGCCCTTTTTGTTGGTATATTACAACACAAACTGGGGTCTCACTTGTTAGTCACTACCTGCTCCAGCCTTCTTTCACCCTTACTGCCTTCCAGCTTTCTCCTTTCCATGCATCATGAGTGAGTGTCTGAGATTATATTTACAGAGTCTGGCAGAACAGTAGCAATTGGCCACATTTAATAAACAATACTACCATTGCTACCCAACTATATGAGCAATATCAGTATTTACAAGGTATTTCTAAAATCATATGAAATGTAATATTTTAAATCCACTTACTCTAACATTCCTGAAAATCTTTTAAGATTAACTGCAAAAGTGCATGATTGGAAGAACTTTCTTGATGAAGAAACAATAGGAATCTATTTAAGCAGCCACTAACAACATAACTACATAACTTTTATGACCAACAGTCAAGCTTCTATGGACAGCTGCTTGACATTGTGAAGTACTTTTGATGCATGTCTGTTGCACCAAAGCCAAGATTAGATACCGGGAAAAAAATTCCCTTAGAATGAGGGGTCCCTGATGTGGGACTCTGCTTCATTTTGAGGCTCCTCTGAAGGAAAGTTTAGCTAGGGAGAAAAAAAGGTCCGCTAGTCAACCTTTCAGGCATGCAAAGGTAGCTACCAGATTTGAGTAATTTTCTCATAAACATCACAAAAGATCAAACTGTTCAGGAGATTTAGATTTCTCATTCCCATCCCCTCTGCCCAAGGAACATCTTTTGCAATTCGTGATGAACTACAAATATATTATTATTCCTCTTCTTTTTTATGAGGTTAGTAAGGAAGCTGAGTTCCTCGGAAAAAAGAAAATTACAAAACACCTCTGGCACTGAGATTTTCCTGAAAAAGTCCTGATGTTATGCAGCTGACACATGAAGACAGCTAAATCCAACTGGAAAGAAAATGCTGACTGCCTTAAGCAATGAAAAAGGAATAAGCCAATGGAGAATGGTGGAACTAGTTTCAAGCTAAGAGAGAAGATTGGGAGCAGAGCACTCCTAGAGTAGTAAGAGCATTTACATGGAAGATTTTTGTATTTGAATTGCCATTTGCACCCTGAAGGAAAGCCCTTTACTTGAGACAGTTCTGCACTCAGAGGAAAGCAAGAATATATTATTAACGCTCTTGAAACCATGTGCTAATTCATAAGTGTCCAATTGTAAAAAACTACAGAACACAATTCAAACAAAGCTGTCCTCTGCAAAGGGGGCATAAAGTATAAGGGGCTTGAGAGGAGCTTTTTTTTTTTTTCTTTTTACTACAAAGCCCATAGTAATTTACTCAACTATCTACCTCAGAGGAGCTCAATCTTTTCATCTGGTGGGCCAGACTGGCAGTGCCTGGTCCATCTGTGGGTCAGATCCAGCTGGTAGTCCCAATCTGGTGCTCCTGACAGACATAGTGGGTCCCAGCCAGATGCGCAGAGAAAGGCAAAGGCAGCTGCGCCCCAACCCAGCCTTGTAGGGAAAGGGGGCTTGACCTGGCCCTGCAGCAGGGTTCAGAGAGCTGGTCCCAGACCCAACCTGGCTCTTCAGGGGTAAGAAGAGGTCTTGTCTTAACCCCAAACCAGTCCCATGGGGTTGGGACAGGGGAGGGCAAGATTTGGTCCCAATCCAGCTGCAGGAAGAAGGGGACATGACTCAGCTCCAACCTGCTACATGGTGTTTGGGAATTTGGTAGCAGGGGAGAGTGGCTAAATTAGCAGCCACCACTCCCACACTTACAATTTTCCTGGCCATAGGGAGCCCAATCAGCCTGATGGGAAGGCTCTGTGGGCCACATTTTGTCCTCCGACCAGAGGCTTAGCACCCCAATCTACCTAACATTATCTTCAAATAATGACTTTCAGTACTACTTGTATTGATGAAGAAGGTGAAATATTACAGGAGAGTCCCTCTCCAGACACCATACACATCAGACACTGTACGCATGCGGATCTATACACATGCTCCAGGGGGGTGCTGTAAGTAGAGCGGCTCTGAGAGCCTCTCTAATTAAACCGTCAGCAGTGTCACATATATTCAGCGTCCCACACTTCACAATGGTGGTGGGGGTGCTTTAACTAAAGGTCGTTGAATGAGCTTTAGTTAAAGAACCCCCACCACCATTTTGAAATGCAGGGATGCTAAATACAAGTGATGCAGAGGTTACTGAAGCACGTTAATTAGGACGCTCCAGCAGACTCAATTAATCAAGTCTGCTTCAATGTGTGCTAATTAGCACTTGTTGAAGCAGAGGTCCATCACGTGTATAGGTGTCCCATGTGACTAATACTATTGAGAAATTTCTCTAAACAGAAAGCTAGTGCAGTCCACCTGAAAATACTGCGGCTGCCGTCAAGGGGAAACAACTTCACAAATCCTATTCAACAGAACAGGTGCCATAATCCATTAGGCATCCCTACCATTTATGACTAAGACTTTGTGTGAAACTAGTTATGGAGTGTAGGGAGTAATGTATGATATTACTTTATCATACATTTATATTTATTTATATATTCATGAAAGTATTTTAAATATTTTACAGAAGTTTTCAGTTCCTTTGCCATTTTAACTGACTATATAATGGTTATGTTCTTACATATCCTGAGAAAACGGTATGAATGAACATGCCTGTGTTTTGCTTTTACTCCTAAAATAAAAGAAATACAAAATGTTTCTCTTGTGACTATTTATTTACTCAATGTATATGCTGCCCTTCCCAACAAAGGCTCAAGGTAGTTTACAATAAGGCTAAACTATAAATAAGTGAGGGGAGACAAAGGAACTGACTTAATGCCAATGCACTTCACTGTTGTGCATGTTTTATTTCTTTGGGAAGGAGGAGTCACTTAATTAAAAGAATTTTTATCAATCAAGAGAGGCAGAAGCAAAGAACCCCAAAGAAAACAGAGAACAATTACCTGTCAAAGAAAAAGGGTATTTAAAAGCATCACAAGTGCTTCAAAAATAGCCGAAGTGCTTCATGAAACGTTGGTGTTCTCTGACAATAGATTCTCAGTTAGCAGAAATGGTAACTACTCCTGCTTCTGAAACAGGAGGATAAGAGTTAGTTCCTTGCTGGTTTATGAAATGTGAATTACCACAGCATATAGCATTGTGATGAATGAAAGTCTTTCGTGGCCATTGATTTGACACTATATATGTTCAAAGGAAAAAATGTAGATACAAAAGATTTTTTTAAAATGGAGAAAACATAAAAAGAAAAAGTTGAAAAAAGTGAGAGTCTAGGACCAAAGTTCTATTCCCACCTCTTATACCAACCACACGATGCAACTTTAGGGTTTGCATCATTTCTGTGCCTCCACTTATCTATCTATATACCCCATTTACCAATTTCGGGGTAGCACAATTCCTAAAATTACAAAATCCCAATTGTTCACATGCTAATTTGTAGATAAACTGCTGCATGTATACAGATGTCCACTGTCTTCAACAACATTTATGAAGTGTGTCAAGATACTTCAAAGTGAGCTATGCTGCAAGTTTTCAGTGTTATATGACCATGCTATGGTCATATTCAATTTAACATTTTTTTTAGTATCCAGCAAAAATATGTGCATGCTTCAGATTAATAAGGTTTCATATGAATAGTAACTCCTTTTATTTTTTAATGACTTGTTTTAAACTAATTCATAGATTTTCAAATGGAAAAGTTCATATAAAATGAAGTTCATACAAAATAATTTAAATAAACATTCTATTTCTTGAACTTGTCAAGGATACTGTGAAGAGTTATCAATATGCACTCTTTTTTTTTGCTTTCAAGCACCTAAGGAAAATAATTATACAGCAGTTAATTTGTTTTCTACTGTGTATTATTTGTGGCAGTTCTTTCATATACCATTTTTTCTTTATACAGTAAGTGTTATGTACAGAACATTTGGTTTTCATACTAATAATTACTTCCAGGAGGAAAGTGCTACCAGTTTTCATTCTGAAATAGTTTTGTATAACCACATGAAAAGAGTGCATACTGCAGGCTTACATAACCAAAATCTGGCTGAAGTTGTTTACCAAAGCTTCAGTACCTGCTGGCTAACAGTGATTTCCTGAGGGGAGATCAACCCAATTGACAGAAGTATTGTCTTGGTTAAGAAATTTAGTATGCTTTTTCCCCCTTCAGTTTGTGCAGTGAACCATTTGATGGGAAATCATGCTAATAAAAAATATTGTACTTTTAAACACAAACGTGTGTCTCTGAAGAAACCAGATGTTTAAGGAAGTTGTGCATACCAAAATATAAATGTTTGCTACTTACATACTACTGAACCTTATGTCAGAATCACCCCCATTAATCCCCAAACAAATCCTGAAAACTCACTGAAAACAACCATAACATTTTGCTTAAACAGTAAAGATCACCAAAAAAACCTTTATATGTGATGTATTCCTAAGTCATGTGAACAAATAACTATACTATCAGTTTGACATAAAAAATGTCCAGAAGGCATGTGTTTCCTTTTTTCTCGCCTCATTACTGCAGATGATGATTTGTTTACATAGAGACTGCAGAATCAGGCCCAGTGAGTGAATTGTACCCCACTAAAAGATTTTCCACAACACTATATGGACCATTAAGGCCAAAAGACAGTCTTAATAGGACTGCCCAGGTTTGCCCAAATTAATGGTACCCTGTGACACTTTTTTCCTTCACAGACAAATGTGTTCTCCAATATTAGGGAATGCTACCTTGCAAATAACAGGCTCTTCCATCCAATATTTTCTGAAGGCATTAGTATATGCTAATATTTTCTGATTTTCAAAGATTTGTTTAATTCTTTCTGCCTTCCCTATTCTAAAATGTTCCCTTCCTCACAAGGCTCTGAAAAATATTTTGATGTTGTATATACTGTGTTTTATCTTGTTTTGAGATTTTTTATCTGATACAAATTGTAGCAAACCTCAACCATGGAATAACTGCTAATTAAGAAATCGCAACAATATTTTATGTTTGGCAACTAAAGCACCTGTCTGCACAAAATATTAACAGAAAAAACTTTTCCAAGAGCTACACCAACATCTCTGATGACAGTGATTGTCAATTTAAACAGAAATATGGTTGGCTTGTGGTGCAAAGTACTTTTTACACATGAACAGAATATAAAACATAAGTAATTTAAAAAGTAGTTGACAGCATCTCAAGCAAGGTAATAGATCACCATTTATCTATATGCTCTTCAAATTTATGTTGCAATTGTTTTGGTATTTACAGGTACCTAAAAGTCACTTTTGGCACTAAGGAATCAGACGCTATCATGAGAAATTTCTTTGAGCATATATCCACGTGGACTTCCTATTTTCACTTTTGTTAAGCCACATGGATATTTGCTTATATCCAGCTTAACATCTTGCCTACTTGTGGATCCAAATCCACCACTGCATATACTGCAGAAACCCACATATCTTCTAAGTAGGATACTAAATTACTGTGAATGGCTTCAGTTCCAAAAAAAACTCCCAAAAAACCTTAACTAGATTTATTAACCTTTGTATACAAAATTCTTTTTATCAATGCTCAGCAACAAGCCTTTGGGAGCCAAGGATTTTTGAAGTAGTAATGACAATGCAATTCACTAGACAAAGATAAGCTCAATGGTTTCCAGGAAACTGAAAAGTGAAAGAATGTGGAAAAGAGTCTGACATGGTTTCAGATGAAGAACAAGTGAATGAGGTCAAATTGTAAACCAAAAGAAATTTTAACACAGGCCTGAAAACCATAGTCCAGATACATTTCAGCTGGACTGAGACTTCAGAATGTATTTTCAACAATACATATAATGCATTCTTTGGCATGTTATTCCCCAAGGAAATTTTTTTTAAATGGGAAGGAAAGTCAGATTGCAGTCCTTATCATTTGTTTATCTACTTGGAGCATAACACTACAAGTGATTCCATTTTTAAATTCTAAATGTGTTAATCAAGATGAATGGCCTATCCTGTTATCCTTACTTTGAGGGTTCAGCAGCTTCCATGTCCAACAGAACCAATGGAGATTCCACTATACTGTAGACATGATGTAGGGAAGTGGTTGGTGGAGGTAGGTAGATGGAGGTTGCTGGTGACTGGCAGAATTTCAGAAGTCAAAGCAACAGTAAACATCTACTGGACATCATGCAGTTTTGTTCCATAAAGGAATAGTCGGAGTGGAATGAAGGATCTGCATTATCGTGAATTCAATCAGTCTGCCTCCCCAGCACGGAGGATCATTATCTTACTGAAAATGTTATCCCCTTCACTAAGTTAACTGATGTATGCAATACAATACTCTCTTAATAAAAAAAAGCAAATTGTTGCAAGCCACTTATTAACACACTTGGCTATATTCTGTACACTTCTAATACTCAAGTTATCAGCTATTCCTGGTAAAGCAATATAGGAACAAGACTTTTATATATTTGAAATTTCAATTTATTACTGGGAAAAGTGTAATATCTCTATCATCAAACTTTAGTAATATCACATAAACACAAAAATGTTAAAGCCTTTTAAAACTATGCAGAGAGGAATACTGTCCCTTAGTGATGAAATGCAGCCTCCTCTAATATAGAAGTTGTTTTAGTACAGCCACGTTATAAAAAAGGCTAAAGTGAAGGAGAATCTCTATCTTGCCATCATCATTTTGTGGGTTCAGTGGGTCCCAGACCCAGCAGAATCAATCAGATTCCAGTGCAAAAAACACCCTAAGTGGAACAAGAATTTTAAGTGGACAGAATATGACTATCCCAACTAGAACAACCACCAAACAGTAAAGCCAAACCTTAACTTTTGTCAAAAGTACCATGTCATATTATAATCTCTAAAAGAGCATTTCTACCAGCACAATGTTTCCTAACACCCTATCCAAGCAGTGCTTTACTGACTCAGAGTGAAGAGTGCCACCTACTGACTCAGACTATATTTCATGAAGAAACAGATATCTGTTAAACATTTGCCATCCAAATACTGCACTGCCTAAAGTACTCAGTTTACCTTTTTCATTAGGTAATTCAACAGCAAGAGTTAAGTTATTTTTGCATAGAAAATATACATATTATACAACCGTCAGATGACAACCCCAGTAATCTTAATGACATTCCCGGAGGTAGCGTGTTGGAAGCAAACCTTTAAAAGTGATCTTGAACCTATTTGTTACCTCACTCTCTCAAATGCAGTAATTTAAAATGACGTAAAAAGGGCTTGCTTCTGTATCTTCGTTTCTATATCACATATGTACGTACACACACACAGAGTTACTATGTACTGTATGTGTAAACTATAGCCAAAATTTTCAAATTTGTGCACCTTAAGTCAAGCATCCAATCCATATGTAGGCAGCTGAGTAAAAACTGTCTGATTTTCAAAGATTGCAACTTGGCAATTAAGGTTATTTATTTAGTTCCTATATAAGGACTGGCTGTACAAATATAAGCACCCAATTATAAACTTTGTCACTTGTTACTTCAAAATTAAGATACTAATGCCATCATGGTAAGTAATACAATTTTACTGAATCTATCCTGTTGGCCAATACAATATACTTTCTCATGAGTGACTGGTGCCTTCTGAATCTGGGGGGGCACCTGCAGAAGCCGCCAATGGTGGCAGCCCTGTCGGGCGGGCACCAGCCCTACCAACAGCATCAGTGTTGACGTCAAGGAGGGCACCAGCCCCATAAGGGGGAGCACATGCACCCCCATGCATCTCCTATTGCTTGCCTATGTACTTTCTAGTCTAAAGATCTAAAAATCAGGTGTCAATCATAAAATCCTAGCACCTTGTATGTAATGTTTTGCTGATAGTTTACTGAAAAGTGGGTCCATTTTTTCCTGTCATTTTAAATAGAGCATTTGAGAAAGTGGTCAATATCATTTGTAAAAGCCTTCCTTCCAACATGCCACTTTTGGGAATGTGATTTACTTTGGCAAGAGTAGTGGGGTAACATCATCTGAAGGTTTTCTACCTTCACCACAGATATGCATATTTTTGTTTCATTTAAGTTTATATCTATTATTTAAAACATATGGAGGACTGGACCACAAGAAATCTCATGAAATTCAACAAAACCAAGTGCAAAGTCCTGCACTCCGTACCGAATAATCCCATGGACCAGTACAGGCGGGGGACTGACTGGCTAAGCAGCAGCTCTGCAGAAAAGGACCTAGGGATTACAGTGGACAATAAGCTGAATATGAGCCAACAGTGTGCCCTTGTTGCCAAGAAGGCTAGCAGCACAGTGGGCTGCATTAATAGGAACATTGCCAGCAGATCAAGAAAAGTGATTATTCCCTTCTTTTCAGCACTGGTGAAGCCAGATCTGGAGTACTATGTCCAGTTTTGGGCCCCCCATTATAGAAAGAATGTGGATAAATTAGAGAGATTCCAGCATAGGGCAACAAAAATGGTTAGAGGACTGAAGAACAGGACTTCTGAGGAGAGGGAACTGGTCTTATTTAATGTTGAAAAGACTGAGGTGGGATTTAATTGCAGCCTTCAACTTTCTGAAGGGTAGTTACAAAAAAGATGAAGCTAGACCAAGGGTGGGCAAATACAGTCCACAGGCCAGATTTGGCCCACCAGGCCACTATCTGGCCCGCAGAACCCCTAAAAATGTAGAAAATATTTATCTGCTTCTAGCCACCTGTCAAAGATGACAGGAGCCAGGGGCAGTAGGACCCAGGGGAAGCCATCAGCAGGATGCAGCAGCCCAGTCCCGCCCCACCCCTGGCCATTTCCCTGCCTTCCTGCCTCAGCCCTGCTCCAGCACCACGTGGTCCCCGGCTGCATTGCCAGACCAGGCAGCATGAGGCTACACTGGTACCCCAGGGTGTGTGTGTGTGTGTGTGTATTTGTAGGGTGAGTCCCACACGCACACCACACCATACATATGCACCCACAACACCTTCACACTGCCATACACACAGACCCCCAACACCCACAACCCCTCACACACTCCAGCCACCCACACCCCACATATCCACACACACACCAACATGCTCCCTCACCCCACACCCACACCTATCCATCCCCCCAAAAAACTCCCCACACACACCCAACTCCCTCCCCCACACCCACAGTCCCCCACAAACTGATTTTCACCCTCCATACCACCCCCCCCCACAATATACAAGTGTAAGACTTCATTTTAAGCTACTGTGGAATCACCTCTATGTACACTACACAAACACATGTAAACTGAGACAAAAATATTTTTGAAATCAAATTGATGAATAGTTTCATAGTTTGTAGGGTCGGAAGGGACCTGAGCAGATCATCTAGTCCGACCCCCTGCCATGGCAGGAAAGAATACTGGGGTCAAATGACCCCAGCAAGGTGTTCATCTAACCTCCTCTTAAACACCCCGAGGGTAGCAGCCTGCACCACTTCTCTTGGAAGCTGGTTCCAGACCCTAGCCACCCTGATTGTGAAGTAGCGTCTCCTGATATCTAACCTAAACCTACCCTCTGCCAGCTTGTGACTGTTATTCCTGGTCACTCCTGGCGGTGCTTGGGGAAACAGTGACTTCCCCAATGCCTACTGATCCCCCCTGACTAGTTTATAACAGGCCACTAGATCCCCCCTCAGCCTTCTCTTTTGGAGGCTGAACAGGTTCAGGTCCTGCAGCCTGTCCTCATAGGGCCTGCCCTGTTGTCCCCTAATCATACGAGTGGCCCTCCTCTGGATCCTCTCCATGCTGTCGACATCCCTCTTGAAGTGCGGCGCCTAGAATTGGACGCAATACTCCAGCTGCGGCCTGACCAGTGCCGCATAGAGGGGGAGGATCACCTCCTTGGACCTGCTCGAGATGCATCTGTGGATGCATGCCAAGGTGCAGTTGGCCTTTCTTACTGCCTCTCCACACTGCCGGCCCATGTTCACCTTGGAGTCAATGATGTGTTTTTTGGGGGGATGGATAGGTGTGGAGGTGTGGGTGTGGGGTGAGGGAGCATGTTGGTGTGTGTGTGAATGTTGTAGATGTTTGCTTTTTACAAAATAATTTGGTATTTTTCTGGTTCTGAGATGGCAAAAACCCCTTGTTGAAAGAAGTACTTCTGGGGGCAAGGGAAGGGACTTCTGGAGGCAAAGGTCAGGGCTTAGGGGGAGGGGCTTCAAGTCACAATATGGTGACCAGGAAGTGGGGCACCTGTTAAGGGGCAGGGCTAATAGGTAGCCCTGGACAGCTTGGCAAAACTTGATAAGCAGCCCTCCACCTGAAATAACTGCCCACCCTTGAGCTAGACTGTTCTCAGGGATGGCAGATGACAGAACAAAAAGCAATCGTCTCAAATTGCAGCAGGTGAAGTTTAGGTTAGATTATCAGAAAAAATCACTACGAGAGTAGTAAAGGAGAGTGAAACTGGCTACCCAGAGAGGTTGTGGAATCTTCATCCTTGAAATTTTTTAAGATCCAGGTAGACAAAGCCTTGACTGGGATGATCTAGTTGGGAATGGTCCTGCTTTGAATAGGGGTTTGGACTAGATGACCTTCTAATGTCTCTTCCAACCCTAATTTTCTATGATTCTAAGGTAGGATTTCTATGCTTTTTTTTTTTTTTTTTACACGGTACAAGTATCCTAGAAAATTCATAAAATATCGAATATGCCATAACCATGTAATTTTGCAAATGTATGTTGCAATCTCAGTCACAAGACTGACAGAAGCTGATAGGAAGATACAGGATGTCCATCTGAAGTACCCTTATTAACTAAAACATTATGATGCTTTTTGCAAACTGCATTTAAGTTAACCTAGCCACAGATTACTCATTGATATAGGCTGTTTGTATGTTGATAAACAGTGTAAATAAATAACAGAGTCTATCCATATAAGGTTTTAAGTACATATAAACCTAACTAAAGAAAAATGTTTGGTATGCTGTTAGGGTTTGTGTGGCACAGCAGATACCAAAAAAGGCTGCTGTGTTATACTGATAAAGCCTTGAAGCGGACCCATTAACATTCCCAACAACATTTTAATGAATTAGTAGCCCGTTACATTCCAAAGTCCAATAATGTCCACTGGTGGACCACCACAAAGAACTGCAGACATGCTGCCTGGGATCGCATTTGCCTCATTACCAAGGGTCATTGAGGAAAGAAAACTATAAAAGGGTCAGTGACTGAAAAGAGATGACATAATGTGGTTTTATTTTACCAGTTCACAAGCAGACCTATTCAATTACACTGACAGTTCACAAGATTGGCTTTAGCAATTTGCCCCTATCTTACATCTAACAATAACAATCACTTACATGGCAACTCCAGTGTCCTAAACTTGAGTTCAGCTATTGTTTGGACTCTGTAAACAGACAGGGAGTTAAATATGTTGCCATGCTTCAGTGGCACACAGCTGAGCAGAGTCTTTGAACCTAAACTTTTATTTTATGACCTTTGGACATGATCCTACACTTCTAAAGTAAGTAAAACTCTTAAATCCAGCCAGCTAACTCAGTGTGTTTGTCTACACTTCAATCCAGAGATGGGATTGAAGTTCAGGTAAAAATACCTAACCTAGCTTGGGAACTCTTAATTGTCTAGCTGTACATAGCAGCATAGGCTTCAGCAGGAGCTGCACAAATCCAGTGGGTAACTCACTGTATGTCCTTCACACTGATGATGACTGTATTTGGATACACCTACAGCCACTTCCATTCCCTCTGATCAGTACTAATGCTGCCACTGAAAAAAAAAAAAGAGCACTCAATTCTTCAAGAGCTCCAGAGAACAACTTCCCATGTATTAGATCCAATTCACCTTGATTTATATAAAATAAGCATTGTTTGAATTTTTTGCAGAACAGAGAAAAAAAGAAAGTTCTCATGAACTTAACAAGTAATCTATTATAAAATCCTCTGGCTTGACACTAAAATATTAAAGTGATAGTAGATTTGTATAGAGCATCTTGCTCTTCAGATATTATTATTCATTCCTTAACTACATAACATTTATAGAGTATCACTGGGTATGTAAAAATCAAAATCAGGCCACATGCTGCCCTACATGCTCTATCTAGCATGCAGGACCATGTTATCTACAGGGTTCCACATTAATCCAAAAATTTGGCAGCAGGGAAGTGGCAACTGGTCCCCTACCACCAAATTTTTGGACGTATGGGAAGCCCCTTGGGCCAGGAGACACTACTCTGGGGATCAGATCTGGCTCATGGGCTAGTTAACAGATCATTTTTCCTCTCTGAAACAAAGTTACTTTGAGCCAAAGCAGCAAAACAAGTGAATATCTAGAACGCACATAAAAATCCATGAAAAAAAAGTTAAAATCCTTTACATTAGTGGAAAATCCAATCAGGCCAACAAAATTGCTCCATTTTAACTACTGGGAGACCTTAGCCCAAGCTGTCAAGCTAATGCTTCTACAAAGTTTAAAATATACTGTAGTTGCATGGGGAGAACAAAGAGATAAGCCTTATATGAACAGAAGAAGGGAAGAAAATATGAATGAATTGACAGTAGGCCTGTGCGAAGCAGTTAGTATTTGCTTCAGATTTGGATTCAGATTCAGTGGATTCAGGAGATTGTGATTTGATTTGGTGATTCGAATTACTGTCCTGAATCGATTTGGCCAAATCTGATTTGGAGATTCGGCTGCCACCAAATCAGCCAAATCTCTGAATTCAAACAGGCCCATCCCCCACCCATTCTCTCACCACTGTCAACGGCTGCCCCACCCAACCCCAGCCTCCTGGCTCTCAAAAAAAAAAAAAGCCCCATACTCACCAGCTGCTGCCAGGCAGGGGAGGGCAATCCCTGCTGCCTCCCACTGCCCCACGCTGCATGGGGGCCCCTGCCATGTGCCCCCAGAAGCCCCAACAGCTGCTGCTGTACCCGGTGAGTGCGGGGCTTTTTTGTTTCTTTGTTTTTTTAAAGAACCAGGAGCTGGGCCAGGTGGGGTGGCCATGTGGGGGGCTAGGAGAGCAGGATGGGGGCTTGTGGCAGAGCCCCCCACACAGCGTGGGGCAGTGGGGATCACCCCCACACCTAGCAGGAGTGGGGTTTATTTTTCTTTTTTTTCTTTTTTTTTAAGAACTAGGAGCTGGGACAGGTGGGGCAGCTGGGAGAGTGGGCGGGGATCAGGGGCACTCAGGCTGGACTGGGGGAGCAGGCAGGGGTCCCCCCATCGCCCCCTCCTCCCTCCTTCAGCACCTTCACCTCCTGCCATCTACTTACTGGCACGGAGTCTGGATCCAGCTCCCTGCAGCAGAGAGTGGGGACTGCCCAAATCTCCAGAACTCTCCAAATCTTTTACAAATCGATTTGGAGTGCTTCAAATCTATTCAGACCTTTTTTATTGGTGTCCTGATTCAATTCGGATTCAGAGATTTGACCACCGAATCAAGCCAAATCTTCTCTGAATTGAGTCAGCACCTGAAGCTTCACACATCTACTAGGTCCTAGGTCATTGCAAAATGCTTAACAAAAAAAGGAACACACAACAACAAAGGCAACATTTATGATATTAAATATACTAATATGCAGTGCATCCTGCCATGTACCCCTCCCTCCCCCTGCCCTCATTTTGTTTTTCTGGGATGCCAGCACTTCGGAACCATGCAAGGTAGACATTGTGGACTTTTTGGCACTCCAGCCAAAAAACATTGCCTACCCCTACACTAGGCAGTGCCCAAGTACCAGGAACCCTAGTGGCTGAAGCACCTGGAACACAAGCAGCAGTGGCATCCCAAGGGCTAGGAGCCTCAGCATTCAGGAAGTGCAGGAGGATGGGAGGTGCAAGCAGTAGCAAGGATGCTGGAGAATGGGTGCTGGGGTTGGGGGGCACTACATTTTGGAATCTGTTTGGGGCCCAATAATCCATATGGACCCTAGGGTGGAACAAAACAGAACCTGCAGGGAGCAGGTGTTATTATACCATGTTTGGGGACATTTTATACCACCCATATGGTCATATGGTCTATACCACACTTAAGACTCACTTAATAACCTATTAAACTGTTACCCAGACACACATTAATGCAATTAATATGGTGTGATGAAACACAGCATAAGCCACAAAGTCATTACACAATAATTGTAAAATGTAAAAATGTAATTTTTTTTAGCTGGTTCATATCATGCCATTAAATGAAAGGATGACCAATTTGGGGCTTCCAGATGTGGGGCATGCTTTCATGGTTGGGAGCCCAAATCAGCTGAGGGGCTCCCAGCTACAGGAACTTGATACTTGCTGGTTCAGGAAAATTATGATCCCAAGCTGCATTAACAATAAGATGTGATGGGTTCCAATACTGGATCCTACAATCATGCCTCCTGCCATGTGGCATGGCAGGAACAAGACTCTGGGGATCCCATCTACCAGGGGCTAAACGCATTTCAAAGCCCCTTGAAACATTTAAAGTGTTATGTCTGTCCACCACTTTGGAGAATGCCATGATAACAATGGTTGTGACTTCCCAAAATTGCAAAGCAAAAAAACAAAGATCATTAAACTAAATTCTTAAATAAAATAGACAAGACTGTTCAGCCAGTCCCCTAAGTCCAATATGTTCCACCTAAGATGATCTGCACACCAATGGCAACAATGTATTAATTTAAAAAGTGTAATAGGCTTTTTCCTTCATAATTTCCTTTCCCCCACATCCCTTGTCCTGGCAAATATGCCCAAGCAGCATATTTCTTTTGTCTCCTTTAAGAGACACTGTATACTTGAAATTTAGCCAATTAAAATAACAAACTTCAAAGAGTTTCAGATAACACCCCTGGCAGAAAATTGAGTTTCTCCCCATTTTTAGTTTGACAATCTCATTTTCCTAACTTTTAAGCACTTTCTTTTTGCAGTGACACACATAACTACAAGGGAAAACTAATTGGCTGACTTCACACTAAATGTTGTCAAACATGCAAAGTATCAGACTGAAAACTGAGTATTTTCTCTAACATTTTCCAGCTATCATGATCTTAGGCATCACTAGCTGAGAAGGCTAGAGGAGTTCTTGCATACCTTCTTTTCCATTCAACTTGAAAGGCTTTTGTTCAAGTAATATGCTAAAAACCTCAGAGTAATCTAAAAACAATTTATAATTTCTATTAAAGTCAGGTCTCCTACATAAAGTTGTCCGTGCCAACATTTTCCCTCTCTTCAGTTTCTTGTCCGCTATTGGACAAAACTCCAAGGAATAAGCCCCCTACTGCTTGAAGCTGAAACCTGAAACATTCCAATCCAAAACTCATGTCCTATGTTCAAAGAAATAAGTACTCAACAGTCCTTCACAAGCTTCAGCAGTTTCCCTCTTTACCCCTCCCAAGATTCAGCCAATAGTCCCCACCAGGATTTGTCCCAATCGACATTCTATTTTTGTTATGCAGAAACAGAATAAGGAGGCTTCCTCCCAGTACTTTTGGATCAGGGATGTCAAACTCAACAGGCGCCATCGGGGAGCCAGCCCTGTGCACCATGTGCAACATATGCCCTGAACCAGCCCCATGCACTCTGTGCTGTAGGAAGGGCTAATCCAGTGCATACCGTGTGTAGCATGTGGATCCAGTCTGAGACTCACTGGTGGCACCACAGGCTAGACGATAAAGCTCTGTGGGCTGAATCTTTGACAACCCTGTTCTAGACGTTCTAGCTGGAGCCCTCTGTGAGAATCAGTACCAACACTGGCTTCTAGTCCACAGTAGAAGCATACAGTTCCAGAGCACCTTTTCCTTTTCCTCTATATCTTCCTGGACCTCCCATGCCCTACCCCTTTATGTTTCTTCTTCATAGCTTCCACTGGACCAGCTACTATCTGGTTCTTTCGGCAGAAGTCCATGCCACATCCGACCTTCAACCAGCCTTCCTAGACAGCTTCACCAGTAAGCAGCTGCTCTTCGTTAGACATCCCCCTTCCCAATCTCTCTTTCTCTCACTCTCTCTCTCTATTTCTGTCTCTCTCTCCGAGGAAACTAGCTAACAACAAGAAATCCTTGAAGAACCAGAGATTCACCTAGCATTATTATTTTAGTTACACTGCTTTCAAGTCACAAGAAAAAAAATGTGTTCTTAAATTACAGTTGAGATCAGGGGAAAGTTACTACTTGAAAGACGCATATGATCCTTCAAGTTTGGGCTTGTTGTCAAACCCACCTCTATGCTTTAGGCATAAATACAGTATATTTGCTGCTTTTCAGATTAACAGCAAGATGGTCTTAAATTTCAGGTGTATTTTCCTCTATATTCTTTTTCTCCAAAATAAAGATTATTGTTAAGGAAGAGAAGTTATGCAGTTTATTCTACAACATTAGGGATTTGCAATTCACATTTTACAAACTTAACATTTCACTTGCTCTTACTGCCTTGGTTTTCAGGCACCGTACAGAGTGAGATGAACAGCTCTCAACAGTTTCAATATATATATATATTATTTGGGTTAAGCAAAATCAAATCAGACTGTGCATTCTTGGTGTACACCACATTATTCTTTTAAGACCATACATGAGGCAAAACTGAATTCTAAAACTATTCTAATGTATGCATAGTGGTTATTCTTGAAAAAGGTCCCTGCCATTGCAAGATATCTTACCTATTTGAGAAATAGTCCATCTACAGGTAACAGCAAGAGATTGGGACTCTTACAAAACAAGAAAAACTAAGTATACATGATTTTCTCTATGTATATATCATATATTCCTTCTTTTAGATTTCATTTCAGAAGTATATGAAATTATACACTCCAGCAGAGATTTCAAACTTAAGAAAGACTTACAAGATTTCCCAGCAGGTTTTTTAACTGTTGATCTATCTCTTTCAGCCGGATTTGTTGATCACGTTGTTCCTTAGTGTCTCGTAGAACCTTCTCACCTGGGGCTGCTTCCAGATTTCTATTTGCATAAGCCAGAGATTCCTGACAAAAACAGAAATGGCCAGAATTAAACTACGTTAAAGTACAAGACTTTAGAAAAAGAGCTAAGTTGACTTCTACAGAACTGGAAACATTTCTATTTAGACATTATTTGTTAATTTTACCTTTTGGCCAATGTAAATTTTGTGTTACTCATATGTTTACATACAGTATTTAATCTTTGGATAGGATCAATGCAACAAAAAATACTTGGTAACTGTTCAGATTGGAAAAGGAAAATAAGTGCTCATATTCAAAATTTCTATTCTAAAATTCTGTTAAAATACACAAAAATATTTAACAGTGATGGCAGTATTTTTCAAAATTGCTCAACACTGAGTTAACTGCCACTGACTTAAGGAGGAAAAGAATTAAGTCACTTTTGAAAACTCATACCTGTGACAATTCTGTCACCCACAAAACTTGTGGACTTCCTTTGCACAATGGACCACATGGGGATGTAAATGGCAAAACCCTACTCAATCCCAGACCCACAATAAGGCACATGCAGCTAAACTGCAATCACTATATATTACTGGCCAGAGCTCTACAATTTTAAAATATTCAGTAGCTAAGAACCAGATTTGGATGGTCTTATTCACAATGAGGATTATCTTGCTGCCTGAGTGAGCTTACTGAAATCATTCAAGGAGCATAGTACTACCCAATGCAACTATGAATAGTGTAGAACTTAACCCACTTGGAATGCTAAATGTTGGCAAACCTGCAAAGTGGCATATGAATGACATAATAAGAGCTTGGCTTTGGTAACCAAGGAGCCAGTGCAAGAATCCAAGTCATAGAGTAGTCCAAGAAATAGCAGAGAATAAAACTTGCCAAAGTCTAATTACCTTTAACCCAAAAAGCATGCCCAACCATTTAAATAAAATCCCAGTTTAATCAATCACTCTTATTTTCAGAAGCAACTGAAGCATTCCTGGTTGACATACACTCTTAAGCAAGGAAACCAAGTAGTGTATCTCACTGGAAGGAAAGAGTTTTCTAGATTTCTACAAAAATTCTCAGCTTCACTTTTCAAAGTTGTGACAATTTAAAAACAAATATTTTTCTAACCATTATGTATATGACAGGTAAGTGAGCTCTGGGCTTTAAACCATAATACTTTGTATAACATGCAACTAATTTCTCAATTGACTAAGTGCAGAAAGCCTCAGAGTAATAGCTCAAAAGAGGCTTATTGGGGTAGCACAGTTAAAGACACATCAATTTATGCAGCCAATGGCACACATGAGAGCCACAAGCTACAAAAACTGGTGTGCCTCCCACCATGCAATATTACATCTAGCCACTTTTGACTTCCCAGCCCACCCTCCAACTCAAGCCAGGTATAGCAGCCCAGCAACTGCTGCTGCTGCTCCCTTCCCTCCTCCTCCACTGACAGCCCCACCCCTGCATGAAAAATTAACCCTCGAGGTAAGACAAGTTCCCTATGGTGTGCTCCGAAGCAGAGCACCTTAAAATGTTACCTGATAGATCAGGATTAATTTTTTTGCATGACCGGTCATTTTAGAAACACTTTGTAGTCATGCACATGTGTTTGATCATAGCTATCTTTCAGGAGCCAGATTGTGCAAAAAATGTCACTTCTGTCTGCATCCAAAGTTAAGTACATAAGAACTTTTAACTTCTTTTTTTACTCACATTTGAGATGCAGACCATTTAGCATTTGTTTTAAAAAGTACACCTTACATTCAAACGGATATGGTATATATACACACTATATAGGAATTCTGTATTAAGACAGAGTTTGATATCAATATAGAGCTCAAATATAAGATTTTAGCACAGCATTTATTGGTAACTAATTAGAGCTTTCTTCTCCAGAGATTGAAATATAAGCAAAAGAGTCAATTAAAGTGAAAAAGAAAAGCCTGAGGCAGTTTATTTAATTTGTTTTACAAGTTATAGCTCCTTTTGCATTTAAAACACAATTTTAAAACTAGCTTCTTGAGCAGAACATTTCCCGTCTCTTCAATTTCTTGTCAACTTTTATGTAATGGTCACCTCTGAGCTTTGACAGAACCCAAGGGAAGAAGCCCTCCCCCAACTTGAAGGGGAAACATTCCAATCTGAAACTCATGGCAGAATCTGTTCTGTGGTTATCATTCAAGTTTATATTTATAATAAAACTAACCAACTGCCCATCAAGAATGACAAGTAGGGGGGCGGGGAGGGGGCTGGGATGGAGTGCTGCTATACCGCCCCCTGGATGGGTGGGAGTGCCGCCACGCCCCATGCTACCGTCCACAGGTGGGGGAAAGCCAGTCCAACCTGGCAGGGGGGGAGCAGCAGGCCCAGACTGACCCAGCAGCAGCACAGGGATGGGAGGAGCAGGCTCAGGGATGACACGGGAGAGCGGGGGTGGGGAAGGAGTGGGCTCAGGCTTGATGGGGGAACAAATCTCACTCCTCCCCTCCCCCCACAGCTGCTGTGTTGAGCTGGTCCCGCCCACACTGCCGCTGCAAACCAGCTTTTCCCCCAGCTATGGCTCGCTCCCCCACATTGTGCCCAGGCCCAGTCCTTCCCTGCCCCCACCGTCACAACTGACACTACGGTGCAACTGCTCCCCCGCCGCGTTGGGCCCACTTGGGGACAAGAGGAGTGGGCTTGGGACTGATGCGGGGGAGGGGAGTGGAGGAGAAGTGGACCCAGGCTCAAGGGGGGAAGGAGGCGGCCTGTTCCTTCCCTCCCCCAGCCGCTGCCATATTGGGCTAGGCCTGCTGTTCCACCTGCCATTGCAAGCAGGCTTTTCCCTCACTTGGGCCCACTCCTGCTCCCCCCCCACGTTACCTGCAGGGAGAAAGGTGGGGGAGGGGGCAAGGCCAGCCCTGATGGCCTCGCTCCCCCCTTCCATCCACTCTGTTGCCACTACCTCCAGGGAGCAGGGTGGGGGGAGCAAAACCAGGTGACCTTGCCCCCCCCATTCCCTCCACTGCATCCCCGCCATCATGGCGGCGGGCTGCCTTCTGTCAGAATGCTTCTTTGCACTCTGATTGGCTGTTTGTCAGCCAATCAGACTGCAAATAAAGTCTAACAAACAGATAGACAGACAGACTTAGGCTTTTATAATATTAGAATGATGGTTATAATAATAAAGCTATGGTTATAATGTGTTTAGAAAAATAAGTGTACATTACAAATATATATGTATATATGAGAACATATAATTAGTGTTAATGAGACATCACTAAATGATGAACTGTCTTTTCCATTATTTTTCCTATGGTATTTCATTTGGAATTTCTTGGCACAGGGCTAGCAGGTGGATATTTTCACATGAACTTAGATGTCAATAAAGAATTCAGATCGACTTTAACAAAGAACTCAAAGTGCATATAATACTATTGGAAAAGGTTTTCTCTAATTACCAGGGCAACTTTTAAAAGGTAATGCTGACAGAAACCACTTAAACCAAAAATTATTGTCTTCAAATTCCTTTTTCTCCCCCTTTATGTTTTCCTGAACAGAGCGGGTTGCTGAGGGGCAGTAAGGAGGGAATTACTATCATTGACCCTGGGTCCAACATACACTGTGCTTTACTTTTTTCACATAAATAGTTCTATTGACTTGAGAGGAAATACTCTGCATCCTAAGTTATATTTCATTTTGCCACTTTATCCTTCTCCAAACCACTCTTTAAACATTCTCCTCTGCTCTAATGCCTAACAACTCCTGCCAGCTGACAATGCTTAGGCAAATACTGAACACTGAATTAAAATTACTGTCTACCAGATGCTTGTTTCAGATTTTTCTTATGAGTTCTACCTTTTCCATTCCAAATGTTTCCTCTTGTCATATACCAAAGAGTTAAATGGAAATAAAGTACAAATTTTCTATTTAACTTTAGCAAAACGATTAGCAAAATGTAGTCCATATTTCCAAGCAGGGCTCTAACAACTATCACAAACGTAATCTATAATAACAAAAACAAGCAGCGCATTTTGTTTGGAAAGTGTGCCCTCCTGGGAATTTTTTGACCTCTGAACCCAGCCAAATAAAACTCTCCACATTTCTAGGAGGTAAGCAAAAAGACATGCAATGACTAATACATACTTTACCCTTTATTCGGAGAAAAAGAACAAACAAACAAGTCATTCAGCTGATTTAACTGCATACGAGTAAGTCTCCTCCACTACTGACATTTTTACTGAGTTTTAGTCTGAAACAAAAGGTTTATAGAGTTGGCTTTTGAAAATAACTGATAATTAAAGAGTGACAAATCAAGTGCTACATTAGGTTAAAAGTCTATTAAAATAATCTACCATTCCAAAATGTTTGTAGAACTAAAATATATGTCATGAATAAAAAGCAAAAAGAAGTCTCCAGTTAAGGCAATTTTAGTGCCCATGCCATAAGCCTACATGTAATAAACTCTGAGGAATTGTGCATTGCAGCAGAACCACCCAGCTGCACACACATTTGATACACAATGAATCAAATTCTGGACACAAAACCTTAAATCAAAATTTAACATTTTCTGTAAAGATATTTGTAAGGTAAATGTATCAAATATGATTTAATGGAAAAAGCTTTAGGTAAGATCTGAGGCTTTGCTTTTGAATGCGATTCAAACAAATTTGGATGAAGCTGGAGACACCTACACACTCCTAACTACACTTATGCATTCTAGTCAACTTCCTTACCAAGTCCTCTTACTTTACATCTGTGTCTGTTTATCCCAACTTAGCCTCACCTACATGTTGTTTATCTCTATTAAGGTCCATATAACAGCAGTATAACAAATGCTTGTAACATTCATTGTTTTTCATAAAGCCCCAGATTCTGGTATAAGCTTATTAAACAAGGTTTTTTTAATCTTCATTTTAAGTAAGCTTGTTTCCAGAGCTGTAGACAGAAGTTAGAAAATGTTAAATGTATATGCTCAAATCCAAGAATTCAAAGAGAAAGGACATCAAATTTATTTAAATGACTTTAAAGTCAAATCTCATGGATTTTTGGGACCCAATTCCCGACTTTTTTTTCCAGTGCTTGGAATTAAAAATAATGTTCTAAGTAATAACGAATTCTATTATCCTCCCATCACCACCACCTCCACCACCCTTCCCCCCCCCAACCAGTACAATTCCTCTTCCCTCAGGGCATTTGGTGCACTGCATGATATATATAACATTTCTGGAGGTGCAGCGATAAGTTCCAGGAATGGCGATGATTCTGTTGTGGGATGTAGTTATAGTGGGGGTGGTGGAGATATGTTGGCAGGTTTTGCATTCCTTGTCCTGGCATAGTCTAGATCCATTTGTCGATGTCGTTTGGGTCATAGGGAACCTACCCAGCTCCTCAAAGGGAACCTACCCAGCACCTTCCATAGATGAGGCTATGAACTTCACTTCCTAAATCTACTGGATACAAAAAATCATGGATTCAATACAGACATTGGTTTTATGACACATTACAACCTGCCTGATATCTGATTCACCAGGTACCTGCATGACAGTCTCTTTTCTACCTTGTACTCTATTACTGCACTGCCTCTCTTTAGTCTTTTTTCCCCCTGCTCTCTTCTCCCTCCCCCTTCCCCTTCCCCTTCCCTCCCTCTCCCTCTGCTTCACCTTTTGTCTTTTTAATTCTACCTATTTACATTTTCACTGACATCCTGCCACCCTCTTAGCTTCTTTCATTTCTGGGAATCTCAGAACATCAGAGACTCCCCATGCCTGACGAAGGGTGACTGCGCTCAAAAGCTTGCCACATTTTTTTTCCAAATACTTAGTTGGTCTAACAAAAGATATCACATCTACTCAAAGAACCTTGCCTGCCTATGTCCTTAGACTGACACGGCGACAACCAAAAACCCTGAAAATTAAGTGCATTTTCTGAAGTTTATCTATGTTGTGCCTGGTTCATATGATCAGAGACACAATGAGAAATGTCTTGCATTCAGAAGCTTGTCTAACTTCATCCCAACTACAGAGTTGGTCCAAAAAAATATATATTATCTTAATAAATCCTGCACACACACAATTTCTGGACTATCATGGTTACAACATCACTCTTACACTATCTAAAAATTACAATATTTTAACCTCTGCTGATTCAAAAAACATTGAGAGAAGGCTGAAACATGGCTGAGTGGTTATTTAAAAGATTTCTACCTTGCTTTCTAAGGAATTTAATATAAAACTTAAATAACTGGGTTGAAAAAAGAGATTCCATAAAAATTCCTTTAACATTAGCCATTCAACATTTGATGCCTAACAGTCCATATCCTAAAAATTAGTTTATTCAAAGAAGTTTTCAGCAGAAGTATATTTGCATCCTCATTTTCAATATGGCTATGTTTTAAATACTACTCTATGCTTATAACTTTTCACTCAAAGATCTCAAATATGTTTACAATTACTTCTCTGTAAGCTGGATAAATATTACATCCTCATTTATAGATTAACAAAATAGGGTCCATGCAGGCTAAACAACATGTAGTCAGTAGCAGAAACATTAACAAAATCCATAGCTTCTACCATACTGTTCTGTGCCCAATTTACTACAGTACATTTATATGAGTTCTCAGAGTTTACTTTTGTTTTGCACTGAAAAGGACCTGAGAGCCATTTTTTGGAGATAGTGCAAATACCATGCTCCAAAACGCAGAAGATAGAAAGATCATCTTTACTGGACAGAAGACACTAGCAAAATGAATATGTAATACAATATGCATATACATGGTTAAAAGTATATAAGTATGTGTATGTATTTTATACATATTTATAAAATGCCAGCACTCTTTCCTGCCTAGGCAGGGGGTCAGACTCGATGATCTGTTGAGGTCTCTTCTGACCCTAGCATCTATGAATCTATAAATCTATTTATTATTATAAATGTATTTATAATAAATTTCATATGTAGATATAGAATCACATATTCCTTATGCTAGTTTCCTCCGCCTCATAAACAAAAGGGGGAAAAATCCAAAATAAGACAGGCATCTACTATAAGATGGCTAGGATAGGCAACACTAAAAAGGAAACTTTTTATTTTGTTAATGCTGGATGTCCTCATTTACTCTTATACCTTCATTCAGATTTTGCTCTTCAAAGTAAATGAATATTTTACAAATGTGAATCATCAAAAAATGTGAATCATCAAAAAATGATGCTGCGACTTCCCAAATGTTAACAGGAAACTAAAGAGCTGTATAAATTACTAAAATACAATATAAGTTTAAGTCAAAGCTGCATATTTAGGACATATTTCTTTATTATCCACAAAATGCTGTATATTGTAAGGCTAATAGTCACCGGACTTAAAAGCTACATGCCTTAATTAGCAGCAGAGTAGGCATTCCAGGTGACTTATGATTCCTACTCAAGCAGCTTTTCTTCTACTGAAGACCCACAGCTTGGGTTCTTCCTGTTGATGTTAACCAAGCCCATAAACTTGAGTAAAAATGACACGGAAAGAGAACTCGTGCTGGCCTTCTTGTATTGATGAATGCTTACACACACGAGCAGTCACAGTACCCTCAGCAGAACTACTCGAGTAAGGACTTGGCAATGTAGATATAAGCTGCACCTTCTAACCTCCCTCTTTCAAGTGCTCTATTAGACTATATTACTCATTCCTCTAAATCAGTGGTTCTCTGCCTTTTCAGATGCAAGGCACCCCTCATTAGACTCAATGTACCCCTCAGAAAATCCCAGCTCTTAATTTTCACTGTTTTTTAACTTCCTGAAGAATAATAGAGCAGAATAATTCTTCTGCTACAAAGATCTCAGAAAGACTACTACAAGTCTCAATATTTTTAGCACTACAAGTTCTTATTTGAACTCTCTGGGTCTATCTTATGACTCATGTTTGTACACCTACCAGTGACAACACTGTACAGCACCCTTTAGCACCCTTGAGAGAATTTCAGGGCACTCCAGTGTACTGGGGCACTCTGGCTGAGAATCACTGCTTTAAAGTGTGAAAACCTGTATCATGAAATCTGTTTTCATAAAAAAATACTTAGCAATGTTTAGGTTCAAGGGCAGAAGGGGCTTACTGCCACTTGCTAGCTTGTTAAAGTCCAAGTGGTTTACAACCCATTTACCGTATTTTTCGGACCATAAGACGCACTTTTTTCCCCCCAAAAGTGGGGGGAAAACGAGGGTGCGTCTTATGGTCCAAAGGTGTGTGTCCCAGGGAGACGGGGCGGAGCTTGCCCGCGGAGTCGGCGGAGCCCGAGCGGGACACCCGCCGCTTGTTTATGCCGTGTCCCGGGGAGACGCGGAGCTTGCCCGCGGAGGCGGCGGAGCCCGAGCGGGACATCCGCCGCTTGTTTACACTGGAAGCCGGCGCCCGTGCCGGTGGCCGGGAGCCGGCAATAAAAATGGCCGGCCGGAACAGACGGGGCAGGAGTCCGAAGGAGGGACTCGCTGCCGCGGAGACTGAGGCTCCAGGAGGGGTGCGTCTTATGGTCAGGTAATTTGCAGCAGAGAAACAGAGTTTGTTGAGCTTTTAACTATTTTACTACACTGAAAAGAAGGCAAAGCCAATGGAAACAATTAAAAAGGCTGGTGGTGGAGGGCAAGAGACAGGTGCAATGTAGTCAAATGAAGAGAAAAGGAGTAATGTTTTGAACGATGTTTTCAGTGCTTTCATCATTTCCTTCACAATGTTTTGAGTAAATACAGAAGTACAAGGTGGAAACAAGAGAAAACAATGCAAAATAGGCTGAATTGGGAATGAATAAAGCCCTAGAGAGGGGTTTAGCTTTAGAGATTAAACAGAAAGTATAGATTTTAGAATAGCTGTGCAGGAGAAACTAAATATTTGACAAAAGCCTATATATAAAAGTTGGTTGATCATACATCCCATTTTCACTGGGACAATCCCTTTTTAAACATCTATCCTAGGCATCCCACTAATTTGTTGAAGTGAATGTTTTTATCCCGTTTTCAGAAACCTCCACAACCGAATGCAGTGGTGGCAGTCTCCACTGATAGACATGATACAAAGTAGACAGTCTTCCAGCATCCCACAGCGCTTAGCTGAGTGTTCTAGAGAGCATGGGGTGGGGAGCAGAGGCCAGAGACAGGAGCCCAGAGACAGTGGAGCATGCCCAAGAGCAGGGCAGAAAAAGTGTGTGCAGGATACCAAGGACCTTTGAAAATGAAGCACTTAGGTAACCCCCCTGCCAAAAATAACATTTTTCAGGCTATCCCATTTTAAAACTTGGGAAATAGGGTTACCCTATATAAAACGAAAGGGAGGGAGGGAGAGAGGGAGAGAGAACTACCACCAAACAATAATAAGTTTGAATAACAGGGAAGAAGAGAAAAATTCATCTGAAAAAAAATATTTACCAAATTGTTCACTCCTTATTCAAGCAAGACTCCAATTTAAGAGAGACTTGGTGAAATGTGTTTGTGCTCTTTAATTTTCTTGCAACACAAAGAGACTTCAATAACTAATTCAACTGATCTATTAATAACTGTCCTCTAACCTATACCCATTCCTCATAATATAGCCACCAGTTCATCCAATCTGTTATGATCCTGTAGGGGCTAGAAATACAAACTGACAAAAGATTCCTTAATCAGTTTGAGGGCAAAATTCTTTCCCAATAATTTAGGCACCTAACTATAATTGATTTTAACTTACCTGAATCCCTGAAAAACTGTTAATACTAAAAGTTGGGTGGGTCCTCTGCCTCTTCCTTTTCATTGCTTCTTTGCAACTCAGTTTTAAAGCTAAGGTGAATGGGTCTTCAGAACTTAAGCAGGATCCACAGGATTCTACTTGCATGCCTTAGAGATAGAATAGTGCTCTTTTGAAAAATTACTTGGAAAATACATTGAAAAATCAATGTATTTATTGTAGCTTATTACTGTGACAATTTTTCTAACAAAGATAAATGGAGAGCCAAGAGTTTAGTTTGACTGAGTTACACCAAAAGTACTGAACCCTTTCCTTGATTACCAATCCTTATGTTTTATTCTTGGGTGATTTTCTAATTCTTCAGGCTACAGTCACTACACTGAATTTTTCATCCTCTGTCCTAACCTGACAGTTAAACCCATTCTCACTTTCCTCATATTCCACTCCTTCCAAGAAGTAGAACTGAATTTGGGAAAAGACAAGTGCTAATTAGCTGCTTTCGTGCATCTTTGGTCAATAAAAATCAGAGTACTTAGTCTCACCCACGTACCCACCCACTAGGTGTACTGCATTTTATTTTCCTTTTGCCTACTCCCATTCCTGTTTCAAGCTTGACCAATTTTTTAAAAGTCTTTAAAGAATACGATAAGTCAAATTAAGAGAAAGGCACTCCCAAAAATAATTAAGCTGGCATAAGAATAAAGAAATGCTTCAGAGTGAAATAAAGTGATGAGAAACATTTCCAAGTAAAAAGACTGTTAGTCATGAAAAGGCATCCTGGATCCAGCTGGACACACTGCAAAAGAGATGAATAAAGTATGCTTATCTGTGACAGCCAAACTGTGTTACTATAAGCTAATTTAAAGCAGTTGTCAAAGATTTCAGAAACAGTCACAGCATAAGTCATATATTCTGCAAATATAACTAGAAGTGTCTGGAAGCAGATCTCTCTACAAACCAGTGGTAATTTAACAAGCATTGTTCCAAATCCACAAGGGGAAATTGGGGGGGAGAAGCAGGGGGGTTGGATTTACTTTGAAAGTACTATCAAATACAGTTCTCAGAAGGAAAGAACACTTAGACTTATTGAATATAACTTGAGGCTATGGGCCAGATACAAATCTCTCACATAAGCTCCTCTACTTAGACACTGCAACACCCAAAAATGAAATGTCTTATGCCAGGAGAGTGAGCCTAAATCAACAGGGTTAGTGTGTAAAATCCCCATGCAGTCAACAGAGAAATTTACATGACTCCAGAACACTATGTAGGAACCAAGGGGAAGCAGCTACCATATTTACTAGGCCTGTGCGAAGCAGCTAGTATTCACTTTGGATTCGGATTTGGCCGATTCGGGGGACAGTGATTTGATTTGGTGATTTGAATCACTGTCCTAAATCAATTCAGTCAAATCTGATTTGGAAATTCAGCCACTGCAAAATCAGCTAACTCTCCAAATCAAACAGGCCCCATCTCCCGCCTGCTCTCCCAGCCCCATCAATGGCTGCCCCACTTGGCCCCAGCATCCTGGCACTTAAAAACAAAAAACAAAAAAAAGCCCCACACTCACCGGCTCTTGCCAGGCAGAGGGGGGAATCCCCGCTGCCCTCCAATGCCCCACACTGCATGTGGGGGTGCTTTGCCATGAGCCCTCTTTCTCCACCCGCTCTCCCAGATCCATCAATGGCTGCCCTGCCTGGTCCCAATGTACCAGCACCTAAAAAAAAAAAAAAAAAAAAAATGCTATACACTCACTGGCAACTTCCAGGTGGGAGGGGCAATCCCAGCTGCCCCCCACTGCCCTGTGCTGCATGGTGGGGGCTCTGCCATGAGCCCCTAGAAACCCCAACAGCTGCTGCAACATCTGGTGAGTGTGGGGCTTTTCTTTTTTTTTAAAACGCTGGGGCTGGGCAGAGCAGCCCTGGTTGGGAGAGCAGGCAGGAGATGGGGATTCGTGGCAGAGGCCCCCCATGCAGCGCAGGGTTGTGGGGGGCAGCAGAGATCACCCTGCTGCCTGGAAGAAGCCTGAGATTGCAGGGTTTTGTTGTTTTCTTTGAAGCGCTGGGATACTGGGGTTGGGCGGGGCAGCCATTGATGGGGCTGGAAGAATGGGCAGGGGTTGGGGTCTGGTAGGGGTCCCCCCATGATCCCCTCCTCCTCCTGCCCCCACCCCACCCCCTACTTACCAGCACAGAGTACGGGTCCAGCTGCAGGGATTGCCTGAACTGCCAAATCTCTTCTGAATCTTTTTCTGAACAGATTCAGAGGCTTCAGATTGATTCAGAACTTTTTACTGGTCTCCCAATTTGATCCCGATTCAGAGATTCAGCCGCTGAATCAGGCTGAATCTCCCCTGAATCGAATCAGCACCTGAAGCTTCGTGCAGCCCTAGTATTTAACCTAATCCAAGACAACTTGGAATCCAAGACAACCCTTCTATAATTGGATTCTATATATAGAAAATCTATACATGTTATAATTTTCCATGTACAAATTCTAACTATTGGAGGGTCATCTTAAATTCATCACCTCTCTCTGCTACAGTAAACAGCAACAGGAAAAGCAGCAGCAGCCTAGGAAGCAGATGGTGGCGGGGTGGGGGGGAGGTAGGCAGCCTGACCTCTACCCCTTGCTCTGCCATTACTTGTTCCCCCTGTGCCTACCTTCCATACCTTCCATACATGACACTGCAGCTGCTGCCACTGGCACTGTGTGGCCAAGCTGAGTTGACCCAGGCTGAGACAGAGCTACTCTGTTCTACATGTCTCCAGATGCAATGGGACTGGACTCACATTGGACAGTAGCACTGGGGGATGGGATGAGTACTGCTTGGGCTCAGGACCAGCATTAGAGCCACAGCAGCTTCTTCCCCCCCAGTTATGAGAACAATTTGGATTTAAATTTCTTAAATGACTTCCACTATTTTAAAGCAAAAACAGATGATTTAGAAACTGCAGCTATATATTCCTTCCATATTCATATCATTCCATATATCATTTATACAGTATTCCATTTGTTCTGGTACAATGGGTGAAATTCAGGTCCCACTGAAGTCAATGGAGGTTTTAAACACCGATTTCAATGAAGATAGGCCTTCATACCCTTTGTCTAGATCTTCTCCAGTAGGAATTGCATCCACATTAGAATTTAGACTTGTGTGCTGTGCAGAATTAAATCACATCAGGAATGGTTATTTCAGGCTAACATATACTGTTTATAAACTTATTGCTCTGCAAAAAAACCCAAAAAACAATCAATTAAAAGCTTCCTTGCTCACCAAATGGCTTGTGGAAACTTGGGAAACTGGTAACAAAATCCAAGGTAATTCAATGGAAATTCTGTCAGTGACAGCAGAGCTAAGTTTTTACCACAAGTCTCTAATATAGTAGATCCAAGTCCCATCTGCTTAACTACATGGACTCTTAATAAGAATCGGAAAAATTTAGGTTCTTCAGCTTCTGGGTTCTAAAAATGAGCATGTTCCTGCATGCTTAACTCTCCACTTCAGTTTCCTATATCTTGTCTGGTCTACAGAGGATAAGAGCTTACTACTGGTGCCAAATGGAGTTAATAGCTGCCTTATCCACAGTGCACTGGATAAAGCAGGATATCCAAGGGAAAAAAAAAATCATAGAAATATAAGACTGGAATAGATGTTTAGAGTTCATAGATGTTTAGCATTCGTCTTGTTAAACCATGCACTCTGAGCCAGCATACTTGTCCCTAGAATATCCCCAACAGATGTTAATATAACCTGTTCTTAAAAAAAAAAGCTTCCAAAAGCAAATGCCACTGCTTGTCTAGGCAAGTGCCAGTGCTAAACCAGCCTGATAATTATAATATTTTCCCTAAAATCTACCCTAAGGTATTTTTCTTACTGCAATTTAAGAAAAAAACATTCTTTTCCTGGCCCTAGGGGACCTGAAGAACTACTAATCACAATCCCTTTTACAGGCAAACTTTTACATAGTGGAAGTTCTGTTATGCCCCCTCCATCTCTCTCAAGCCTTTTCTTTTCTAGACTAAACAAACTGAATTCCTTCAGTTTTTCTTCCGAGGTCATGTTATCTAATACGTACATCATTTTTGTGGCTGACCTCTGGACTCTCTCCAATCTGTCTACTTCTTTCATGTAGAGTACTGTGTCCATTTTTGGATACTATTTCAGTTGAGACTTCACCAGATCTGAGTAGAGCAGAAAAATTACCTGCCCAGACTTGCACATAAAAAAATCCTGTCACTACATACAAGAATATTTGCACTTTTTTCAATGGCATGACACTGTTGACTCATATTTAATTTATAGTCTGCTATAATTCCCTGATCCTTTTTTGAAGTATTGCTGCCTATCTAATTAATTCCCATCTTTAACTGTACTTATGACGTCTCCTTCCTTAGTGTAGAAATTTGCACTTTTCTTCACTGATTTCAGAACATTTGTATAATTTATCAAGATAATTTTGAATTCCAATCCTGTCCTCCACAGTGCTTCCAGTCTCTCCCAATTTGGTTTGGCAGATTTTAAAAGTGTACTATATATTCAGTCACACAAGTCACTAGCAAATATACTAACAACTAATGAACCCAAAACAGATTGTTTCGGGGTCACACAGGGGTAGGTGCAGCAAAAAAAGGGAGAGAGACCTGAAAAATGAGTAGACAAACTGGAAACTGCTGAGGAGACTGGCCAGTAAAAGGTAAATTTTAATGGAGTATTCCAATGAGGTGATAGGTATGTGTGGTGAACTGGTGAAAGCTGCATAAAAGCAGCACTAAAGAATGAATGAAGTATCTGTGATAAAATTAACCCTCACCCATTCTCATGAAACTGTAACTGTTGTTCTCATGGAGTAACTTGTTGCCCTGCAATTCAACGTTGTTGGCATCATGGGGTAGCTTGTTACCCCACCCACATGAACAAAATGGAACCAGTGGCAACAGTATAAATATACCAAAAACTATTTATTAAACATACAGATTGTTTGAAAGAGTATTTATGATGACTTGAACCCCAAATATTATTTAACTAGAACTATGAACAAAATTTAAACTTTTTTTAGAGTTTGAAAGCACAAATGAAAAATTTGCTAAGTCTGCAGTTTGTACTCTCTTCAAACTAACAAGTACTTCCAAAAACATTTCCTAACTGTTTTAACTAAATATTGCATTCCTCACGAAGCCACAGTAGTATACTGTGGTGCACACAAGCAAATCACTTACAATCCTTGCATTATTTCCAGGTTTTGCACTCATCTATCCTTGGACAAAAAACACAATATCCACTCACGCTTGCAGAAGGTTCTACTGGGGTGCATTGTGGCAATTTGTAATTTACAGCAGTCATACCAGACTTGATGGGACTTAGACAGATTATGTCTATCCATTGTTCTTCGTTTTATTTGTCTGTTGATCAACTGTTCTCCAAGCTCCTGCAAAAAAAAATACTGTCTTCTTAAATGTGATCTTTGCTTCCAGTTTGCATTGTGGCCTAGCCAAATGATAAGGCTGGCAATGGCAGCCACATCCAGCATACTGAAAAATAGTGTTATTGGTCACCTATTGATTTTCCATCTGCAGGTGGTCATACGGACTTAAGTGGCCAAGGTTAACCACCCCAACCTTGTTTTTATTGTAGTCATGGATGATGTCCAGCTTTCTTTGCTCTCCACCCACTGACATGTCATAGTGCATGCTCAACAGCAACATCACAACTTTGGACTTCTTTGGAACATAGAAAATTAGGGATAGTTCCCTCCCCATCAAAAGCAAAAATAGATTAAAAGTTTTCCCTTCTTTGATTTGCTTGCATTTCGTTTCGGACATTGGCCTTGTTTTTCCAAATTGTACCTGCATAGGTCAAGTCCTGCTGTAGCAGTCTTTCTGCCAGGTCAGTACTTGTGAAGAAATTGTCACCCACAATATTTCTTCCTGTCACGTACACCAGGGATGAACCCGTTTTTTAACAACCCAGGTACCAAAATTACCTTGGCATGGAGCTTTTGGTTGCTTGCCCAGGTAGATGTCTCCAGACAAGGGGAATAGTTTCATAGTTTCATAGTTTCTAGGGTTGGAAGGGACCTGAGTAGATCATCTAGTCTGACCCCCTGCCATGGCAGGAAAGAGTACTGGGGTCAAACAACCCCAGCAAGGTGTACATCTAGCCTCCTCTTAAAGACCCCCAGGGTAGGAGCCAGCACCACTTCTCTTCGAAGTTGGTTCCAGATCCTAGCCGCCCTGACCGTGAAGTAGCGCCTCCTGATATCTAGCCTAAATCTACCCTATGCCAGCTTGTGACCGTTATTCCTGGTCACTCCTGATAGTGCACAGGCGAACAGGGACTTCCCCAGTACCTGATGATCCCCCCTGACTAGTTTATTAACAGGCCACTAGATCCCCCCTCAGCCTTCTTTTGGAGGCTGAACAGGTTCAGGTCCCGTAGCCTCTCCTCATAAGGCCTGCCCTGCTGCCCCCTGATCATACGAGTGGCCCTCCTCTGGACCCTCTCCATGTTGTTCACACCCCTCTTGAAGTGCAGCACCCAGAACTGGATGCAGTACTCCAGCTGCGGCCTGACCAGTGCTGCATAGAGGGGGAGGATCACCTCCTTGGATCTGCTTGAGATGCATCTGTGGATGCATGACAAGGTACAGTTGGCCTTCCTGACTGCATCCCCACACTGCCAGCCCATGTTCATCTTGGAGTCAATGATGACTCCGAGATCCTTTTCTGCCTCTGTGCTGACAAGAATGGAGTTCCCCAACCTGCAGGTATGGTGCCGGGTGTTCCTCCCCAGGTGCATCACTTTGCACTTGTCGGTGTTGAATCCCATCCTATTCTCATCTGCCCACCCTTGCACCCTGTCTAGGTCCGATTGCAGCCTACTCCTCCCTTCTAGCATGCCAACATCCCCCCACATCTTAGTGTCATCAGCAAATTTGAACAGGGTGCTTTTTACCCCCTCGTCCAAGTCACTGATAAAGATGTTGAACAGTGCGGGCCCAAGGACTAAGCCCTGCGGAACCCCACTGCTCACATCCCTCCAGGCCGAAAATGACCCATCCACTACCACTCTCTGGGTGCACCCCTCCAGCCAGTTGGAGACCCAATTGACTGTGTGGGTGTTGACACCACAGTCCCCCAGTTTCTTAATGAGAACGGGGTGAGAGACAGTGTCAAAGGCCTTTGAAAGTCTAGGAAGACTATGTCCACTGCTACCCCTGCATCTAATGATTTGGTGTTCTGATCATAGAAGGCCACCAGGTTGGTCTGACAGGACCTGCCACTGATGAACCCGTGTTGGTTGCCCCTAAGCATAATCTCCCCTGCTGGCCCCTCATGGATACGTGCCAGAATAATTTTCTCAAAAAGCTTGCCCAGGATCGAGTTAAGACTAACTGGCCTATAGTTTCCTGGGTCCTCCTTCTCCCCTTTTTGAAAATGGGAACCACACTGGCCCTCTTCCAGTCCTCTGGCACCACGCCAGAGCACCACGAGTGCTCATAAAGCTGTGCCAGGGGTCCTGCAATGACCTCAGCCAATTCCTTTAGTACTCTAGGATGGAGATCGTCCGGATACATCCATTCCCTCCAGAAGTTCCCTAACTAGTTCCTCACTAACCCTTGGCCTAGGTGTGCCTCCCCTGGGGCCTAAGGGGGGTTCAGCAGGGGGGTGACTGCTTCGGTCCATGCTTAGCAAAATGGAGGCAAAGAAATCATTAAATATGTTGGCTTTGTCATCTGGTGTGACGACCAAATTTCCTAACGTGTCCTGCAGGGGCCCCACATTACCCAGAACCTTCTTTTTACCCCTATGTATTTAAAAAAGGACTTCTTGTTGTCCTTAATCACAGCACCACCAAATTTTCAAGCCATATTTGACAGGTTTGCTGGGCATATTCTGCTGGAAGGGACAGTGACCCCTGAATGCAATGAGCTGCTCATCAACCATCAGATGTATTCCTGGAATATACCATTTCCTGAGCTGCTCCACAGATTGTGTCCAAATATCTCTTAAGGCAGAAAGCTTGTCCACAGCTCTCCTTTCCTCATGTGTCAGTTTGTTGTCAAATCTCAGGTAGCTGGTGATTTGACAGAATCATTTTAAATTCACTGTGCCATGGAAACAAGGTCACCCACTGCATTGCTCCCACAATTCCTCCAGTGTCTTGTGACCACCATGGTATAGCCCACTCAGTATCAGGAGGCCAATGTAGGCTTTCAGGTCTGTTTCATCCAGCTTTTCCACTCCTTTCTATTTTCAGGATGGCTACCATTCCACTCCCTGAATCTTCTTTCTGTGTCTCTGTTTGTTTCCCTTATAATAACAGTCATCAGGGTATCTTATGAGAGAAACAGGTGGAACGTTTCCATCACGGTGTCTTTATTACTTCTCTTGCTAGCCCAGCAATTTCATGGACTATGTCTTTGGCTGTTCTCCGATGATGTATTAGCCATGGACTTTTTTTCCCCCACACTCTGCCATTCTTTCCTCTAAAGGTGTCATCATCTGTAATGTTTTCTGGGGGTGGTGGCAGTGGTTCTGCTCCACGTCCTGCTGTAGCTCTCCTCAGTCTTCCATGGTGGCCTCAGGCTGGTCCCCTTCCCTTTCCCACTGGAAGTGTTGGCATCACTTCTGCTTGTGGCACCAACTCCTGCTTATCTGAGCTAGATGAAGGTTCCATAGACATGTGGTCTTCTTGCTCTGAACAATCTCCCATGTCTGGAACAAAGTCAGCATCCTCACTACCTTGGGATAAAATTTCATCAGTGGATGTATTGCTGTCATCCCCGGTTACCTGTGCAAGACAGGCTTCAGCGCTGAATACATGCTGCCATCCCATCCTGGACTACAGAAAAAAAAGAAAAAAGTGATTGCTGCTGAATGCATATAAATAACAATCAAGGACAAATCTGTCCACCTATGCTGTCACAGAAGCAATTCCACCTTGCCCTATGGCAGCATAGATAGAACCCTCTCCTCTTGGGCACAGAAGCCAGAGACCAGCATCCACCCTTTGCAGGCAAGCTAAATATAGGTGGATGCTGTCTGGAAATCACACATGCAGAGACTTACTGAGAGCACGTAAAAGGGGGACGGGGGGGGGTGTCAAGTCCTTACCATTGAAGGGGATTCCATAGTGTATTCTGTATTGCAGTATGATGATGTTCTATTTATTTTGTCCCTTTGCTCCTTGTCCTCACTTCCAACAAAGGCAGGGCAAACTAGCTTGTATGTTATGAAAAGAGCAGGTGAAGCAGAGTTTTGGCATGAAAAAAGAAAGGAGAGGTGAATTTGGCAAAGGGCAGGGTGTTTTGATGACCTTGCAGCCTGCAAACAAAGTGGTTAGCAAAAGGGATTACCACATCTTCTGCAAAAGCAGTGGAGGATGGCTATCCATTAGTTACCATGGATACCTGAAGTAGACATGAATGCTGTGTGAATGAATGCTGACCTTTCAGCTGCATCTACCCAAAGAGGCCAAACAGGTCTAAGCTTGTCATTAATACAGAAATTGCAGAGGTAACAACTTACTTACAACATGGGCTTGGGGTAAGTTGTTACCCCATATGGAAAAACACATTCATGCCTGGGGTAACACGTTACCCTGGGCAGTTTTTCATCCACAGAGAGCAAACCATTCATGTAAGCTGGCTGTTCTTTGGCGATATTTTGCACTGGGGTGCTAGTGACAATGTCCTAAAAAGAAAAAGTTTTAGATTTAATTAACTTTAAGATACTACTGAAAATATGTGTCTGGGGTAGGAAATTACCCCATGGGAATGTATGAAGGTTAAATGAAAAGGGTATCAAAGCTGAAATCACTTAATAAGCAAAACAGCAAACCAAGTCAGAAATGAAAGGAGCAGCTGTATGACGTGAAGTTGGGAAAGCAAGAAAATGAAATTTGAATGTAAATGCTCATTACAATGAGAAGCCAGTGGAATGGCTAGCTGGACAGGCACAGCATGACTGAAATAATAGACAAGGAAGGATTTGGCAGTGTAAATTTGGACAAACCAAAAAGGGCAACGGTTAGTATTGAAAGATCAAGAGGAACTTGTTACAGTAGTGAAAAAAGAGATGATGAAGTTATGGCCAAAATTATTTGGTTATCAAGGCAGAGAGGATGAATTTTAGAAATATTATGGAAGAAAAAAAAGAGAGACTTCCAAAACCCAGATGCAGGGAGAGAAGGAGAGAGAGAAAAAATGCTTTCTTGGTCTTTTTGCTCTTTACAATATACCCTGCAAAATCAAAATCAGCTTTTCTATCACATCTTCTGAAGGATTTCTTCTGGTACAAAGGGAACTCAGACCAGAAACAGACAACACCTTTTGTCATCTTTGTGCCACCATAAAATTTTTTACAGTAGCACATAGCAACAGCAAATAGATGTCCATACCTTTTGTTGTGCCACAATGTGGCCACAACAAAAAGGTATAAACTGTGGCAGGCCAGGTTCTTTGGGTAAATGTGGTATCTTTTATTAGACCAACTAAATAGTTGGAAGAATTGTTCTTAGCAAGCTTTTGGACACAAATGCCTCTTTTCAGGCACTGGAGAGAATATGCTGTCACCTGGGTAAATTAGAAGCCAATATGCAAAAATGCAGATCTGTGAAAATGCAGATGTGTTGTAGACAATAGGTGGGGGGGAGCAAAGGAAGAGAGATGTTGATCTGGTGAAAGAATGCAAGCTAGTAAACTGTAGAGAGTTTACCTGGGGTTACTGAATGGCAGGCAGGTTATAATGTGCCATAAATCCAATATCTATATTTAGTCCATGATTTTTTATATCCAGTAGATCTATGAAGTGAAGTTCATGGGCTTGTCTATGAAAGGTGTTTTGTAAATTCCCTTTGAGACTAAAACTGAGAGATTAGAGAGAGAATGGTTCTTTTGTGAGAAGTGTGCACCCACCAATAATTGGATATTTTTGTCTTCGATAGATTTTCAGTGTGCATTCATTCTGGTGCACAGTTGTTTGGTTTCTCCTACCTATTTACTATCAGGGTATCTGGATGATATATATTACATTTCTGGAGCTGCAGGTGTAATATCCAGGAATGGTGATTGTTCTAGTCTGGGGTGGAGTTATTGTAGGAGTGGTGGAGATGTGTTGGCAGGTTTTATATTTCTTATCTTGGCATGGTCTGGATCCATTCGATGTGTGCCATAGGCAGTTTGCTTCTGGTAATGAGGTTAGTGAGGTTTGATGCTTGTTTAAAAGCTATGATGGTTGGTTCTGGACAGATGTCTTTGAGAACTGGATCTTCTAGTATGGGTTGAAATTGTTTGAGGATTTTCCATATAGGTTCCAGGAAAGGATGGTATGTCATAATTAATGGTGTACAATTTGTGGGGATTTTCTTTTTGTACAGCAGCAATTCTTCATGTGGTATACAGATGGCTCTTTCAAAAGTGTGATCTATCACTCTGGAGGGGTGTCCTTGTTGGATGAAAGCCCTTTTGAGATTTGCAAGGTGGCAATCGCAGGTATTCTCCTCAGTGCAAATTAGGTGGTATTGGAGAGTTTGGCTGTAAATTACAGCTTTCTTTGTATGTTTAGGGTGATTACTAGTTCTGTGTAGATATGTATGGTGGTCTGTGGGTTTCTTGTATATGGTGGTTGTAGTTTACCATTCTGGTTATTGATCATAGTGTCTAAAAAGGAGATGTTGGTGCTGGCGTATTCAAGCGATAATCTGATGGAGGGGTGATGATTACTGAATTTATGATGGAAATCAATTAGAGACAGCAGATTTTTGGTCCAAATGATGATATCATTCATATATCTTAGGTATAGCATGGATTTGTTGGTGCTGTTCTTGAAGAATTGTTCTTCTAGGCGGGCCATACACAGGTTGGCATATTGTAGTGCCATTTTGATGCCCAAAAGTTTGCAAAGAACAATTTTTCCAACTATTTAGTTGGTGTAATAAAAGATACAGCATTTATCCAAAGAACCTTGTCTGCCTATGTCCTTAGACCTATACAGCAACAACCAACAACCCTAATAAAATGTGCCACTTTATTGCAGTGGATGTCTTTTTGCTTTATGATGGGAGAACACAGGCAGAAAAAGGTAGTTAACCAGGTTAGTCTGAAGGCAGTCAGAAGGCAGGGTAGACATACAGCTTCACAAACTAACTAAATAAGATATATGGAGAGAGTACAAGGGCACTAAAGTTCCCTTCAACAAATGCTGTGAAAGGATTTGCAGAAAGCAGAGTATAAGGAGAGAGAAATTAGAATACAAAAGGCAAGTGGGGAAGAGACAGAGAAATTGGGGGGGAGAGGGACAGTGCTGGAAGAGACAAAAACATTAAACCAAAAGAAAAAAAAGAGGTCACAAAAACTAATCTAGGTAATGAAAATAGAAGGCACAGTCCTTGTTTAGACCATATTTAACGCAGTCCAGTTTGTGGATGATTTCTTGTTTCAGTTTCCCATTCAAACTGATCTTAAATTTTTTAGCCTGAGGTCAGCAATGGAGTTTTCAGGGAAGTTGAAGTGTTCTGCCACAGGCTTTTGTGTCTTATGAAGCTGATGTTGGATCTGTGTTAATTCATTATTACACACTGAGCTCACCCTGTCTATCTGATGTAGACAGCAGACAAGCATCTGAGGCTGGTGATGGCATATATGACATTGGTAGAGTTGCAGGTGAATGAATCTTAGATGTTGTACTCCTTGTTATTAAGTCCAGTGATGATGTGGTCTGTGTTGATGTGGAAACACATGAGGCATTTAGGTCTATTGCAAGGCCTGGTGCCTCGTGAGAACAGAAGTTAGCCTGTGTATTGTCTGAGAGACAGTGCTTGAAGTTGTGGGGCTGCCTGTGAGCCAGGACAGGTTTGTTCCTAAAGGCTACCTTGAGACAGTTATCCTTTCCCAGAAGGGATTAGAGGTCACTAATGATGTGTTCAAGCTGTTGTCCTTGTCTCGAGGTTGGTATTGCACCAGGTCAGAAAAAAAGTTTGCGTCTGCCTTTGCTAATTTCAGCGGTTACAGTGTTGGGGTCGTATGGTAATTGTAACTGAACAGGAATCCCAGAAGATCTGGTTGTAACATACAGCTTGGCTGTAGACAACAGATCTAGTGGTGTACTTAGGATGAAAGCTGATGGCATGAAGATAGATGTGGAGGTCAGTAGATTTCTGATACAATGTGGTGGCAATGTGGCCACTGCAAACTTTCACTGTGGTGTCTGGGAAATGAATCTCCTGCATGGAGTATTCTAGAGTTACACTGACAGGGGCTGGAAGTTGGTAAACATCTTGGCCAGAACTGCTGGCAGTCTCCTGCTGCCCAGTGCAGGCACTCCCAAGGCTTGAGGGGCCCAGTCCTGCATATCTCAAACCTCAGAAGTTCCTGCTCATCTTTCCTCACCTACAGAGATGCTCCCTGAAATCTACTGGGGTGCCCTATTTCCAGGGTTCCCTATTGCCAGAGACTCGCCACAGAGATTGCCAGGAGAGCTTCTATAGAAGGGGAGGAACCCTGACTTTCCCCCTTTGCAGAAACACACCCCAGAAATCCTGGGGGTATGTCTGGAAGAGAGGAAATCCAGAACACTCCAGTGAGATCCTGGGGCTAAGAAATGAGGAAACCTGACTTTCACTCAGGAGTGAAGCCATATAAACAAATTCAAGATTTATATGAGCAGTAATTATTATCTAGGTACACATTAGCTAACGCAAAAATGTTTAAAAAGCTATCACCTCAATAAATGCATTAAAGACATTTCAAGTTCTTTTAAATATTTCAATTACAAGATACATTTCATGCAATTCACTCATAAGCTGAACATTTATTTGCATACAAACAAAAGGTATCCTACAAAATCTCACAAATAATTTCCTAAATGAGACTATCTAAAAAAAACCTACCCTATTTATTCTTCAGACCTGAAAGTCATTACACAACTTCTGTTGTCTATACCTAAGTTTTAGTTTCTAAATTTTTATAACCATACAAGAAATATAATAAAATGGTTAAAAAAGGATATTCTAGAATAGTGGACTCAGGTGCAGTTTTTGTGGTGAAGTTAACATAAAAAACTCTGTAGATTTCAGAAAAATACTAATGATTGCAATTAGAGTATTTTAGTCCAGTAGTGTGCTTACCACTGCCTTCTTCAATTAGACTCATGGCATTAGCACTTTACTATTCATGTGATGAGCCATGTAGGTGATTAAATTACCACCAGATGGGGTTGTTGCTTCACATACTAAAAAGCCATTACTAATATGAGATTAAATATCAGCATTAGAAAGTTTCCATTTGCAGTCTCACAACTAAATTATGAACTGGGATAGAAATAGAATGCTAGGAAGGAGTTAATCTAGAGACTGTAAAAATAAAAGTAAAATAAAAAATACAACTAATAATATTATATTTAAAAACTGCCACAACCTCAATGAAAACAATAGATTAATTACTTTAGTTCTTTGAGATGTTTTTCATCCCCACAAATAAATGAACTAGGATGCTTGGCTTTGCAGATACATATTTCAGGATGTCTATTTCACAAATAAACATGCCTCACCCAACCATCCCCACTCTGCAAGAACTAATCCCAGAAACAAGACAGGGAAGCCACCTCAAAGCACTCCCCACCACTACTCTCAAGCATACCACACACAGAGATCACAAGAGCAGTGGTGAGAGAGATGAACCCAGGACAGCTTCACTACCTCAGCTTCAAAACTAGTGCATATTGAGTAGGTTGCCAGAGTGGCATTCCTGGGGAGAGGCACACAGAAGTGACAAGGACATACCCTTAGGTGTATCTGTCCAAAGAGCATATGAGTTATAGCACACAAGAATAAACACATGTGTGTAAGAATATTTCAAAACAGGGATATCATATTTTTATTTATAAGCATTAACACCATACTGTACGTTTTTATGAAGTATTAAAAAAGCACACTGGTATTTTTACTTTAGCTGCCACAACCTTCCTGTTATCTTATGATAAACTACATCCCCAAAAGACAAGAATGAGAAAGAACTTCTTCACCTATAAAGTTTGAGCATAGGGGTGAACCCCAACAGCTTTTACCAGCCTCTGAAGAATAATTAACTTTTCGATATCTTTTACTACTCTTTAACAGACATACAATGGATAAGGGGATACCTTTGGAATCCTCATAAGTGAAAGCAAGCCTAATCTGTAGAGGTGCACTGGTATTTCGGTCTATATCAGACTGGAACCAATAAAAGAAAAATCAACATTATTGGCAATGGGCTTTTTTTGGCTGATAATCCCACTGATAAATGCTGCATGCATGCACATAAATGCAGCATGCACACCACCAGGCACTCAGCCCAGCAGCCTGGAGAGCAGCATCTGGCTGGTAAGAGTGGCGGGGGGAAGGCTCAGAGGGGAGGGAAGAGGTGGGGGGGACAGATAGAGGACTTCATGGTAAGGGAGAGAGTGGGGCAGGGGCAGGCACTGCCCAGCCAGGGTGGGGTGAGGCCTGGGCCAGAACTGTAAGCGGCTTGTCCAAGGGGCACTGGGGGTGTGTGGAATGGGAGCAGCTCCCCACCATGCGAGCACCCCCGGGGGAGGCATGGGGCACATGCTCACTGGATTTGTGTGCAGGGCAAGGGCAGGCTGCCCGCTGCAGGCTTGGAGGCAGGGGATGCGCCAGCTTCTTCTCAGCAGGGGTGGCCTGGGCCAGGACTGCACTTGGGATTGGCAGGGGCAGGGAGGGCAGCACTGGGAGAAGGGGTTATAGGAGGGGGCAACAGCAAATTTTGAGGTGGCTGTAGCCCACACCAAAGCCCCTCCTCCCAGCACTGCCACCACATGGCCAGCCCCTGCTTGCCCCAAGCACAGCCCCAGCCCAGCCCCCCCTGCTGGGAAGAGGCTGGCACAGCCCCGGCCTCGAGCCTGCAGTGGACAGCCCACCCTCACCCCACGCAAAAATCTGGGGGGCACATGCCCCCCATGCCTCCCCCAGGGGCATGCACAGCAGCAGGGTGCTGGTCCCACTCCCCACCCCTACATCCCCAGGACGAGCCACCCACAGCTCTGTCCTGCACCCTGCCCTGCCCCTGCCCCAGCCCCACTCCCTCCCTCATCATGGGGGCCCCAATCTGCCACCCCATGCCACTTCCCCCAAAAATACTTACCAGACAGATGCTGCTCTCCAGGCTGCTAGGCTGCATATTGGTTATCAGATCAGTACTGGCTGATATGGCTGGTTAATAATCAGCCATCGATATTGGCCAAAAAAATCTTTATCGGTGCAGACCTACTAACCTGAATGCCCAAAAGATAGTACTGCCATCAATAATATGATACTGTAACAGCTCGGGATCCTAGGGGTGGCCGTGACCTCCCCTAGCGCCCCCTACCGTGCCAAGGTGATAACAAAAGCACCCTCACAATCTCGCCTGCCACATGTTTGATGTTAACAATGTTTAAGGGAGGCTGCCCTCAGTCCTGTCTGGCACGGTGCTCTGATGTGTCTCAGTCTTAGTGCTACCTTGGGTGACTCGGTGCACCCTGGCCTTATGGGTTATGCGTGGCTCCAACCACACCTGTACCACACCCCAAGCCTCACAGACGTACCAGACATTGTTTGGTTGATTTCCCTTTCCACGCCCTCACTGGCGCTTGCTGGCTTGTCTCGCAGCCTGTGCCCTCACTGGCGCTTGCTGGTTTGTCTCGCACTGGGGCTTCTCACAACTACCCGCACTGGGGCTTCTCGCCTTAGGGCTCAGGCGGCCTTGGCCTTACCTGGCCTGCTTCCAATCCTCTGCTCCCCTTTTCAGGGCTGGGGTCAGTGCACTCCTGAATGTTGTGCCCTCTCTGGCACTGGGGTCCCCACGCTACCGTGGAGCCCCTATGAGGCCTCCTCCAACCCCTAATAGCCTCACCCGGTCCTCCAATAACGACAACAACAAACAATAACACAAGCCCCTGGGCTATAACACAAAGTTAAACCTCCTGGCTAAACATCGTCCAACCACACCACCTCTCACCCGTGTAACTCACGGCTGGTACATTCAAGCCATATTCTCTTTCCCACCTTCAGGCAGTACTCCTTTTTCCTATCTGCCACCAGAGAGAGAGAGAGAGCGAGAGAGCACTCACCACCTCCAAGCTGGGTCTTATAGTAGTCAGCCCTGCCCCTTCCAGTCAGCTGACTCACCAGATGTAGGCCCCTTAGCTCCTCCTGGCTGCCCCTATTAACCAGCACCTGAGGCCATGCTGCTGCTTTTCAGGTAGCAGACACCTTAGTGCCCTGCTACAGATACCATATTTAATTTGCAACTAATACCCAATGTGTTTAGCAAAATTCAAACTTTGCACAAAATATTTGCTGATGAAGCCACAAATTTTAAATCCAAGTTCTGTAATAAACACTAAAAAAGTAGAACATGCTTGAAACATACACCACTTAAAAGGAGAAGATGACGTACATTTTCTCATGATATTCAGAAACAGACAAGACATACCAGTGATAAAAATGACCTCATTGAACCAACTTCATTACTTTACTATTGTCAAGTATATTGAGATCAAACTCTGAAAAAATGCAAAATGCATTTAAAAATATATTTATTTTCATTTGATCCCAAAACATATTTCATGCAACAAATCTGTAATTTATAAGTACTGTACAGTACTGTACCTGATAAATTTGGCTTGGAACTTTAGAACAGGAGCTATGAATTGCGGAGCTATCCCCATTAGAAACTATTATTTGGAGTTTAGCATCTATTTCATTTAGGTGATGAAATTCCATTGGTTCAGGTGTGTACCCTTCTCCAGCTACTAGCCAACCAGATGCATCCTCCTGTAAAAAAAAAAGAAAGTAAAACAGTCAGTTCATCTGTCCAAAGGAAGAGGCTTTAAGGCAATCAACTTAACGTATTTCCCAAAGAAACAATATGTTTAAGAACTAAATAAATTAGGGCTGCACCAATATATATCGGTTGGCTATCAGACTGGCACTAATAAAAGAAAAAATGATGTTATCGGCTATCAGCTTTTTTTGGTCGCTGTAGCCGATAATCACAGCCACGCACCAGAAGCACCCAGGCAAGTGTAGTCCAATCCCCACACCCCACTTCCAGTCTGAGCCTGAGGCAAACTACAGGTCCTGGCAAGCAGCAGGAGCAGGCACCAGGAAACAGTCACAAGGCACCGCCCCCAGCAACAAAGGGACTGTTACTGGCTCCTGCTGCTGCTGCCATGGCAACATTGCATGTGCAACAGGGGCCTGAGCACTAGAGCTGCCACAGAGACAATGGGCTGTGTGCAGGTGGGGTAAGGCACTGCGTGAGGGACGTTCTGCTCTGCCAGGCACTTGGCACCTTTGCAGAAGTGGCTTCTCCCTAGCAGCCACAGGAGCTCAGCTGTGCAGCACCTGCCGGTGCTGAAGCAGTGGCATGCTCTGGGGCTTCAAACACGCCCAGCACCACTGTCCACATGAGGGTCTGCCCTGCCCAGCCGTGATGGCAGCATGGACTACATGGGGAACTGTGGGCAAGATGTATGGCAAAAAGGTGGTCACTGCATTCTTCATCAAGGGTCAGAGCAAGAAGGAGGCGTGTGTGTATTATAAATGCAAAAAGGTTTATTTTGTCAGTAGTTTAAAATGCCTTGCACTATTACTAAATATCAGCTATCAGACTGGCATCTGCCGATATGGTTGGTTATTCACTGGTTATCAGTATCAGCCAAGAAAATCTTTATCAGTATACCCCTACTATAAATCTAAACCACTGATGATGCATAAGTGTTGACAGTGGGGGGGCATAACTCCATGCCACTGTCACTCCCGCTCCTGCTGGGTGCCATTGATATTATGTTACCATTTTTAACTTGCAACATTTAAGCTTTGCATAAAATATTTGCTGATGGAGCCACAAATTTTAGATCCAGCTGTTTAACAGCGTTAGGAGCAGTATAGAAAAAGAATCAAGACAAAACGAGACCCTAATTAGTAAATGTCCAGCATACAGCTGGATGCAAAAAAGTGTCATCTGGACAGAGGTCCACACCAGTGCTTAGTACTGCTTTATATTGGCCATATAGGCACAGAGTTGGACATTGGGAGCTGCGCTGTCCTCCATGACATTAATGTAAATATAAGTGATTTACCCTGGATTTATAGCAACACACTGCTAGCAGCAGGTAGTCCCTACTTTTTTTTTTTAAGTAAGGGGATGGGAGAAATAAGGTAGGGTGTGTATGAATTTGAGTGCAGAGAATTCTTCAGCTAACAAATGATTTTTTTCAATAATCCTACAATTTTTGGCATATGGAAATCCAAATGATTTCAGTAGCACATTGATACTCAAGGATCTTGCAGGACTGGATCCAATAATCCAAACCATTTATAAACAAACGGTACCATAAGAGAAAGAATGGTCCATGAAATTACAGTAATAAGGGAGAGAGTATCTAACTGTAGCATTCATTTTCTACACCAAATAATAAATTCGCTGTATGGCATCCTGTTGAGTTAAACTTTAAAAGTGCACTGGGTTTTTTTTAAAGAAATTAAATTTAACTGTAATGATTGAAATTAAAAGCAAAGGAGGATTAGTAATGATATGTTAAGACCAATTTGTAGCATACTATTGTAATCCCTTTTAAAAAGCAATTCTCTGCAAAAAAGCCAATTAAAATGAAGTACTGTGAGAAAATGATATAGAAGAGTCCTAAATCATTGTAATACATGCCAGAAATAATAACTTTCAAACCCCCCTTTAGACACCACACTTTTTTCTGACAACCTCTTTCACAAAACTGAATTCAATACTTGGGTTTTAATATGAATTATGAATGAAAAAATGCATGGAATTAATAACAAACAGACACAGGTTTCAGAAGTCAGAAATGTATGAACATTATTCTAGTAAAACCCTAAGGAGAAATTAGAAAACCACCACAAAAATAAACAAAAAACAAACAGAAAATGGATTAGCTGTAACACTTGCTATTCTTTTATAATAATATGTATACGTTAGAAAGCTCCTCAAAAAGTGAAAAGTCAATTATTTAAAGCCTATTCTTCCAAGGATGTATTGTAAAAAGTAAGAGAGAAAAAAAGTCACAAAATCATCTTCTGAGGCCAATTAATAAAAACACTTCAAACTACAATCTACTGAACAAATGAAGTTACATATGGAAATGAACTACGCAAGCATAACTTCATTTCCAATCTAAAACCCATGCTTTAATGTCAAGGTTACATATCAAGGTAAGTTCAACACATTTTTATTTTCTGAAGGGCCACCCGGATTGAAGATTTTCATGGAACTGAAACTCCTGTGCTCAGTCCTCCTGCCAGTATGCTTTCAGCTCATTAAACCAGAAAAAACTTCTCCAACTGTGAAGTAAGCACCCAATATTTGCCTCTTAGAATATATCAGACAAATTATATCCTTGTAAATACGGCAGAGCATGATCTGATAAAGAGCCTTTGAAACATCTTAAATGCTGATAAAAGATGTCTTATGCATTTGTAGATAAAAATGAAAAATTATCAAACAGCACTAACTGAATTACAATACAGGTTTCCCTTGCCAACCACTGGGGTTAGGTTCCTGAAAGTTCCCGTGTTTGGCAAAACCATGATTAGCAAGACAAAAAGCTTCTGCGAAAAATGGCAGGTGGTGGGCTGATGCACAGCCACAGAAAACTGTGGTAGAAGACTGAGGGATTTGATAATAGTCTTCAAATACCTTGAAGAGAGATTATAGACAGGGTAGAGATACGTTTTATTTTATGGCTGTAGGAGACAGGATTAGGAGAAATAGCCTCATGCTGCAGCAGATAAATTTAAGTTGGAGATGAAGAGAAACTTTGTGACTCTGAGGGTGGTGAAGCATTGGAACAGAAAAATACAAATTGTCCAGAGCAAACTGGACAGACACCTGGCTGAGATGGTTTATCAGGAGCAATCCTAACTTGAACAGGAGTCTGGATTAGATGACCTCACGAAGTCCCTTGAAACTCTTCTTTCCTATAAACTTATATTAATGTTTGAAGAACTGATGAAAAATCACCTAATCCAGTTCAAAACAGTTAAGATTTGTCACAACTCCCCTGATAATTTCATTATGATCTTTGCTATAAAAAAGGAAATGCCCAAATTGGATTATAATTGTAATAAGATAGTTGGGGCATGGAGCCTGATGGGACCACGTGGGAGGAGAGGGGAGCAGTGTTACCCCTGTTGTGTGCAGCCCACACTGGTGTGGTCCATGTTATAATGAGGTTGGACACCCCTGGCGTAAAGATGTATATCTTCTTTCAGGATGTGTAGGGGTTTTTTGTTTTGTTTTGTTTTGTTTTTAAAGAGAATTAACCTTCAAAAAAAAATTAAAATTTTGCAGCACTACAAAAATAATATCTGTAGTAAGCCAGATCATCCTAAGTATGAAGATTTTAAAAAAGTAAAGAAGGGATAAGGTTGTTTTCTGTGGCAGGGTACATTATACACCAGTAGCACTCAACCTAATCTATAGACCAGTGGTGTTCAAACTTGTTGCTCAGCAGGCCAGATGAGCTGTGCCTTGTCTGACCACAGGTCAGATAGTGGTTTTGATCCAATGCTGGGGCCAGTATGGCAGCCATCATCTGGCCATTGGGCAGGGAGTGGGGTGGGGGCAGCCCAGCCCTGCACTGGGAAAAGGGAGTTTCACCACCCTGCCCTGTGGAGAGGGAGGCAGGACACAACCCAGCTCCATGCAGGGGGGAAGGGGGAGTGATCCAGCCCCAACCCAGCTGCCCAGGAAAAAAGTGGCATGGCCCAGACCCAACCTGGCCCCCATGGAAAAGGGGGCATAGCCAAACCTTGTGGAGGGGTGGGAACAGGGCATGGCCCAGCCCCCGGGGAGAAAAGAGGATATAGCCCAACTTCACAGAGGCCCAGCCTCAACCTGGCCTTGCAAGGGGAAGAGAGCACACCCTAGCTCCAACCAAGCGCATGGGGCTTGGGGTTGGGGAATTTGGTGGGGAGAGGGTAACCATATTAATGGCCACCATTCTCCCACCAAATTTCCTTACCCACAGGCCAGATGCAGTGGCTCAAGAGTTTGAGCCATAGTTTGAGCACTCCTGCTATAGACTACAGAGCATCTGACGAAGTGAACTCAGGTTCATGAAAGCTTATACCATATATTTTTTATTTAGTTAGTCTACAAGATGCATATAAATATGGATTCACATGACCAATTTCTCATTAGGGCCATGTACAGATCTAACACATTGTCCTTCCAGTTCCATCTTCCTGGTCATCCGCGCCTTACGTGGGGAGCCTTTGGAGCCTTCTTTGGAATTCTTCTGTCCCGCCCTAATATCACCTGCCACATCTTGATGAAAAAGTTATTATGCAAGCAGGAGACTGCCTGTTATATTGGGTATGTTGGGGTCTCGCCTAGGATGGCATGACCCCTTTTTTCTCTAGCTAGGCCTCCCCGTCCAAAACCACCGAACAGGGTTTGACTCCAAAGCTCTAGCTTTTCCTTCCAGTGTCTAGAGACTTGGGGCCCCCTTTTCTGCTCCCTTCAAGAATACAGCACTCCCTAGCCCAGAGGCACAAGTGCCAGCCCCACAGCCAGGGGGTCACAAGTTCAAAACCAGGACACAGCCTTAAATTCACACCCTACCAGTCCAAATAGAAAAACAAAAGTATATTTGTGAACCAGATCTCCCTGGCCTTTTTAAGATTGTTGTTCAAGTGTCAGGGTTTGTGTTGCCCCAAACTGCGCCCCTACTGGCACTCAGGCTCTCCACAGCCCTGTTTCACTCTGCGCCTCACTGGAGCTGGGGTCTGTGCCCCCAAAAAGCTGTGCCCTCACTGGCGCCAGGGTTCCCACTCTGGAGTGGGTCCCCAAAAGTGAGGCCTCCTCTGCCCCCCAATAGCCTCACCCCAAACCACTGGTCGTTATTCAATAATCACAAAAAAAGAATAACTGCACATGCTCAATCAATGCAGCAGGTCAGCTTACATGAACTTGCTTCGAGTAATAGATTTTCATAGACATTAGGGCTAGAAGGGACCTCGGAAGATCATCAAGTCCAGCCCCCCCGCCCAAAGGGCAGGAAGTCAGCTAGAGTCTTGGCTCTACACCGCCGGCTACAGTCCTGGTTGTGGATGCAGCCGCCATCTCTCAGGGGCTTCCGTAGCTTCCCCCTTCCTGATGTGGACCGCTCCTCAAACTTCTTCCTGGAGCTCTCAGAAGCGCTGCTTCCCTTCGGCTGCTGCCCACTTTACTGCCATTTAACCCACGGTTTTTATAGTCCTGCCTCTTCCGGTCAGCTGACTAGCCATCCAGGTTCAGCCTTTAACCGCTTCCTCTCCAGCCCTCCATGCCCAGAAAGTTCTGGCCTTAAGGGGGGTGAACCTGCTTCCTCGTGACAGGGTTAGGGTTCCCTGTCACAACAGACATTACATTTTTACAGGTATAAGTGATCAGAAGCCAGTATATACCCGTTCAGTTCACTCACTGTCACTATTACTGTCCCTGTCAGTTCCACTGCTGCTGTCGCTGCTGCTGTCATCATCGCTGTCTCCAGCTCCGCTGCCTTGTTGTCCTCTTCACTGTCACTGTCCACTCCCTCTCTAGGGGGAAGGTCTTTGAAGAGCCTGTGCCAAGTGTCCCTTTGCCAACTGGAGTTGCCTGCATCCTCCTCATCCTCTCTTACGGATTTCTGGTAGTAGGACTGGAGTTCACTCAGACGTATTTTAACAGTCTGCCACCTCAAGGTTCATATGTTTGTACATCAGGATGTTCCTAGATTTCTACAGGGCACTCCTGATGCAGGACACAAACTGACTGAAGTGGGCTGATGGTCTCCACTGGTGTTTAGACAGGTGCTAGTATAGCACCACCTCTCTTGTCAACTGTCTGACCCCTGTCACCACTTCACAGAGTTGTTTTATCTTTTTCCACACCTCCTTGGCTTACAAACGTAGCCAAATGTGGTGGTTAATGGTTTCTGTGGCACCTTGGCAGGTTGCCCTAGGCAGCTCAGTCTACCTCTGCTCCTCTCTGTGTCTCTGTGCTCTCACTGGGAGAGCTCAGTGGGCTATCAGCCAATTCAGGTCTCTGTGGCCTTCTGTAGGACCTTGTGGAAGATCTGCTCCCAAACACCCTGGCAACTATTGCCAGGGAGCAGGTACATGGGTGACAGAATGTCCATGGCTCTCACCGCATCCTGTATCTTTCTGTGGTTAGCCATTGTGGCAGGACCTTCATTCTGTAGTCTGTACCAGCTGCAACAGTTGTTCAGGATCTTTGAGAACCATGGTGGGTTCATGATCCATGATCTTCCATTGGTCAGCATGAACACCGCCCCCCCCCCAGTCTCACAAGGTGTTCTGCAAAATATCTTATGAGACAGGCTGTTTTGGACTCTGTGCCTGCTGCCAGCTTACAGATCTGGCTTGTGTACCTTGCCCACAAGTACAAGAGGATATCTGGGATTTCCCTGGCCCCAGTTTGTTTTGTCTTTATACAGGGTTTTCCTCACCACCTTCTCTTATCTGGATCCCCAAAATAAGATGCACATCACTCTCAGATAAGTTAGTACAGCCCATCCAAATAAGATATATGTCTGCAATCTCCCTCAGTGCTGACTCTCTCTCAGGTCATTGTGAGCTACTACACTGCATATATTTAGTTTTCCTCTTCATTCCCACAGTTGAGCTGTGCCTTTCTTTTCTGTTTCCAATTATTCCTGTTTCTTCACCAGCCTTAAATGTCTGGCAAACATCACCAAATGGGGCCTGTGACAGGAGTATCACTACTGGAGCCTTTCTATTGGTGACTCTGCCCTCCTGTTATGGGCCAACCGCCTGCTTACTCTCCTGCCATGCCTTGATCTTGATTGATTGATTGATGTAATTAGCAGGAGGCTGCTCACTTTATGTGCCCCGGTGCCAGGGGGCACTATCTGCAGCTCCTTTTCCTCCCCTACACCACAGCCCAAGCCTTGCCAAAGGTACTGACGTGGTATTCGATCTGGGCCCGGCTGTGATTTGGTCCTGTCCTTCCCTTCTCTCAGGGGCTTCCCACTGCCCTCCCCCTTGGTCTGGGCTTCTCACTGCCCCCCTTGCTCTGGGGCTTCTCACTTCTCGTGGCCGTCTCTCCAGGGTCCTCACTGCCCCCCTCATTCTAGGGCTTCTCACTGCCCCCTTGCTCTGGGACTGGGGTCAATGCACACCAAATGCTGTGCCCTCTCTGGTGCCAGGGTCTCCACACTACCGTGGAGCCCCTATGAGGCGTCCTCCAACCCCTAATAGCCTCACCCAGTCCTCCGGTCAAAACAGCAAATACAAAAACACAAAGCCCCCAGGCTATAACATAAAAAGCTGAACCGTCCGGCCAAACAACATTCAATCCCTACTGGGAAATACTCCAACCCATAGCAGCAATCAGGGGATGCTCATGCAGTCAGGCTTCTCCCCTCTGTCTGGCACTGGCCGAGCTCCCCCTCCCTTGGCCACCAGAGGGGAACTGCCCTCCTGGCCTCACGCCTTGGGCTTAAGAAGGACCAAGGCCCTGCCCTTTCCTGTCAGCTGGCTCCCCACCGCTTGCCCTAGCAACCAGCACCTGTGACTCTGGCTGCCCTGGTAACTGGCAGCTGAGCCTCCCCCTTCTTGCCACTAGGGGCATCTCCCAAGGCATTTCTGCTCTCAGGCGCAGGGCACCTGAGTGCTCTGTGACAGGGCCCCAAACAGTTAACCCAGAATCCCTTTGTTGCCCCGTCTCACAGCTTGTCACATAAGATTAGCATGGCCCCACCACCCCTGTGGTATAGTCAGACCAGGCTGCCCTGCAACTCATCTACATATACATTTTTGGAGGATCTGAGGACTGGTGACAACAACATCCAGTTCCAGTCATGAGTGGGGGGCAAATTATCACATGGATCATTTGTGGGAGGTATCTGGACTACACAAACTTACTGAGAAGTGTTGAGCTATGGTGTCACCAGGGCTTGAAATGCTGTTGACTCTGCTGGGGCCCAGCACAATAAATTACATGGTAAATCATGAGCCTTTTGGCTTTGGGCTAATATTATGCATGGTTTTTACTGTATATACATGTAGGTACAAAAGTGCTGCTTAAAAGTATATTTGTAGAATCCCTGCACTAAAACTTGCATCTGTTTAAAAAAATAAAGGTAAAATGCATTAATTCATCTTGTCAGTGTTTTCAGATTTGCCCCTCATTTCCATGTGTTCATGGAGAACAGAGTCTAACAGTAACGGTCACAAGCTGGCGGAGGGTAAGTTTAGATTAGATATTAGGAGGCGCTACTTCACAGTCAGGGCGGCTAGGGCCTGGAACCGGCTTCCAGGGGAAGTGGTGCAGGCTCCTAGCATTGGGGATTTTTAAAAGAAAGTTAGATGAGCACCTTGCCGGGGTCATCTGACCCCGGTGCTCTTTCCTGCCAAGGCAGGGGGTCGGACTAGATGATCTACCTAGGTCCCTTCCGACTCTAGCTACTATGAAACTATGTGGGCTGTAGAAGGAAGAAAAATTTGCCAGGCAGAGGGCAAGGGAGGCACCTGATCCCCCTCCCCCTTATTTTCCCGGTTGTAGCAGTGGGAGGGGAACAAATTTGCAGAGACAAATTTGAGGCAAACTTCCAAGTTTATAAACTTCCCATATATAGAACCTAATTATTCAGGGTTGTCTTATATTCAAGTAAATGCAATAGTCCTTGAAGTCTTAAGTCAGAGGATCATCTCTTCCATACAGGGGAAAAAGAGAAATGACCTTCTAGTCTGACCTCCACCATTTTCAGGGGTTAAGAAAAATCCATGCCTATGGGACACTTTCAGAAGATTGTGTTGCTCTGCAAGGCTTTGGGGCACTTGCAGGTACTGGGAATATGAAGGCAACCAAAATGTATTCACTCTTTATCCCAGTTTTCTGCTCAAAGCAGAGATGCGGAGCGGAAAATTTTCCAGTGCTTTATTTTTCCATGGGAAATTTTCCATTTCTAAAAATTGTTTCTTAAAATTCATTAGTAACAATGAATGTATGCCAATGCAATATTAGGCAAGCTTGGCAGTACAGCTATGTGAAGCTTCGGTACCCGATTTGATTTGGAGAAGGTATGGACCAATTTGGTGGCCAAATCCCCAAATCCAAATCAAATCAGGAGACCAATTTAAAAGGTCCAAATCAAATTGCAAGCCTCCAAATCGATTTGGAAAAAGATTCTGATGTCAGATGGATAGACTGATATACAAAGAAATCCTTTATTGAACATAACGTGTGTTCAAGTTCAAGGAGCATTCAGTTTGCTACTACCAGTTTCAGTGGCTATCAAGAAACTTGAAGGAGATGCAACAAGCCTTTAAAATATTCCAGAGATATTCAGACAAGTGAATGAAAATCAAAATGAGCTTTTGCCTTCTCCACCTCTATCCAAAAAGATCAATTATTTACTGATCTTGATACAAGTATGGAAGTAGCTAAGAATGTCCCGAACATTGACGAAATAGCCGTGATGATAGGCATTGCTGAGTACCATGCAAAAAAAAACTTTGGAGCAAAGATATCATTTGGCAGGCAGCAGAGAATATGTCTCGTCTCACATGGTGGAAGGGATACGGTAACACCTGACTTGTCCAGGATTGCTCTAAGAATCCTAAGCATTCCACCAACAGCAGCTTCTTGTGAACAGGACTGGAAGGCTTACAGCTCAGTCAAGACAAAAAAGAGCAATAGACTAACAAATAAACACACCACTAAGCTTGTTTCTATTTCTCAAAATCTCTTGCTTCTGGAAAATCAGTCAGAAGCACAATTAGTGAAGAAGATACAGTACGATAATAAGTTGCCCTTGCCCATAGACTCATTGATAAAACCATCCTTTAGTGAAAGAGAATGTGGTTCAAGTAGTTCTGAATCAGATTTGCCTCAGTCTGATTCTGCAATTAAACTAATAAGTAGTGCAAGTGATTCTACAAATAGTGACAGTGAAACTGGAGGTACCACAATGACCTCAGTGGAAGAGTTAAACTGTTGAAGTAGATGAATGGACAACCACAGCATACCATGCACAGTTCTTTGGGTGTGCTAAAATTACTGCGTCAACAGTTTTCAGTGCCTTTGGTTTTTTTCTTAAATTTAAACAAACAATGTAAATACATGCTATTGTGTACTGTCTTTCCATTTTCACAAGTATTCCAATAAAAATAATTTCTTTCCACATAAAGCTTTGAATTTTTTGGAATATATCATTTAAACCACATTAAGAGTATTTAATTTTTTTCCTAATCAAATATTTCAGCTCAAATACTTGTGGCTACTGGGATATAAAATTAACATGGAAGTACTTTTTTAGTTTTGCTTACTAAATATAAGTTAAATAAACATGCTAAATCAGATCGTGCTCTATTTAGCGCATCGAAAAATTTTCTGGAAAATTTTCCAATTCAAAATTTACTGGAAAACTGACATCTCTGGCTCAAAGTAAGGAGGTTTATTTCAGCATGTCTGCCCTATATAACTATGCTTTACTATTTCCAAAAATGTCAGTCTGTCTGATAACTAATTTACAAAACTGTTTGGGGATACAATATCAAGAAGGCTTGTAACTTACCTGCAGGACAGCATCCTTATATTCAAAGAATCCTTTGTTTGAAAGGTAAATTGACATTACAATCTGTTTGAGATAAATGGCATTACAATGCTTCTATGTTATGGCATGGTAAAATAGTTACAAAGTCCCTAGCTTACAAACTATCAACACTGTTATACCATTGAATCCTTGCTTAGTTTCAGCTCACTGCCATTCAACTAATGCTGTTGCTATAATATGTACTTATAACATCTACACTGGTCTCAGCATTAAGTGATGTAACACCATTTTCATCATCCCTAATGCTTGGCAAGTGTCAAGCATAATATGATGTGAACATATGGCAGATATAAACTTTGTGGGGGCTTGGTAGTCAATTATTATAAGCAGTAAGAAGACTGCATAGTAATTAATATTAAAGTAATTTTAAGAGAGTAGACTCTGATACTACTAAGAGATTAAGATCATTACTTTGAAACTTCACATCCAAAAAACCCATAAAACACTATTAACAGCAGCTGCATGTACACATGCACTCAAGTGCAGAGTAGACTAATTAGCTGCAAAATAAAGCATCACTGTTTACATGTGAGATGCTATTAGGCCGCAGTAAACTAATTAATGAAGCCATAAGACAGTACTGTCAGTGTGGAAGTCTGAGGATCTTAGAGAGAGATATGTGCAGTTAATCCACCCCAGATTTGCTAATCCTCTTTGGTACTCGCCTGCTACGCCTTTGATATTAAACAAAATCCAAAAGAAAAAAGTAAATATTTGGAGGTAACTGTTGTTTTTCAATGCAACATCTCTGGTTACTCGGCCTCTTCACAGGGCTCTTTCATCCCCATAACCTATCCTTACCACACCAAATGTTTTGGCGTGCGATTCCTTAATTACATTCCATGCTCAGTGCACCAACACAGTCTTAAGAATGCTTATAAAGCACGTGCCGCATGGGTCACGAACCATTCCCAGCACTTGGGCTTATACCCCCACAAGTACCCCTCTAAGTCTGTCCTTAGGCTTACTTGCCCTTAGAATCTCAGATTAATACTTCTCTGAACATGTTCAAGATCACCTCCTACAGCCAGTGTTCAAATTAAGGACTGGAATTTTAGTTTTGTTCTGTTTTAATTCACAGAGTCCTGATCTGGAACAATAGCCAACTTAACTCAGTTCCCTGGCTTAGCCCTGTGTTCTGTCCCTGCTGAAGGGGAGAACTCCCATTTTCACAGTGCAGATCCCCTTAGCTGTCCCATCTCTTCTTCCCTTTAGGTAACAGACATACAAATGCCTCACTCACTGGACCAGTTCCTTGCAGGCCTCCAGTGTGATGCTCTTACATCAGCTGTCACCTCAGGTAAGTCTCGTAACTTTCAGATCCTCCTTTGCTGGACTCGTTGAATCCCAGCTGGGGTCAGTTAATCGCTGCACCTCCATACAGCTGCACAAGCACCTGCTCCTGCTGCTCCCCCTCTCCAGGGAAAACAACTCACCCAACCCCAGGTTTTTCTACTTCTGGGTCAACTGCTGGAACCTATCTGGTCAGTTCCCCATTAGCCCATTCTCCCTGCCAGCCCCAGCACCATCAATAAAGCCATAATTCTTCTCAGTTCTCGCTTTACTGACTTCCCATGAAGGTGGGGCGCTCTTGTTCCCTCTGTTCCTCTGTCTTCTTACCAATTGTGCCAGAACATAAGTGCTGCCCTGTCACAGTCAGGGACAGTACTATCTTACCATGGGGTTATTAACTGCAGTTAGACACAGACTGCAAGTAAATTGTGTGGGTAAACTGGACCTGGTAAACCCAGGCAGCAGAGGACCAGGCTCCTGCCCGCCACCTAGCCACACACTGTCAACACCTTCATGCCTCAGTCAGCCCCTCCGCTACCCAATGCCACAACCTGGAGCCCAGGGCTGCCACTCTGTACACCCAGCCCTGGCATAAATTGCTCCACCCTGGCTCAAACTGCTGTTGTCCCAACTGCACATGTAGATGCTGCACCCAGGAGTAGTTTACTCCGGCTCAAACTGCTCCAGATGTATTGCTTCAAATTAATTGCATGTGTCGATGTATCCAATAAGTAGCATAAGTTAATCTTTATCATTTGAACCCACTACTTAAAATTTTAGTTTGACTTTAAGAACATATCCATATTTATACTTTAAGAAGTCATAAGTCAGTAGAAATAAAGCGTCATACCTCAGTGTCCTGAAGTTCACTTCCATCTTCTGTACCTTTCAATAATTCAATTAACCTCTTCTTCTCTTCCTCAAGCATAACCACTTGGTTCCCTGAATCCTTTGCCAACTGAAGTGTTTATGGGTAAAATGCAGAATAAAAACACTCAGAAACTAGGTTTGTTCATAAGACTGAAGATGTTTAAACAAGCAAAACTTTTATTCTCTGTGCAGCCAGTTAAAATCTAACCCTACGTAATGGTACCTAATGTTATTACCTTGTTTTAGCAAATCTGGTGGCTACCATAAATAAGTTGGTAGTCTTATTCCAGTTCCTGATATAGAAGACAACCCACCTCTATCATAATAAGAAACCTTCTGCAGAGAACTTTGGCAAACAGGTCAAAAACCAAAACAAAGCATGTAAAGTTAAGTTCTGCCTAGATGAAAGTTGAGGAATTAAGATTTATCATAAATGGCAAACAGCTTGCATTGCATTGGTATACTTATTCAATAGGTAGATAATGTTAAGACTGCCCATCCAGTATGTTAAAGCTACATTAAATTATCTTTTTTCTTGTTTTTGGAAAAAATAATAATAATCGTATCTGTCCAAAAATGGACTAGATGGGGAACTACCTTTGCTGCTCATATACGATCATCTAAAATCACATTGGTCAAAAGCTAATTTGGAATTGCCTCTAACTTTTAATTTTGGCAAGCAATGAAGGCTCAATTCTGATCTTAACAGTACTTTGTACTATTAACAATTTACTTTATTTTACAATTTCATTCATTTTAATCTGATTCATTCTTATAAAATCTTTGATTAAAGAATCCAACTGTTCAGATAATGTAACTTTTTAAAAATAGTTTTCTGTAATTATCAATAACTTGCTCAGTCATTTTTAATGTTAAGGCATTAATACATACCTCAATGTTCTTTTTAATAAAATCCTGATTTTTTTTACTTCTGGTGTTACTTTCATAGTGTGATTTTTCTGCTTTATTGAACAAGCCACTGGTTTCCATTTCATTTTGACAGTCTGTAGTTAAAACAGTTGTAAAAATCTGATTTGCTTCTCATTAGACTAAATCAGTACTGAAAAGACAACAATTCAATTTTTTGCCTTGCTTAAATGTATAAATGAGAACACTTAATCTGACAAATGGTGAAAATGATAAATGGAAGGGAATTTGGTTTTTTATTGATAGTATTAAACTGTATAATCATAGAATCATAGAAAATGAGGGTGGAAGGGACCTCAGGAGGTCATCGTCCAACCCTCTGCTCAAAGCAGAACCATCCCAAACTGTATCACTCCAGCCAAGGCTTTTTCTAGCTGAGTCTTAAAAATCTCCAAGGCTGAAGTGTCCACAACCTCTCTGAATAACATGTTCGAGTGCTATACTATTTCCAGTGTGGCATCAGAAGCATTTCAAGAAGGAAAATATAGTAAATGAAAGTTTCTTGAGATGCTAACATATTAAAGTTTTCTTATATGTACGATTACAGTTTTGTGAAAGCTAACATTTTTTGATGGAGCCTCACCACAAAACGTTAATATACATTTTCCTTTAAAAAGACTTTTTAAGCCTTAAATTAGATGGAGATTTTTAAGAAGTAATACAACTGTCTGGGGACATTTTAAGTGTGGTTCTTAAATAAAACAGATGAGGAACAGATGAGCCCCTGGATGTTCTGAAGAGGTCTGTAAATCATTTTAAAAAACAACTCACGCTAGAACTTGCAAGTTTGAAGTTGCTCAACAACAGTCTTAAATATATTAGTCATGACAATTTACATTCAATATATGTTCTGAGACAAGTAAAATCCTTTAAGCAGTTAATTCAACTTTGGGCTATTATCAGATGCAATATTTTCTGAACAAAAATTTTTAAAATCCCATATAAAAAGTTTGTAAAATATGGTTTGTGCTATTTGGACTTTTCTTCTCATTTTAAAATGAAATATTTTCTCACAACTACAACAATGATTCCACTTCCTGCAGATTTATTAACTGAAAAATCCAAGCATTCACAGGCAATGGACCTTACAAAATGATCTTGCTGCCCTAGATATACAACAGATCTTTCTTACATCCTTTAAATTTTGGGATTAGAGGTAGATCTGGGGATTATCTGGCCTAGACAGGGGAATGTGTTTACTTCTCTTCAGATTTTCTCTTTAGATTGATCAAAGATGAACTAATCACAGCTTTTCTGAGTGTGTGAATTCCATTTAAAAAAATAAGATTAGAAGAATTCACATTCAAACAAAGAGAGACAACTAAAAGCAAACACCGTAGATTGCAAAAGAAGTTCAACTCATCCATCTACACAGTATATACATAGGCCATACAAAGTTCTCGAAAGTCAAAGAAATCCTGGCTTTGTAAGTAAGCCTGCAGGAAGTGACTTTCGCAAGCAGAGTCCTCCATCCGTGCCTCCCCCGTAAGAAACACGTCTGCTGCCCTTCAGTAGTTCAAATCCAGGACTCAATGGCAAGAGCTTCCAAAAAACTTGTCTTAACTGTTATCATGGAGAGAGATGACCTTGAAGTTAGCAAAAAACCTCAGGAGTTTAATGAATAAAAATGAACATGATGAATTTCGTCCACAAACCAATAGCCCATAAAACATAATTATATCATGTTCCTTATACAAAATATTGATCAAGAAGGAACCAGCTGTGTTCTGAACTTGTTGAAATTTCATTTGCCTTCAAATTTATTCTTCACATAACATTTGCAAAAATCAAATGTAAAAGAGAGACAATGGTAGCAAGAAACATCAAAGGACTGCAGTTTGCTGTCCAACCTGGATGAAACAAAAACCACACCTCCAGTCCAGAAGAACATTTAAGCATCTGTTTGACTTCAATAGCACTACTTGAGTAGATCCATTAATTTCTCAAGCAAGTGCTAAGAATAAAGCACAAACTTTAAGAACCACTTCTACCAATTACTGTTCTCTGGAAGTCTAGCACCAGCCAAGGAAGCAACAGGTCTTAAGCTAACAAACCAAACCATGCTAAAAAAAGCCTTATTTGAAACAGTCTCACCTCTGCACTTGTTTCTAGTTATTGCTCCTGCTCTCTATCCCTCCAATTGTGAGGGAGTTTTAGCTAGGTCCCTCTCATACTAAGCACCTGTTCTTCGCCAGACAGAAAGGAGATTCTTCTGAATCAGAGCTGTCCAACTTTGCAACAAAGGGCCACATCAGTGGGGATGTCACAGATCCCCAGGAAGCACACTGCATGAATGCCTCCCCTTCCACTGCAACAGCCCCACATGAATGCCCCCTCCCACTGCTGCAGCAAATGCCTGCATAGATACCTGCTCTACTACCACACAGTGTACCAAGTTACCCCAACCCTCGCCCTGAGCTCCCCATTCTATGCTGTGGTGTACCATGCCACCCCCTGGGTAGGCGCAAAATGTGGAAGCTAGAGGAAAAAGAGGAAGCCTAGAGACTCCAGCTGCTGTTGCAGACAAAATGATAAGGGGAGTAGTGACTTGGTGGGAGCCCAGGGACTGCAACTTAATCACTCACAGGCCACCAGTTGGACAACCCTGTTCTGAATCATATAATATAGAAAGAGACAAAAATGAGTACCTTCAACATGGTATTGGCCATGACAACCTAAAGTACCTCACTACTAGTCCAGTGACATCATGCATACACAAAAATTAACCCTCTGAGTAAATAATCAATTGCTTTTTCAAAAAAGGAAAAAATATTGATACGGTACATGATACTTTTTCTTTCATCATTAAATCTGAATTTTAAATTATAGCATTAGAGCTGGATAATTTCTTTTCAATAAACATATCTGCTATAAAATGTTATTTCCCAGTAAGCTAAGCTAGTCACAAATTCAGGTCAAATTAAGCAAGGAGTATTGGCTGAAAATACTGAAGAAAACGTAAAGAAGTGTCTAAATGTTTAGTGCTGCCATTTTCAAAACAAAATATTTTGCTTTGAAAAAGCTGATATTTTGCATTTTGAATGGGTTTTTAAAATAAAAATATAACATTTTATATCTAAATGGCACTTTTAATTTAAAACTGATCTTAACTGAAAAAGGAAGGTGTTAAAAAAGTTACGTCAGGCTAAAAAGTCTTTCAGGTCGACTAACAACAACAATTTAATTTTATTGTACTGTCAAAAACTTCAGATTGTTGTTTTGGTTCTATCTAAATCAATTTTTTCCCCAATTTTTCACTTGATTCTACCAGCTACACTATGAGGTATGAAGTCCACAAGTTTACTCAACAATTATAAGACTGTAATAAGTATCTACCATGAAGACTGTTTTCCGTTGTAATCATAATCATGTGAATAAATCTGTGTATTAAATATTGAAATAAATGTTTCATCCTCTTCAGAATGGGAAGGTTCTGCTAATTAAAAAAAGCATATTCAATAACTGTTGAGTATTTTTTAAATAGGTTTCATTATTTAATAGGATATATTGGAGACCATTCTCACAGTAAGATACAAGTATCACAGAAATACGCTTCTGGTTTTCTTGAAGTAGATACAATAATATTATAATAAAAATATTTTACAAAAGATAAAGGAAGATGGTTAAAAAAGTGCTTACCTGGGGAGATAAAGGTCATTATGTACAAAAGTAAATAGCTTTATGATACATTTTAACATTATTTGCCATTTTTGTCTGTAAAGTCTGTTAGAGCAGGGGTTGGCAACCAGGGGTACACATACCTCTGGGGATACTTGGACAGGTCCTAGGGGTGCACATGGATGGGCAGGGATGGAGTACTGCCACCTCCCAAGAGCAGGGCCAGGGCAGGGCAAGGGCAGTGTGGTGTGGGGAAGCTTGCATGCACTCCAGCCCAGTAAGCTTCCCTACCCTGTCCAGCTTCTGCTCCTGGGAGGTGGTGGCGCTCTGTCCCCACCCACCTGGCTCAGTGTCTGACCATGCGCTCTCTGCCCCAGCTTGGCGTCTGGCTGTGCACACCACTTGTCATCCGGCTGCCAGGGGTACTTAGACTAAAAAAGTTTGAAAACTTCTGTGTTAAGAGTTTTTGAGCAAAAGAATAGAAGGAATGGGAGGAGGAAGATTTTTGTCTAGTTATTTTAATTCTGGTACATTTGTGGGCTCATATAGAGCTTGTGATTGTATAGCAAGGGATAAAGCCCAAGGCCAAAATGTTCAAAAGTTTCAGTAGACACAAACAGCCATTAAACCCAGATGTTCCATCAAGTCTTTAAGGCTACTCATAGACATCAAAAAAAAACCCTGCACTTTACCAAGAGCAGCAGCACTTTACTTCAACCCGGCTCTACAGCATGTGTATAGATTGAGAACTTATGCTGGGCTTTTTGTTGCTTTTATCTTATAGTTCATTCAATCAGCTATTAAAGTAAAATCACCAAAAGCCCCACTAAAGCACCCAATCTATACAGACATTGGGCAGGCTGGGTCTAACTAACGCATTGCCTCTTCTAGGTATGTGCTGGGCTCAGTGCATGAGCACACTGAGTTTAAAGTACACCACAGTTTTTGGGGGGAGGGGGGGGTTTAATGTCTGCAAGCAGCTTAAGTGCCCAAGAGATTTTCATAGCTGGTATCTGGCTGCACCCAAGCTGTTAGAGTTCCAAGTAGCCTGGGTCAAGAGTATGATCTGGAAGAAAGAGTGCCCACACATCCCAATTCTCAATGGCTGCCTCGAGTATTTAGAAAGTTACTCATGCTTCTTGCAAGAATTAGTCATGGAGTGCAAATTAAAATATTCAAAGGGCAGTCCATCTCTGCAATCTGTGCACATTTAAACAAAGATTGCATACTATAAGGGCCCAAGATTGCATACTATAAGGGCCCAACATACTTTTGAAAGAACAAGTGTAATTTCTCACATAAAAAACATACCTGCCCCCCAAAATTGGGGTGCATGTATTAAGCTAATTTTCTGTCCAGGGTTGCAAACACCCTGGTTTAATTCCTGTTCCACAGTGTAGCAGCTGTGGTATTACTATTCAGGCAGCTGAGTGAGTTAATTGATTTAATGGCTCATTGTTCTTCACTCTATAGATGATAAGGTTTTTCCTTTTTAATAGTGTTGATATTCCACTAATCAAGCCAGGCTTTCTTAGGAAAATTTTGCTACCTGCTAGATGCTTCTGGTTTCTCTACTGCACGGCCTCTTTAGCCAGCCTCTTCAGCTCTTCTCAAAATCATAGATCCACCCAAAGAGACAAGTCTTAAACTGAAACCCTAGCAACTGCTGTAGTTATGTGGGAAAGGGAGGGTGAGTCACATGAAGATTAGATTCTGCCCCTGATGTGTGCAGCCATAACAACTTCAGAAAAAACTCAGTTTTCATCCTGCTTTTCAAAAATAAGGCATGTGTTACATTTAAAGGCATGCTGCATGCAAGAAAATATACTAATCTCAAAACAAAAGCTTCTATTAATGTTATCCTACTTGATTAAAAGCATGATAATGGTTGCATATAGCAACCAAAGAAAGCAAATTTATGACTGCAGCATCTGCCACAAAGTGGGATATACACGTTTCTGCAGCCACAGCAATTGAGGTAAATGATTTCATAGTTGGAGCTGGCATTTAGTTTCACAGCTTCTCTGCATTATTTGGTGTTATAAAAAAAACCCTAAATATTCAAACACTGGGATGAAAGTGATTTACATTCAAATCACTTTATTTTCAAATCAGAGCAGGATCCTCTGCTGTCAATCATACAAAATGGACCTGAGGGGAAAAAAGAACTAGCAAGTCTTATAAAACTCGGAGGCAAAAAGGATCCTAAAAAAAATCTCAACTGTATAGAACTCCCCCTGTGCTGCACAACAGAATTTAAATAAAAAAGGAAGTGAACTGTTAATAACCACAGCTTTTCTCTCCACATTTACAAGACTAAGAAATATATGAAGGCATATTCTTTTCATCAGATGCTGACATCTACTGGACTGTTGTACATACACACACACCCCCCCATACACACCCACTCTGGTTAAGTCTATAAGGTGCAAATCTACCCTGCTTTCTACTTGACTTCAGACAAATACGGCTAATTACATCTCCTTATATACTGGTGACCAGTTTAAATCTTTGAGCCTTCTTGCACAGGACACTTAGCACATATTTTATCCAAGATCTTAGTAAACATTATAATGCTGTATTAAAAGTTAGAATATGTTCAGCAAAGTAGCATGGTAATACTAATAATTCTATTGAGGATTGTCAGTCCCAGTAGCAGCACCACTTGGGAACTGACTCAAGACTCCAAATGCAAAGAGGGGCTAGGACTGACAATCAGCTGATTTTTGGTCCCAGGCCTGTGACCACACCAGAGTCTCTAACCAGCTCCACTGCAGTCCTGGTGCAGAGATGCTGCAGAAAATCAGATGATTGTTAGTCTTAGCCCAGAGACTTCAGTGGAGCCAATCTAAGACTCCTGTGACTTTTTATCTCAACCCTGGGACCCCATTAAAGCCAGTTCAAGACTCCATGCAATCCTGGGGCTGGGACCCACAATCAGCGGATTATCTCCATGAAGCAGCCCCATGTTGGCTCAGTGTGTTACTTAAAACAACCTGGAAATATTTTTCATTTGAAAAAGGCATATCTGCTACAATATAACAGGATATGACAGCATTTGACATTTTAAGCATGTTTATCATACACTAAGTGTCCCGAGCAATCAGACCCTTGCATTCCCTGACAAACATTTAACTAAATAAATAGATTGTAGTTAATCCTCTTCTAATAAGTGTCCATCGCTTTTAAGAAGTCTAGCACAAAATGAGAATTTACATTATTGGAGTTCTTCAAGATGCAAAGTCCATGTGCACATTTCCACAATTAATGGAAACATCTGCATACACCTGAACTCAGATTTCTGTCTAGCATTGCTCATGATAACTATACATGTGGAACCACCTTGTGTTTCACACACAATTTTTTTAAAAAGGTAGAGTGTGAAAACTTGCAACCACAAAATCCCAGGTAGAAAAATGTCTCTGAGACTGAGATGGTGAGCAGGATGCAGAATATACATACGGACATGCCTTGAAGAATTCCCCTTACTAGAAAGTAACTTCCCATAGGATGGGAAAACACATTTTGACCTTTATTAGTGGATGCTGTGCCAAGGTCACCAAGAGTCTTGAGTTTGGCTGAGCTTAAGAATAGATCATTCTGCCTCTCCACAAGATCTTAGCACTCCTAAAGATCTTTAGCTCTCCTAGGCTAGGGACAAGCAATACACATAAACTGGTTTAAGTGATCACAAACTGGTTTAAACCTGTAACAGAACAGACATTCAGTGCACATAAACCTGGTTGAATGAAGTATCAGACTTAATTGATTTAGCTTAAACCGGTTTATGCAATGTCTGTGCCAGACCCCTTGCTGATTTAAGATACACCAGAGTCCCTCAGCATCCCAGCATGCTCTCTGGGCTGGGCTCTCTGCTCCAGCCCAGCCAGGATGGCCCCTCTGCTCTTCAGCCAGAGCAGGGACAGGCAGGGGCAAGGGTCTGGCCAGGGAGAGGTTTAGTCCCACCCCTCCCTGTCCCACCGGCAGGGACTCCAGCTGGGTCTACTGGTTGCTCCCCCCTCCTGCTGCAGCAGTGGTCACCATGGCCTCTGAACCCTGTGCCGGTTCCAGGCTCCCATGTTTGAGCTGAGCAGCTGCAGCAGGGAGAGAAACAGCTGCTCAGCTTGAGGCAAAATTAGCCCTCCCCCTGCCGCTGTTGGCATCGGCTGAAGCCACCTGGAGCCGACAGCAGACTGCCCTGCATCTGCTCTGCTGGCACCGCTGGCCCAGTGACATGGTGGAGGTGGCTGCACCTAGAAGAGTCAGCAGCAGGAAGGGGAGGGGCTTTTTCCCCCTGCGCTGAGCAGCCTTTTCGTCCCACCGCTGCTGCTCAGCCTGGACTTGTGAGCCTGGAGCTGACTTGGGGTCAGGGCTACATGCACGGGTCCCTGCCTGTACCGCAGAGCTGGGGCCAGTGGCTAGCAGCAGCATCAAAGGAGCTGCTGCAGCCAGGCTGCCAAAAAAGGCAGTCCTCCTGTGGAGCCCCAGCCCTGCTGCGGAGCCCCAGCCCTGCTGCAAGACCAGGAAATGGTACCTCAGCCTGGTGAGACTGAGGGACCTCCTGGGGTCCAGACAAAGCCCCTGCGCAAGCCAGATCCACCCAGCCCATGACATCTAGCCATGCCCCTGACCAGCTGCTGGAGTGTCAAGGGGGGAGCAACTGTGATGGGGCAGGAGCCCCTTCCCAGTGGGGGAAGAGCACGCTGCATAGTGAGAAAAGTGGCTGCAGTGGCAATGCTGTTGGAGCTCTGGCTCCCTCCAGGCCCAGGTGCTGCCGCACACAGCCCATCACAGCTCTGCCCACCCCGCAACATGGCCCCCACCAGGAAAGAGCTTGTGCTGCCAGACATTGCGATGGGCTTCTGCCCCAAGGCCCTGCCCCCTCCCACTGCAGTGGCCCAAGAGGGGCACAGCCAGCCCGTAGGGCCTTTTGGAGAGGGGTGGGCAGGGATGGGGTTATTCCCCCTCCCTCCGTCATCCAATGGAGGGGACAGCAGGGGCCTATTCTGCCACAGGGAGCAGCCCACTCCTACAGCAGGGGTGGAGAGCAATCAGCAGACCCAGCTCAGGTCTCTGACGGTGGCACAGCAAGCGGGGCAGAATTAAATCCCTCTCTGGCCGATTCACCCCAGACTGGTCAGGTCCCCCTCCCAGCACACTTTCCCTGCAGCTGAGGGTGTGCACTGGTACCCCTGGCTCCTGGCCTGAGCAACTGCAGGCATGTGCCCGCATGTCTGTTTTGATACAAAGCACTCACCCTCTGCAGGTCAGACTAGCCTGCAAAGGTTGAATCAATTCAGGCTCCTGCTTTTTGAATGTCTGTCCCTAGCCCTAAAGACATTGATAACTTAAAAGTTTTCTAACATACCAAAAAAAGAACCTATCCTGTTTTGCCAGGTAGGTCTCAAAACCTTTTCTGCTGTTGACCAAGATGCCTCAAACAGCTAATCCACTGGATGAGGCTTTTTCAGGGACATTGCAAAGCAGTCCCACATCCACTGTAACAGCCCCATGCTGCTGAGGAGGATGAATCTCTGAGATAGAGAATATGAAGCTGGGAAAGAGGAGAGATAGGACTCCCCTTCCCGCTGATGATATAGTAACCTCTTGTATGGAAGATACTCCTCCAAGGAAGAGGACCCCAGTGGATATAAAGAAGCCAGTGGCAGTAGTGGGGGATTCAACCATTAGCTGGGTTTGTTAACCCAATGTCAAGGGCTATAGGCTGTACAGGAGGGACAGGATAGGAAAGAGGGGTGGGGGCGTGGCGCTCTATATTAAGGAGGAATACACATCCTCGTTAATTAGCAAGGAGCCAGGGGAGGGGCACTCTGAAGTGCTTTGGGTTAGAGTACAAGGCAGTCAAGGGGAAAGGAACTTAACGGTGGGAGTCTACTACAGACCTTCCAACCAGGGTGAAGAGCTTGACCAGGAATTCTTGGGTCAGCTCACAGAGGTAGTGAAGGCTAAGGATGTGGTAGTCATGGGGGACCTGAATTTCCCGGACATCTGCTGGGAAGAGCAGTCAGCCAGGTCTGAACGCTCCCGTATGTTCTTGGCCAGAGTACAGGACCTCCATCTAACCCAAGAGGTGCATAGCCCCACCAGGGGGGACGTCTTGTTGGACCTAGTGCTGGCCACGGGTGATGACCTAGTGAGGGGGCTGCGAGTGCTCGACCACCTGGGTGACAGCAATCATCGCCTGCTGGAATTCACCATTCAGCATAAGGTGGCAAAGGCATGCAGTAAGGCAGCGGCCCTAGATTTTAGGAGGGCAGACTTCAACGAGCTAAGGAGGATAGTTGGAGAAGCGCTGAGGTCCCGGGGGGGAGGGGAGCCAGGAGTCCAAGGAGAGTGGTCGTTCCTTAAAGAGACGATCCTCCAAGCCCAAAGGAAGGTAATCCCAACGAGGATCAAAGGGAGCAGGAGAGCACACAAGCCTCTGTGGCTCACCAAAAGCATCCGGGAATGTCTCCTTGCTAAAAAGGAGGCTTATACCCAGTGGAAAGAAGGGGTCATCACCAGGAAGGACTATTCTGTAGTTGCTCGGGGATGTAGGGGGGCAGTTAGGAAGGCCAAGTCAGAGATGGAACTGGGACTAGCTTCCCAGACTAAGGACAATAAGAAGTCTTTTTTTAAATATGTAGGGGGTAAAAAGAAGGTCCCGGGTAATGTGGGGCCCTTGCAGGATGACATGGTTAACTTGGTCGTCACACCAGACGGCAAAGCTAACATGTTTAACGATTTCTTTGCCTCCGACTTCCTAAGTAGGGACCAGAACAGCCACCTCCCTGCTGGGCCCCCCTCGGGCCCCGGGGGAGGCACACCTGGGCCACGGGTTAGCGAGGATTTAGTTAGGGAGCTTCTGGAGGGTTTGGACGTATTCAAGTCAGCCGGCCCGCATGATCTCCACCCTAGAGTTCTAAAGGAACTGGGCAAGGTCATTGCAAGTCCCCTGGCACAACTTTATGAGCACTTGTGGTGCTCTGGTGAGGTACCGGAGGACTGGAAGAGGGCCAACGTGGTCCCCATCTTCAAAAAAGGCAGGAAGGAGGACCCGGGAAACTATAGGCCAGTTAGTCTCGCCTCGATCCTAGGCAAGCTGTTCGAGAAAATTATTCTGGCACACATCCAGGAGGGGCCAGCAGGAGACTGCATGCTTAGGGGCAACCAACATGGGTTCATCAGTGGAAGATCCTGTCAGACCAACCTGGTGGCCTTTTATGATCAGATTACCAGATCGTTAGACGCAGGGGTAGCAGTGGACATAATTTTCCTGGACTTCCGGAAGGCTTTTGACACGGTCTCTCACCCTGTTCTCATTAAGAAACTGGGGGGCTGTGGTGTAGACACTCACACAGTCAAATGGGTCGCCAACTGGCTGGAGGGCCGCACCCAGAGGGTGGTAGTGGATGGGTCCTTCTCAACCTGGAAGGACGTGGGCAGTGGGGTTCCGCAGGGCTCGGTCCGCGGGCCCACACTGTTCAACATCTTCATCAGCGATTTGGATGAGGGGGTAAAAAGCACCCTGTTCAAATTTGCTGATGACACTAAGATGTAGGGGGACGTGGGTACATTGGAAGGATGCAACAGGCTACAATCATACCTAGACAGGTTACAGAGGTGGGTGGATGAGAATAGGATGGGATTCAACACAGACAAGTGCAAGGTGATGCATCTCGGGAGGAACAACCGGCACCATACCTACAGGTTGGGGAACTCCCCTCTTATCAGCACGGAGGCGGAAAGGGATCTGGGGGTCATCATTGACTCCAAGATGAACATGGGCTGGCAGTGTGGGGAGGCAGTCAGGAAGGCCAACCGCACCTTGGCATGCATCCACAGATGCATATCGAGCAGGTCCAAGGAAGTGATCCTCCCCCTCTATGCAGCACTGGTCAGGCCGCAGCTGGAGTACTGCGTCCAATTCTGGGCGCCGCACTTCAAGAGGGATGTCGACAGCATGGAGAGGGTCCAGAGGAGGGCCACTCGTATGATCAGGAGACAGCAGGGCAGGCCCTATGAGGAGAGGCTGCGGGACCTGAACCTGTTCAGCCTCCAAAAGAGAAGGCTGAGGGGGGATCTTGTGGCCTGTTATAAACTAGTTAGGGGGGACCAGCAGGCATTGGGGAAGTCACTGTTTCCCCAAGCACCGCCAGGAGTGACCAGGAATAATGGTCACAAGCTGGCAGAGGGTAGATTTAGGTTAGATATCAGGAGGCGCTACTTCACAGTCAGGGTGGCTAGGGTCTGGAACCAGCTTCCAAGAGAAGTGGTACAGGCTCCTACCCTGGGGGTGTTTAAGAGGAGGTTAGATGAACACCTTGCTGGGGTCATTTGACCCCAGTATTCTTTCCTGCCATGGCAGGGGGTCGGACTAGATGATCTGCTCAGGTCCCTTCCGACCCTACAAACTATGAAACTATGTGATGTCTAGGAGGACCACATGATAACTTGCCTGCCAGGTGCAAAGCCAATGGAGGTTACAAGATGTGGATGCTGGAGAGAAGCCAGTGGTCACAATCCACATTGGTACCAGTGACATAGGGAAGTGTGGGAGAGAGGTCCTGGAAGCTAAATTTCGGCTGCTAGGCAGGAAGTAAAAATCCAGAAGGATATCCACAGTTGTGTTCTCTAAAAATCATTTGAGTTCCTTGCACACAGCCAGAGAGAGAGGAAGGGCTCCAGAGTCCCACTACTTGAATGAGATGATGGTTCAGAGAGAAGGGGTTTAGGTTCATCAGGAACTGGGGAACCTGTACAGAAAAGGTCGACTTTACCTGAATTAGAATGTTACCAGACTAAAAATTAAAAATGGTATAGAGCAATTTTTTAAACTAAAAAGTGGGGGAAACCAAAAAACACAGAACAACATGCAGGTTGGGTTCATGTATCCCCAAAAGGGGGCATCATTCAGATGCTATACAGTCTTGAAGAAGATAAAACAGAAATAGGAAGTAAAACTGTAGATAATGGTGAGGATAAGTCCTTTGGATGCTTTTGTTAACATGAAGAAAAATAGCTTAACTTCCTGATTAAGTGGTTTATAGCAGACTTCTACCATAGCATCTCTTCTGTTCTTCCCCACTTCCCCCTTTTACCTTTACCCACAAACTTCCAACACATCTACCTCCCACCTCTTCTCATCGTCAGTGCAAATATATGCACCATGTCCTCTCTTGTTAATTTGCTTTTCTTTCCTAAAGGGAAATTTTACCATTCTATATCAATAGTCCAGTTCAGTCCAGTGATTTATCCCACCAGACCTCTGCAATACTGATTAAATCTTTTTTTTTCTTTACTAAGACTTCTTATTCTTCCTGTTTGTTGCTCATATGGTATACACATCTATGACATGTGGCAGACTACCAAGTATTTTCCTTCCTGTATTATCTTACACTCCATTTCAAATGGTTTTTTTATCCCTCATCCTAAGACTTTGGCCTTTTGACAAACTTGGATTTTTTTTTGCTCATCTGAGCAGCTTTTGTCACCAAACCTCTTTGAACCAGCCTCCTGCACACTGGGATTGAGTCTCAGAGGCCCAGTACTGCCACCTCCAACTCCCTATGTACCAAGATTGGGCCCTGGGGCCCAGCACTGCTCTCCCAGCCCCCCACATTGGGATTGGGCCCTGGGACCTGATGTCACCCAGTGCCAAGCCCTGTGCATTGAGGTTGGGCATCCCATCTAGTGCACAGATCCCAGGATTTTCCATGCATCTAGAAATTTGGCAGTAGGGAAGCAGTGGCACCGCTCTCATGCTGCCAGAGTTCTAGACATGTGGAGAGCCCTGTGGACCAGATGACACAATGCCACAGGCCACATCTGATCCATGAGCCAGGCATTGAGTACCCCTGCTCAGAATCAAGACTACAGATTCTCACCTGGATTAACTTTATAACCCTTTTGTCCCTCAAAGAGTGAACTTTTTTTTTTCCCTCTCTCCTACCCACCTTGACTCTCAGCAGTACCTTCTCCTTTTTCCTCGTCACTTCCCTACCTTTTCTATTCTAATCACTACTTTCTATTCAGCAGCTCTGCTTCTTGCAGTCCCTTCACAGGATCTGACAAAAAGCTCCCGGCTTACAAAAGCTTACACTATAGATCTATAATTTAATCAGTCTATAAGCTGCAAATCTACCCTTCCTCTACCTATTAAGCACTGGACTCCTAAAAGTGATTAAGTTCCAGTTTGCCTTGCAGCTGAGACATTCTCTTTTAGCCCATTTACATGTTTTCTGTGGAGCTCTTGCAGCAGATACTCCCCAAGCCAGGTGGCTCCCTCTGCCTCGCTTTTCTCAACATGGAAATATAGGCTGCATTCCCAACAAAACAGGACCTCTAAAGTCACAGTTCCTGGCCTACAAAGACCCTTCCATCCCCTCCCCAGATGTAATCAGAGGAAAAGCTAGCAATGGCATTTGTTTGCTAACCATTGTGCATCCTCCTAAGAATCCAACAAGAGAAGTAAAGAACCTCTCTCTCAGGCATCTCAAGGTGGCAGTTCTCTCAGCCTCCCAAATCCAGTAATCTCTTACCCAAATATCAGAGATAGAAATTGTGCAAAATTCACCTATTTTGCTGTGATCCTTTAGCCTTCAAGGCTTTTCAGTCCCTTGAAGTAATGTAGAATTACTGCAAGCATGTATCTATCAAGCAAAGCTATGTTGTGAAGATGTGAGAAGCAGCCGAAACACTTAACTAAGTTTCAGGTTCAGTACAAATGTTTTTACACGTTTTCACATGCAAGGACTATTTCATCAATAAAGATTAACAATAGCATTTATGAGAAGTAATTTACATTTATGAGAAGTATTAAACAGTATCTCAGAACTTATAAAAATGTAGCTTTAGTCAACATAGGAAACTAAGTTTTTAATCAACATATAGGTTAATCTTAGCACAATATTTAACATTTACCTGTCTTTCTTACTTACCAGCTCTCTCATGCAAAGATGACATTAAAGCTAAAAAATTATTTGTATTTTCTATCTCCTCGTGACTTCCTGAAGCACTGAGAATGATTACACACTAATAAAGAAAGAAAGTATGGAAATATAAAAAGGTAACGTGAATTTAATCAAATTAGAATTATATTGAAAGACTCCCCCAACCATCTAGTCCCAAAGTCTATCAAAATTCAAACAATACAACTTTTTCTTCAATCACGGTTTTGGGTGAACCTGATTTCCTTACTACTTTTTCCTTCTTTTTAAGAGGCTCGATGAAGTTAAGGTATATATGTTTTTAAATCTGTTGTTAAACACTTCCCAGACATGATTACTGGAAATAAAAGTAGAATCATTTCACTTTACACATTCAAATGGCATTTTTCCAGATACACAAGTGCCATTTTACACTAGAGTGCAGCCAACTAAGCATACTCAGTAGCAACATGGAATCCTACAGGTCCACACTGCACAGGAAGTAAGATCAACACTAGGTGCAAGCTCCAAAAAATAGTTCAAAAACTGCCATTGGGTGCAAAAAATTAACAGGATTCTGCCCTAAATGTCTTTATGTACATTTCAGTCACGGCAGACTTGCAATAGTATTGCAATTTCATGCTCTCAGTAACCACTGCAAACCTAAGAGCAAGTGAGTGAGACCCTAAATCTCTCTTCTCTTTCCTCTCAAGTTCAAGCTTATCTCTCTTATACTAACTGCTTGTCTCATGCTGAATTTTATTTTTCAAGCAAAATAAGGTGAGGGAAAGATACATTGTTTTTAAATGTTAAGAGAGAAAAAAATTGTGACAACCACCTCAATTCCCCATGCATCACACTGTCAAATAGGCTCTTAAAATTTTTGGTAGGACACATGGTGACTTTGTCAAGGGTTTACACCTTCTGCTTCACCTCTGTAAATCTGTCCAAGTTTAACCAAATTACAAGCCTTTGCAGGGGAAAAAAAAGATTCAGTTCACATATGCTCAGGAGTAACATCTTATATGTTAAGGAATGAAATCTCCCTGAATTCCATGAACAATAAGCATGAACCATTCCCTCGCGGCACTTCATCTAAACATGCCATGATTACAGAGTGACTGAGAGTGTATTCCATCTCAATATTACAGGAGTAAAGCCAGACACTTGAACTGAGAGCAGGATGCTTGTCTCACCAGTGTTTTTAATACCACTTCTCCCCAGCTAGCACAACAGGAGAGTAGCAGGTAAAGATTACCAATTCAAATATAGAAGGGACATGATCACATGGGGGGAAAGGAAAGGTAGATAGAGACAAGAAGTCTCTGAAGACTGAGACAAAGATCTGAAACATGAAAGACTACAACTGGCTGAATGAGAAAAGAGAAGCCCAGCTGGCTCAGTGTGAATCACTAAGATCTCTCAAAAGACTGAAATCCAGGGTTTGGAAAACTAGGACTACTTGATATAGAGCCTTGATGACCAGAAGCAAGAACATCTTCCTAGGAATTGACCAAAGCTACTTCCCTTAGTAATACAGAAGGCTGTCTGTTTTCTAAGCTGTTATAAGATTTAGATAGTCATCTGCTAAAAAAGGGGCAAGTTTGATGGTCTATAGCAGGGGTGTATACAGCCAACAGGCCAAATTCAGTCCATGGAGCCCATTATCTGGGCCCCAGTACTGCCCCTAGTCCTCAGTGGATGCATATGCAACGTGTCATAAAAGCCCCACATACAGGGCGTGGAACATGCACTGCACATGGCAGCCCCTCTATCAATCTGTGATGCACACTGCATGCAGAACCCATCGCCCCAGGATATGTGCCCAGCACCACTGTGGATCCCCTGGTACACTTGCCGCTTGCCGCCCCCCCCCCCCCCCTTTGATTCCTGCTGCACCCAAAGTTTAAAACCAACTGCCTGGCAGTGGCAGCAGAATTTCTAGTCAGGTGGTGCTGAGGGAGTCAATTGACTTCACAGCTCTTACACTGTACCTGATCCTTCCCAAACTCTTCATTCCACATGTGTTAATGATCCCCTCTTCTTTCTAATGGTCTTGATGTTCCACCAATCAAGCTATCGTTTGTTCTGCAATTCTTTTGGCTGTTCCTGGTAATGAAGCTCCTATTTCATAGCTCTGCAGACTATTTTTAACTCCTTCCAAAGAAATTATATTTGTTTTTTTCTTCAATACAGCCCTAGGTCCTTATCATATTAGTAAAGATCCTAATTTATTTTTCAGTGGAGAAAATGTGTTGTTTCATATGATGATGCACCTCATCATCTGCATCCCCCCTTTCAAAATTCTAGATCCGCCCATGTACATGCTGCATGTAGTACCCACCCCAACTGGTCTGGAATGCACACCACACACAGCACTCACTTCAGCCCAGTCCAGAACCTGTGCTGCACACATTGCACCACCCACTCCCACAGTTACTCCAGAGAAAGTGCCATGTGCAGCATGGGTCCCAAATTGGCTGGGGTAGGCACTGCCTGTATCACGCATCCCAGGGTAGTCAGTGGAAGTACAGTATGTACTAGATCCAACATCGGGGGATGGTGGGGAGGGTGGAAAGCAGGCAAGAGCAGTTCTGTGGGCCCGTTCCAGAAGCAGGACTGGCTATGTGCCATACATCTGGCCCATGGATTAAGTTTGACACAATTCATCCTGCCTATGTTCTGTATCCAGAACTTACACAAAAAACACAGTATTAAAGTTGAAAAGTTAAGCACCCCAAGTTAGGAATTGTCAGACTTAAAACTGGCTATGCAATCTAAACCCAGTCTCTTTTTGTATAGTCTGTAATTACATAATCACAAAGAATACAGGATTCATGCCTCATTCATCCCACTGAACAGACCTGTTTTAGACAGAGGATTACTTAGGGTTATGCAGTCAAGAGGGTTTTTTTTTATTTTAGGAGCTTCATTTCATGCATTTCAGGAGTTGGAAGATCTGAAGTAAATAAAGCAGGGCTTTGCAGAAAGGAGGCAGCTGAATGATACCTTGAAGAACTAGACTGTATGCCTGCAACAAAGCTCCTTCTGGTTCATTTAAACCAGATTTTTCCTCATTTTGCAGGTGAGTGACTTCAGATCCTGTGAATCTTTTGCAGAAGGGCTGAGCGTTCACAGCTGCTACCAAAATTAATTGGAACTGTTTTGGACATACATTTTTCATATAAATGAAAAAAATCTGATTCTAATCATCTCCAGTTGGACATTCATGGAAGATTATGGACACTTTTGACCTTAATCTCCCTCTGCATCTGTTCCCCTTAGGTAAAATAGGCAACCGTTTACCTCCTCATTTCTCAGCTGTGAAAAGGGATTATTAACGTTTATGAAGCACACAGATAATGAAGTAACTGGCACCACAGAAAGGTTGTAAGGAAGACCCTTTTTTTCTATAATCAGAGCAAGGTTTGACAGTGTGCCTTAGAGGAAGTAATGGCTTAGACACGGAACAGTAAAGAAATAACAAGATGCTAAATAGCTGCTCACTACATAAGTACTGCCCACTCTGCATGAAATGAAGTAGGCCTGTGTGAAGCAGCTAGTATTCGCTTTGGATTCAAATTCAGACAATTTGGGGGACAGCAATTCAATTCACTGTCCCAAATCAATTTGAATCTGATTTGAAGGTCCGGCTGGCAATGAACTGACCGCATCTCCAAATCGAACAGGCCCCATCCCCCACCCACTCTTCCAGCCCCATCAATGGCAGCCCTCCCCAGCCTCAGTGTCCTGGCACTTTAAAAAAGTGCAGCAGCCAGTGAGTGCAGGGTATTTTTTTAAGTGCCAGGAAGCTGGGACCAGATGAAACAGCCACTGAAGAGGCTAGGAGAGCGGGCAGGGATCGGGGGCTGCTCAAGGGAGCTCAGGGAGCAGGCAGGGCATGGGGCCTAGTGGGGGTCCCCCCATTGCCCCCACTTTCCTCTGCCAACCCCTCCTCCCTGCCCCCTACTGACTGGCACAGAGCCCAGGTCCAGCTCCCTGCAGTGGCAAGCAGGTACTGTCCGAATCTCCAAATCTTTTCTGAATCAATTCAGAGGCTTTGAATCAATTCGGACCTTTTTATTGGTCTCCCGATTCAATTTGGTGTTGAAGATTCAGCCGCTGTATCGGGCCGAATCTCCTCCAAATTGAATCAGCAACCAAAGTTCCGCACATCCCTAAAATGAGGCATGGACATTCACATGGATAGTGCCATCATTACTGAGTATACCAAGTTTTGAAGGAGATATTCAGCTTCATATTTCAACATTTAAGCTAATCTCTAACTGCTACAGACCAAGATGAGATGTATATGGGGGGAGGGGGGTGCATATCCCACCACATACACTTCAGAAACAAGTTAACAGTCACTATAAGAGAGAATACTGGAATAGATAGCCTTAAGAACTGTCATCCTAGTTGCTCCTAGTAACATTTCCAAAAATTAAGCCACAGACTATTTTCATTCCTCCCCCACCAATGGTGATTTACAACCTCCAGCATGAGGGCAACTTATCCTTTCTGAATGTTTATCCTAACAATAGATGGTTTTATTAACCAGAACCTTTTAAAATACTAATGAACTATTCACTGAAAATCGCTACAAGTTACCTACACAACCAGTAAAAAGTACTTTTTAAACTAGGGGGGACCAGAAGGGTTTAGGGGAGACACTGTTTCCCCTAGCACCCCCTGGCATGACAAGGAACAATGGACACAAGTTATTAGAGAGTAGATTTAGATCAGACATCCGCAAGAACTACTTCACAGTTAGGGCGGCTAGGAGTGGAACCAACTTCCTAGGGAAGTGGTGCTGGCTCCTACCCTGTGGATCTTTAAGAAGAGACTTGATGACTACCTGGCTGGACTCATTTGAGTCCAGTCTTTTCTCCCGCCCAGGCAGGGGGTCGGACTTGAAGATCTACAAGGTCCCTTCCGACCCTACTTCTATGATTCTATGATTCTATGAAATAAAATTGGATGTCATAAAAAGCTCTGCTTTTTCAGATGTTAGTCATGATGTGTCAGTTATACATTGGCTCAGTTTTTAAGAACAATTTAGTAGTTCCAAGTATGTCATGGCCAACATAAGTGTATCTTTGAATAATTTTAGATATCCCTCAGATATCCGAGTAATGGAAGAATGACTTGCACAACTTTTTCTTCCTTCTCATGTTGAGGTTCTTGGTCAGCCAGTAACTACCGAATTACAACCTGTGTTTGTGAAATCACGCTGTTACCTTCTATAAGATGGAAGGTATTTTATTAGTATGATAAAAAGTGACATATTTCTAACCTGAAGTTCTTCCCAGAGTTTTGTCCTCATTTCTCTGCCTTGTTTTTTAATTGTTCTCTCTTGAGATTGTTTCTTTGCCAATATCTTGTCCAGTTTATTCATCTTTCTTATAGCTTCTTGAATCTTAGGATCCACATCTTTTTCTTCAGAAACTTCTAGATTAGTAAAATGTAATGCAGTTAAGATTTAAAAAAGGATGCTGGCTTAAAAAGTTTAATTAAAATAAATAACAAGCCAATTAAACTGCCGTGGATTTTGCCAGCAATTTCAGTAGGACTACAGTTCTTCCCTGGCATTTGTAAGTAAGTATGTGGTTTCTACCATTGGACAGCTGTAGCAGAATAAAAGTAACATTTTTTCTAGCAGATATCAGAGCTGTTCTTTTAGCTGAACAACTATCTCCAAAGCCAAGGGAGGGAGTACTAGACCCAGTTAGGCACAGAAATTACCTGTAGTAGAAGACAGAATTCACCATGAAGGATATTAGTAGTTCCACCAGGTTTAAAAATCTGTTTGGGCTCCATATGCATCACAAGCACAGAAGATAGCTAGGACTGTCTCTTTTAGCTGGCCTGCATCTTGCTGAATTTGAACCTGAAACTACTGGATTCTTGAATGGGGCTTCATTTAATTAAGTCCTGTATTTAGGACAGAAGAATTCCATGTACCACTACAGGCTGTGGACTGACTGGCTGGGCAACAGGTCTGCAGAAAAGGACCTGGGGTTTACAGTGGACAGTAAGATGCATATGAGCCAGTGGTGTTGCCAAGAAGACTAACGGCATACTGGGCTTCCTTAGTAGGAAGGTTGCCAGCAGGTCAAGGGAGACGATTACTCCCCTCTATTCAGCTCTGGTGAGGCCACACCTGGAGCAGTGTTCAGTTTGCCTCCCTCCCACCCCCCACTACAGAAAGGATGTGGACAAACTGGAGAGAGTTGAATGGGGAGCAACAAAAATTGTGAGGGGGTTGGGCACTTGACTTATGAGGAGAGGCTGAGGGAACTGGTCTGATTTAGCGTAGAGAAGAAAAGACTGAGGGGGGATTTAATAGCAGCCTTCAACTACCTGAAAGGGGAGTTCAAAAGAGCATGGAGCTAGACTGTTCTCAGTGGTAGCAGATGACAGGACAAGGAGCAGCAGTCTCAAGTTGCGGCAAGGGAAGTTTAAGTTGGATATTAGGAAGAATTTTCTCACTAGGAGAGTAGTAAAGCACTGAAACAGGTTACCCAGAGTGGAGGTGGACTCTCCATCCTTGGAGGTTTTTAAGATTCGGCTAGACAAAGCCTTGGCTGGGATGATCTAGTTGGGGATGGTCCTGCTTTGAGCAGGGGGTTAGACCAGATGACCTCCTAAGGTCCCTTCCAACCCTAATTTTCTATGGTTCTAAGACACAAAAGAGCAAGTGGCAGATGAGTGGCACAGAGATGGTCCATGTGCCAGACTCACTTGCCAGAATTGGGCCTTGTGCAAGACCATAGCCTGTGGGTTCCCAATAGATGCATAAGGAGCCCTGCAAGCCACATGACATGGTCCACAGGATGGGATTTGGGCATGCCTATTTTAGAGGACTTGCACCATTGGTCCAAAAAGTCTCACCATCACCAAGTTCTGCTTGCTTATTTGATTTTGAGCTGACAAAACCCAGAGTAGCATCAGGAACTTGGGTTGGTTTTATTTACCTGAACCTTTTAGAATACTAATGACCTATTCATTGTAACATCTAGTACAGCATGAGTTCTATTGGCTAATTATACCTACTAAAATATGAAATGTATCATCCTTGTGTAAATTCTTAACTTCATGTCACATTCACAGTTATTGTTTTCCTTCTTTTACTGCACTAAAAACATACACACATCCTTAATTAAGTCCTCTATTGACTTATCTTACTGCCACACTTAACTGAAAGAAGTGAGAAGAAATGGAAACTGCACTATTCACTTAATACATCTCATAATACCTTCTTTTACATTAGTTAGCATCTCTTGAGAAGCTTCATTTAAATTGGGAGGCTCAGTTTCAACACAATCCTCTCCAGAATCTGAGCTAGAAATGTATTCTGAAAAACAAAATCAATAATAATAATAATAAATTATTTGAAATAATCTATAATTAAAGATGACTGAAGCAGTCATCAAGAGAATTAAATACATTTTTTCATGTCAATCATAAAATACACTCATTACAATTCCCTCCTGTATAGAAAAAGGGTACTTAGCATTATGCTGAGAACTAGGGGTTAAAACACAGGACAGGGAAATCAAGGTACCACTTTTATTCCTAGTTCTTACACAGAATCTCTATGGGTAGAAATAGACATTGCGAACCAAAGTGTATCAACTGTGGTAGGACATGTCCAACACACACATCACTGTGGGAAAGGGGACAATATGTTCCCCTAGATGCAAGACAGAAAGGAACCCAGGGAATCCCTGGGCTCCGTGCTGCCCCAAGTCAGGTCCTGTGCAAGCACGGCTCAACACAGTTCCCAGTATGGGGTGGTGTAAATGTACATGGTGGTGCAGGAGCTGGGGAATCCCTAGTGTCCCATGCCTCCGCATGGGGACTTAGGCTAACCTGTGCCAACAGGGATCCTGGCAATGAGGTGAAGGGCAATGTAGATTTCCTGGCTGCCACTCTCCCATATTCCTCATCCTGAAGCACAGGTTGGCCCAGGGACTACACAGCACCCACTCTGGCCCATGCCTCCACCTGAAGCACAGGTTGGCACAGGTCCCAGCCAGGGGAGGTGCAGGTCAGCACAGAAGCCAGGGAATTCCCAAGGCCCTGTGCCTCTAAACTGGGACCTGCACCACATCCTGAACCAATCCAAAGGCACGGGTCAGCGCAGGTCCTGGCATGGAGGCACAGGGTGCTGGGAACTCCCCAGCTCCTGCTCTTCCCTGCACCTCCTTGTCAGGACCTATGCTGACTTATGCTTCACACAAAAACACAGGTCAGCACAGGACAGAGTGGCACAGGAGCCAGGGATTCCCCAGCTCCCCATGTCTTCATGACAAAACCGGTGCTGACCCAGGCCTCTGCATGAAGCACAGGTCAGCAAGTCCTTTTGCGTGGTAGCAGGGGGCCTGCACAGGCTTTCCCACTTGCAAAGATACCCCTAGAAATCCATGGATACCCAGGGCATCTCTGTAAGTTGGACAAGTCATATAAATGTTCTGCAGCCTAGAGGGATGCAATCCTACCCAGGGTGCACAAGATTAGTCCCCCAAAGACTAGGGGGACTACACTCTACCACCGCAGAGCAAATAGACATCAGGCACAATAAAGCAACACACTGATGTGATACGACAAAAGGTAAGGATGTCTATTTTCTCAGCTTTTGTGCCACCACAAAAATTATTATAGCAGCACAAACACTATGTCAGGCAATGTCGGTTTCAACCCTACGTAACTTTGAAGCAGCAGATAAATAACTTATTCTATTTACCAACCTGTAAAACAGCAGTACAGTTTACTTTAAGTGCACAGCTTCTGATCTAGCCCTATATTTATTACAGCAGTATCTGCAAGCAGAATCTAGCCAGTTATTCAAAAACTAGCTTCTGTAGAGCTAAGCAACAGGTTGAAGTTAGTCACTGTCCTACCTGACAACTCAGAATTCTGCATCTGCTGGAAAATGCAGGTAGTTTCCTCCTCCATGGTTTGTTGCAGTGTTCTCATTTTCTGCGTTTTATATTTCTCTCTACTGTTATCCTGGTTTTTTTCTTCTGGACTGCTCTTTCCTGAATTGTCTTGTTTATGATCACTGTCCAAATCACCTTGATAATCAACCTAAAATTGGGTAAAATTTAATACTGATCACAAATGTAGGAATGACCTGTTAGGAAAAAAAAAATCATGCATTGTTACGAATGTTAACAATATACTTGCAAGTATTCTTAGCCAAGGATCTCAGGCTTCTTTACAAATAAAGTAGTACTCTCAACTCATACCAACAATGATCTTTCATAGAGAGCTGGCTAATGTGTCTCTCTCACAGGTTCACTGTCATATACTAAGTGACAAATTTGGGATGGGGAAGAAATTTTTCTCCATGTCAGATTGGAATGGACTTTAGGAGTTTGGCATGTACACTGATAAATTTCCTCCTCCTAGAAGGCACCTGGCATTGTGGTACATTGACCTCTCTTATTCAATCTTTGGGAGATAGGCAAAGCCCTACTCCAGCTGAAGTCTTGGGGTTTAATTTAGGGGTATCTGGGCAAAATTTTAATGGGCTAACTAGGTACTGTCTACTGTTGGTGAGTACCAAAACTGTCTTGTAAAAGTGGTAGAAATGGGTCCGGGGTTCAGTACAGTTGAGGTCTTGGAACATATCCCTATTTGTTACATTGTAAAGTGGGTTTCCTTTACGCAAACTGGAGTTATGCACCATTTTCCAGAAAAGCATGTACAGCATAAAGCAAAGGAAACCTGTACTAGGACCAGTATTTTGTAATGCAATTCAGCAAATTATGCACTTATATAAGGGCCTCGTTACTCATTAATTTTAGGCAGCTCCTTGTGCTCTTAACATCTGGGATCAGTGGCGTACCATGGGTCTCTGGCACCCGGGAGTCAATGCTTCCATTTGCGCTGCCTCCCCCCGTAGCCAACTGCCAAGTGGGAGGGTCCTCTGGTGGCTGAGCGGGGGCAGGGGGGGAGAAGTCCCCTGGCGGCTGATCGTCAAGCCCAGAAATGCCGGCGGCAAAACCGTGCCACCCGGGGACCAAGTATGCCCCCACTCCCTGTTACTATGCTACTGCCAGAATTGTCCATACATTAACACCTGAAGCATACTTTTATTGTATTGGTTTTGAGTCTACCATTTCTTTTGAAAAATATCGATGAGCACTTACACAGCAATTTGTATCATAAACCACAAAGCACATTACAAAGTTTTAACAACAGAGATTTTATCTTTTCTTCTTTTCAGACAAAGGTTGTGATGTGCCAAAGATTAAAATAGTTACCTTTGATAAGCATGGCTCTGGTGTTAACACCTCCAAAGATGCGCTTGAAGCTCGGCTACCAAGATGAGCTCTGGAGCTAGAGGCAGGCCTTGAAATGTCATCTAGGTTTCCTCTTGTAATATCCATTGTGGTCTAAAATGAATAAAAAGCCAAAAAAAAACCAAAAAAAAAAGAGCTACTACATAATAATAACTTGCCCCCTTGCCCCATGAAAGTTAGACTAGAAGTCCTAAAAAATTAGGCATCTTTGATGAGAAATATATACAGTGGGCACATCTACACATGTGCATTTACTGCACAGTAACTGAAATTACTGCAAAGTACGGGCACACATCTACACATGCACACCTGTACTGTGCAGTAAATATGGTGACTTATGCCCACTTGAGTATAAATTTGATAGCAGGTATCAAATTTATGTCTAATTAGTTATGCACAGTAACACACATGTAGATGCATTACTGCACAGTAACCCAGAGGGCCTCCCTGCTGGGTCTGCCCAGCCACTAGGGGGCCAGCCTGAGCCCAGCTCCAGGGCTCCTGGCTAGCTGCCTCTCCAGGCTTCAACTTAAGTTAGTCCCAAGTGCTGACAGCCAGCTCTGGCTTCAATTTGGGACTGAAGTTAGTCCAGGAGTGGGCAAAATAAGGCCCACGGGCCACATCCAACCCACCAAGCGCTTCCCTCCGGCCTGCGGAGCCCCTTCAAAACCTACATAATGGCAGCTGTCTCTTTAAAAGACTCCAGCAGCACCAGCTGCTGGCTGCAGCACTTCAGACTGTTTACTTGGGTTCTGGTTGCAAGGCAACCAACCCTGACCTCAGCCTGACCAGGCTGGCCCCGCCCCTGGCTCAAGCCACATTTGCAGCTTGAGAGGGGTCAGGGGGCTGGACCAGAACCTGTGGCGCCAGTGAGGGGAAAGCGTCTGAGCCGGGTTCTGCTTTGCCGCACAGGACTAGAAAGGGCCCTGCCCTACAGGTAAGCCCAGGAAAGTGGCTTCTGGGCAAGCTTTCCCCGTGCCATGCCACTCGGGCCATGCAGGGTAGGGCTGGGCCAGCACTAGGGAGAGGAAGCAGCAGCTGGACCACAGCTCCAGCCCAGTCAGCACCAGGGAGGAGAAGTGGCAGCAGAGCTGTGTGCCACTCAGGACAGGTTGAGCCCAGCCAGAGCAGCAGGGGCTCAGCTGCATTTTCCCCCTACCTGTGCTGATCAGTCCCAAGCAGCACACAGCTCCACAGGTGCTTCTGCTGGCCGGGCTTGCCCTGACCCCAGCAGCACGTGGGAAGCTGGCTTCAGCTGCATGCTGCTCTGGATGGGACAGACCCCCCCAGGTCTGCACCGGCCAGAAAAGGTGGCATGCAGCTGAAGTGGGCTTCTTGCATGCTGCTGGGGATGGGAGGATCCCGGCCGGGTCAGCACCAGCCAGCAGAAGTGGCAGCAGAGCCATGTGCCACTCAAGACTGACAGGCACAGGCAGGGGGAAAGTGCAGCTGAGCCCTTGCTGCTCCGGCCGGACTCGTCCCATCCCAAGGAGCACATGGCTCCCATGCCACTTCTGCTAGCTGGTACAGACCCGGTCGGGCTTCTCCCATCCCCAGTAGTGCATGGGAATCCAGCTTCAGCTGCATGCCGCTTTTCCTGGCCAGTGCAGACCCGGCCAGGTCGTCCCATCCAGAGCAGCATGCGGCTGAAGCCAGCTTCCCATTTGCTGCTGGGGACTGAGCAAGCCTGACTGGGTCGGCACTGTCCAGAAGAAGCAGTGGCAGAGCCTCTTCCTTTTGGGACCAGCTGGCACAGGTAGGGGGAAAGTTCTGGGGGAGGTCTGATGTCCTTGAAACCCCACTGCTGGGGCAGGATGTTAGAGGGGTCACAACCCCTTGCTACCTGGTAAGTTGTGCAAGGGGAGGGACTTCCAGTGGCAAAGGTCAGGGTTCAGGGGGCAGGAATTCCAAGATGGTGACCACAGGGTGGGGCAACTAAAGGGGCGAAGGTACCCATGTGGCCCTTGACAACTGGCCAAAACTCATCAAGTGGCCCTCCACCTGAAATAATTGCCCACCCCTGAGTTAGTCCCAAGGGCTGGCAGCCATGTGGTCAGAGGCTGGAGCTCCCCACAGTGGCCACAAAGGCACATGGTAGGCTGCTCTGACCTGCAACTAAATTTAGTCCCAAGTCACCTGCACATGTAGGTGCTGGCCTATTCCTGCTCATTACACAGTAATTTACTGCACAGTACATTTCAGCCAGTAAATGCACATGTAGACATGCCAAGTATTCACTAGTTCTCCATTTTTCTTGGGTACATTTGCATGGAGTCACTGACTCAAAGCAAAAATTAAGCAGGCTGGTTACAAAATGTGCAAGCATATCTAAATAATATATCCAAACCCCCATAACATTCTTACAGTAAGAGAAGTGCTATTACAGTCCTCTTTAAACCTGAACTCAACAAACTTAGTGCTAACAAAATAGCAGCCAAGTTGAAGTATTTTGTAGGTTCATAGAATACATCCAGACATGATACAAACAGTGTAGGATAGTCAAATGGCACTTTATTTCTGTGCATGACACAGCACATTATTATCTGAAATCACATATATGGCATATTACATCTATATTTACACAGCATTTTACAAACATAGGTAAGAAGAAAGTAGGAGAGAAAGAAAACAATTACAATGTTTGTTTATTTTAATTTGTAAAGCATAGTTGTTCAATCCATTGGCTCCTGATCCTACGCTTTGGAAACAACACTTTCAAATTTATACTCATCAAGATGTTAGACATAATAATAATGGAATAACAGAGTGGGTTGGTCTATTTATTTATGGAGGGATGAGTAATCCCAAACATTTAGAATCCCTGTAAGACTTCCCAGATATTCAAATGCCTTCCTTCCCACACATCTGAGATGCATGAGAAGACTTGCCAAGCACAAGGCAAAGTTAATCAGAGCAAGAAATGCCTAAGGGGTACCCAAGTGGTTTAGCAATGGTTGAAAATGAAGGAAAAGAGAAATCTCAGGGATATAAATAAAACCACTGGACAGGCCAAAAACCAGATGATGGTAGTAAGAAATACTTGATGCTGAAGCTACAAGCCTGGGAGACAAAAGCATGTGTGTGTGCACCATCCAACACAGCAGACTCTCACATGTCAGTAACTTTAGCCATGCCACACTCTTCTATAAAGAGTATCTCAAATGGTTAACTTAGAAAATATGCTGGAGTCTTAAGTGTTACGTACCAACAGTAGAGCTGAGGCTTGATACAATTGATGTTTCTTAAGCAACACATTGTCATCAAAGGCTGTTTAGCCCTTAATAAAATCTCAGTGAAGACTTAACTTGTTGCACCTTTCCAACTGCCAGAAACAGCCCCTGGTAAGTTGTCATCAAGTTTCTGGAAACTGGAAAGTCTCTTTCACTATTATTACTACTATTCAGGCCCAGTTCCACTCCTTCCCCCCCAGCGTTGGCTCAGAGCCTGCTCCTCCTGTCCTCCCCCAACTATCACCAGGTGTTCCCAGGCCTACTGCTCCCCTGCCTTGATGGCCAGGTTTCTCCCCACCCGTGGGCCTGGTCCTTCCCTGCATTGGGTCTAGACCCACTCCTCCCCTTCCCCCACCACCACTGCCACCATAGTGCACCCGGTATTCCTCCTACCACCGCCCAATCGGGCCCTGCAGGCAGCAATGATGGAAGGGGGAAGGGGCAGACCAAAGCCAGAGCTGGTGGCCCGTTCCCCCACCAGCATCCCGACCCAGCTCTCCCCCTGTGCTGCTGCCACCATGACCTGTAAGGAGTAAAGTCAGGGTGAGGTCAGCTCCGGTGTCCTCGCCCTCCCCTGTTTCATCCACTCCATTGCCCCCACCTCCAGGGAGCAGAGAGTCCCCCCATCCCCTGTGGCATTCTCTGTCCCCCCATCCCCTGTGTCCCCACCATCATGGCAGCATTCAACTGCTACTAGCTCCTGTTGGAATGCTTGTTTGCACTCTGATTGGCTGTTTGTTAGAGGGTGGGGACAGAGTCCTGTGCTCGCTCCCATCCAGACCCACAACCCCTTTACCTCC